>NC_092816.1:74699251-74999251 GCF_023375885.2 Dermacentor andersoni | reverse complement strand
TGTCACATGAAAGTGGTGAGATACCGCATGATACTGTGCTTGTGTGTATTGCGTTAAATTTCCTTTTAGGAGAAAGCGCCGGTTTCATTGAATGCGAGTTTTGTCAATTTCCTAAGGCTATTTATTTCTTGCCGGGCTACTGTAGTGTCTTCGTGAAATTATCGGCGTGAGAGAGAAGCTACTGCTCGCGCTCGAGTGCACTTTCGCTTAAACTTGCAAGCTTTGTTCCCTTCCTCTCGAAGTCTTGGAGCTGTGAATATTTGGAGTCGGCTTGTCGAAGCAAGTCTGAATTTGTACTTCCGTGACTATGACCTTGAATCTCTAAATATCTACAGCGACCCACCTCACACAATCTTGGTTTTATCCGTTGATCTATAGCCAGTGTCAGCGTTACTTTGTCGCCCGTTGCCGAACTTCGTAGTGCTCGCAGGTCGCACGCCGTATATAAAGCCACGAATACCCAACCACGCAGGCCCTCTGTGTAGCGCAATGTCACTGAACTTATTGAATTTCTCAAAGTAAAATTCGTCAGAAAATTCGTAAAGTACAACTTACACAAAACCTGCAGACATGATAGCGCCAGATTGTAATTTGAATATACAAGAAAACATAATTCTGTTACGCGGTAACTCAAACATAAAAGCCTTTTAACTCGATATCGTTTTCCAGCTGCCGTTTTAGGTCTGCCTTATTAAAAACGGCGTGGCCCTCTCGGTTCCTTTCGCACCATCATATAAAAAAAAAAGAACCAGGAAGCTCGCCTTCGTGCATAGCGTTCGCCTCCAGTGTTTCACGTTAAGAATTACGGTCACATCTGCTGCACTTGCCGGGAAGTGTGAGAAGCACTCGGGGATCTTTCAATGCTATCGAGTTCTACTCTTAAAGGACAAGCTTAAGCCACCTCCAAATTTTGATGCGAAGCTTTTGTTGGCTCACAAATCGCGTTATCGTGGTCACGCAAAAACCCAGTTGCTGCCAGGGCAGAAAAGCTGGGGAAAAGGGCGGTTCGATGAGTTGCAAGCTACGCCGGTGCCGGAGCGTGAATCGTAAGTAAGGATTCCAGCTGCATAGGCGCGCGCTCACGCCACACGCGCAACCAGTCAGAGCCGTTTCACTTCCGCCGGGGAGGGAAAGGGCAGGGAAGGGTTTCGCGTGCGTTGTGCCGGCTTAGCTTCCGTTCAGTTCAGTTCAATCTCGGTAAACGGATAGGACGGCCACGCGTTGTGCGTTCCCCGGAGGAGCGGGTAGCGTTCGACCAGCGGCGGCGATAACTCGCCCGTGAAAGGGCTCGCCGTCGGCGCGCTTATCCAGCCGTTAAGCCGCCAGAGCCCAGGCCATCCGACAGCGACGAGAAAATATCAAGCTGTTCGAGGGAGCGCAAGGCCGAAGCAATCCGGCACTGTTACTTGTGGGTTACTTAACCGTGTCAATGGTCAGGTGCACGCGGCACAAGCTTCGCTTACCCCCGTTTTCCGGTAGTGGAAGGGTTGGCAATTTTTTTTTTACCGGCGTTTTCTGGCGTTGCGTCTCTCGGCGTCGTCGCGTGAACGCCGCCAGAGAGAGCGTCCAACCACATGGGCGGCACGCCGCCGCCGCTAGAAGCGGCTCGATGTCTCTTGAGCGCGCCATCGTCGGCGCCGAGCGACGCCGGGTGATGAAACGCCGGGAAAGCGCTGAATGTGGGGCGGCTTTTAAGAGAACAATGGCTGTCGGTGAAGAAAATTCTCAAGAAACGGCTGCGTCCATTTTCTTAGCTTTTGTACCGCTTTGGTTGTTCATATTAAACTCGTACGTAATGGGGCAAATTTGTAAATTCTCTGCTTTCACCTATAATCGCCATCGCCACGTCAGCTGGGCCAATCTACCTGCGACGAACTTTGTTGGGAGGATTGCAGCTGACTCGACGTATCGGTGCTTAACCACTCGCTAGGCGACCACACTGGGGCTTCTTCGTCCGCTAGCTTCTTTAATGCCACGCGATTCCCGGTGAACGGCCGTTGCAACTGAATCGGCGCCATCCAAAGCAGCTTGCGTACGAAGCGCGGCGTTCTACATTTATACGAATCGTTCTGATTACTCAAGGAAGAACGCGTATTCCTCTGCAGTGTTAACGTGCATAATAAACGCACTGTTGCTGAGCGCGACATCGAGTCTCGAATTCTCTTTTTATCCCGAAGCGCGCTAAATGAATTTTCAACTCGCGCGCCGAGTGAGATTGGAAAGGAAGCGACGCTTACTTGAAAGTGAGTCTGCGCTTGGCTGGTTCCATTTTCCAGCCGCTGCTGCTGCTGCTACTGCAGCTACCATCTTGCTCTTTTGTACGAGCCGCTGTAGTATTGCTCAGCACTTGAAAATGTAATTTTTCGGCTTTTTGTGGTACTTATTCTGTACGTCGTCCTTTACTGTGCCTGTGAAGAATCTTGCTTGGTATCTGGGCTCCAGGGTGTCCTATTCTACCGCAATAGTTTACGCTGGAGAGCATATGTGCAAGGCCTTGTGCGGGAGCGATCATCAAGGAAAAATTGCAGGAAGTAATTTCAGCCAAGTGCTGCTTCTTCTTTCTTTTTTTTATCACGATAGCCAGTATGAACGTTTCTGAACTCTACGTAACGCCGCACTCAGGCCTATTGATCAAGCACCATATTACACTTCATTTTCCGCCTTGTTTTCACCTGACGCTGTGCGCTATACTTCCCATCGTTGTAAAGAATGGGATACTTTTCTGCACCAAGAAATTTAACCTAATGTTTCAGTGTGTTATTAGTGAACGTTCTTTCTTCCTAGAGTAAGTAAAGTTTGCCGCAATGTACCTCTCAGGCCACGGGTGATGACGATGACAGTGGTATGGAACATCGCCGTCACCTATGATGCTTTAATTTGAATCTAATTTCCGCCGAGTGATGTCCCTTTGAGGACTTACTGTTGACCGTCTCACGCTCCCAGTCGGAGTGGCGTGAGGCTGTACGGACACTGTAACTACAATCGTATGTTCAGTACGCGCCTGACACATGGCGCGTCAATCTACGTAGTGTCTCGGAGAAGTTTCAGTGACCGGTGTTCACTTTTTCACGCTCTCAGAGTGGCGTAACTTACCGCAGATTTGTTGTGGTAACGCTCGTAACGTCCACTGTGGTCTACCTACGGCTCACTCGAAGAGACTGCGCTTGCTCTCTCGATTCACACCTGTCCTTTATGTAAGTAGCTTCCAAGTGGTATATTGAATGTAACACGCTTCTGCGCGAGAAACCATATACCCATATCTGCGAAAAACTTCATGTTATTTTTTTTTTAATTCTGCCATAATATACACGCACATTCGTTCACTCGGTCGGGTCAGGTCGGTTGGTCGGATGTACTTTGTGTGACGGATCAACTTGGTCATGTTCACACCCTGAAAAGCAACTGTTGCTTTAAAGCGTCGACCCTGAGCAATTGTGCTTATTCTAGTAAGTACTTGCTTGATTGTAGCGGTGAAAGAAGTAGGGAGCGAATAAAATCAAGCAAAACACCCGATGACATTAACTGTATCCGCACTGCATGTAGAGTACGGAAGAGGACAACTCGCACTTTGCTGTTGAAGCGACCTCTACGCGTCCTCTCATTTTCAGCCACTCGTGTTTCGAGCGTTTCTTGGAAGCTTGCTCGGCAACAGCGTGTACATTGGCGACAGTGACGCAAACGCAGCTCTATGTGCTTATAGATAGGATAGTGCGTGGGTGAGAACGATTTCGGAATGTGCGCGCAACCTGTACATTCGAAGTCTCGGTTGACAATACTGTAGCCAGCAATACATCCGTGGCTGATGGTGTTCCGTTCCAACCATGCAACGGCGACGATTGAGGAAACCTAGATGAGAGCGAAAAAAAAAAAACCCAAAAAACATGGGTATCTCTTGCGAAATCCACACCTGCGCTCGCAGTTACACCTGTCTCCAGTGTCTACGTGCAGAGGCTGCTTTGTCTGATCCAGTGTGCTGTGGTTACGAGAGACTGTGCGCATTCCAACGTGCGCTAAGAGCAGCCACGTATTGTTTTTTTTTTTATTTTTTTATTTTTTTTTCTTGCTCTGCCTATCGGGTACCGAGGACTTCTGAAAGGATTGGGCTTCTGTTGCACACGGATCTCCAGCGTTGTGCGAGGCATATGAGTGCTTTATTGGCTTGCGTTTTTTAAAGGCAAGACGCAGTTACTGTCTGGAATGCGCACGCAGGTTTCTGGTTGTGATACTGACATTAGGGTGATCTTGCAACCTGCCATGTGTTTTCGAGAAATGCGCTTACTTAGCTAAACTTATCGTGGAACATTCAAGATACAGTCTACGTGGAAAGCATCATGGTGTGAAGAGTTCGCTCCGCTGCTCCAGAGGGTCTCGTCTCGCCTGTCACCTCATTGGGCCATTGCCGTAGCAAATTTTTAAGAGGGTGCACGCTCCTTAGTCAACTGAGAGCGGGTCTTTCGAGTTGCGTGCATGAGCTCCGGACGAACAACTTAGCAAAACGACCTGCCATTACTGAACAGTGAACGTGGAGCTTCATTCAAGTTTCATCCTGCTGTTTAAAGAAACAATCCGTGCATTCAACTTCGCAGTATTCAATGCGGCCCCCTGTTTACCCGGTTGTATTTGTAAGGGACTCTGCTGTTTCATACCCCTATAGGTGTTAGATTCGCTTGTTGACTGTACTTCTGAATGTGAAACGACTCGAAATGCACCTCAAAATTCGGGTAGTGCCCCATTCTCACGGCGTATAAGCTTATTCGAGGATGCTTCAGAATGCGTGCGTACAGGCGTATACTCCGAAGCGTTAGTCGCGAAAACACTGTCGTGTGGCCGTTAGCGTAATTATAAAAGAAAAAGATGAATGACCACTGAGCAAAGCTCACGAACCAGTTCGTCCTTGTAAATAACGCGATTACGGCGGAAGTCTCCTGATGCGCCTTTCGTTGGAGTGCAACGTTTTGAGTCGGAAGCAATTTTCCAAGCCCTCTGTCGACAGGCGCTGTTGATAGCGACGAAACAGGCTGCATGTGATTTGTTCACTGCTTGTACAACCCAACTGTTGACGCCTTCCTGCGTTGGGCGATGTGATAGTTGTCGTGTATAACAGCCTTTTATTTACACTTCTCAGTTCAGTCTGCCGTGCGACCTTCGTGGGAAAGATTCGCAACACGACATCTACGCGCAAACGTGCGGTATCTCTCAGTACTGTATGGGCGAAAGCTTCCACTGCATTGCAGCCCAGCGCACACCCACCGTGGTTGATTAATGTGTTTAATGATTAATGATGGATGAATGGTTGATTAGTGACTTTGGTGTTGCGTTGCTGAGCACGAGGTGGCGGGACCAAATCCGCGGCCACGGCGGCCGCATTTCGATAGGGGCGAAATGCAAACACGCTAGTGTACTTGGATTTTCGTGCACGTTAAAAAACCCCAGGTGATCAAAATTAATACACAGTCCCTCACTACGGCGTGGCTCATGATCAGATCGTAGTTTTGGCACGTAGAACGCCATGATTCAATTAATTGCAGCGTAGAGCTCTATATGTACTTGAATAGCAGAGCACGCCTCGCATTTGTCGCGACATCTGCATGCATGGGCATGCAGATGCAGCTTGCTGAGTATGTAGCCATACTCAGCAAGCTGAAGCGTTGTGATGTCACGCCGTCGTTTATTTTCGCCGCTCTATGCGCACGTGCGGGTTGTTGCAGCTTCCGACGAGGTGATCCGCGAACCGCATGCACAGCGCATCCAGCTTAAACGGTGAAGCATGTACTAAAATAGATGAGTTCATTGCCTAAAATTTGGTTTTAAACTACCTCCACGTGCTTCGTGCGCTGATCGCGTCATGCTACGGTGTCGTAGTGCCTGCTAAAGCTTTAACATCGCTGTGATAGCCCACAGCTGACGTCTGCAACCGCGATGTTGTACCAGTGGAACGGTGTTACCCAAGCCAAGTGCGCACGGTATGAAACGACGTGCATGGGTGAGCGTCACCTAGCCCTTGTCGCCGCCGCCTACGTTTGATTGCGTGGTCATGACTGAGACCTTATCGTCTGTTTTGTTGCTATTTTCCAGCGTTGGCATGTAGACGATTGCGGTTGGCAAGGCGCGTCGACAGTACCGGAGGTCACAGCACCAATAGAAGCAATCCTAAGAGCCGAGTGTGACAGCGCTTGGGATGCCAGTTATCAATAGGCTTTTAACGTGCCATGTTGTGCCGCTCACAAACGGGAATTGTCGTTTTAAACTTTTTTTCCTACTCCAATGGTATAAAACTGGGATGGGAGAAAAACGTCACACTTCCTCGCACGTCTTTGGAAATTGACTGCAATTGCGAACATTTTGCCTCTCTTTGCGTAGCAGTTAATTAAAACGTTTCAGGAAAGCTTAGCTTAAAGTTGATTCCAACAGGTTCTTTAGATCTCTCGTATATTTTTTTTTTCTTCGAAGAATTGGCTTCTTAGGAGCCACTGCATCTAGACTGTAACAAGGGTACCCCGCTTATCGCCCCCTTACGCCTCTTGAACCTGCAGTGACCTTGCGCTGAAGAGCACTAGAATCCAATACTGTCACGCAGAAACTTGCGTAAGTGCGAGATAACAGTGCTGCGGGACGAGTAATCATTAATTGCTTAATCAGCAATGTTGAAATCGAACGGTGGGCGGATGATAACTTCCAGGCCTAGTTCGCCGTGGGCCTAATTATGGTCTCCACACAGAGACGCGAAGTACAGCTGCGTGTACATCACGGTTTCACCGGTAGTCGGTTCACAATATACATCACAAGGTGTTTGAACCCGTCATCGTTAATGTTCTGTTTCCTCGCGTTCCATGTTATCTTGAAGTCACGTTATTAAGATCTTTCATGTCAGAAGCGGGAACACTGAACACAGTCACTACCGCCAAAACTACGCGTATAATTAGCGCTTCTGTAGTATTGACACGTAATTGTGCTGCTACGGCATACAGTGACAGCCTAGGGATCAATCGATAAATGTACTAGTGTTAATGTTTTTTTTTTTTGCTTCTCTCAACAGCGTACACTGCCATTGTAGCATTGCTAGTAAACATGGATCCTAACATTGTCGTTTTCCTGAGCGTTAAGGTTCCTCTTTGTTCGCAACTTCTCATCCCTCTCTCTCTTTCTGTCTCTTTCCCCTTCGTTGTTATGGGGCCTTTAAAACCCAGCGCTTGGCTTGGCTTCCATTCTTCATCCTTAACGAAGTTCGCGTGTGCTCTGTGATGCCACTTATTTGGGTGCGGCGATGGGAGCTATGCCCTGTCGCCTCAAAGTTCTGCCCGTGAAAA
This sequence comes from Dermacentor andersoni, assembly GCF_023375885.2. Taxonomy (NCBI): domain Eukaryota; kingdom Metazoa; phylum Arthropoda; class Arachnida; order Ixodida; family Ixodidae; genus Dermacentor; species Dermacentor andersoni. The sequence continues at coordinate 74,991,944 of NC_092816.1, read as the reverse complement.
TTTTGTCATTCGACACCTAGACACGCCAAAGAGCGTAACATTTCCCTTGCAGCTTTTCATTGTCCCTGGACTCGCAATGTAAATATGCTGTTATTCAGAATTTCAGCCTTTGTTTTTAATTTGTGAGGCCGCAGCAACATATTCGGGAAAATGTTTACCGTCTGCAGGTAGAAGCACACGTAGCTAGTGCGTCGTATGGTGCGCGGTAAACTGCGTGTTGGAGGGTGTGCCTGGCTTACAGCTCTTGCACGTGTGTCGAAGGCTGTTTCTCTTTCTTTCTTTCGTTTCGTTCTCACATAGCGCAGCTGCGCGCTACAGTGCTATCAAGGCGAAACATGGGGCACCATACGGAAAGAGCAGGCTATAGAGCACTCTTTTACGAGCTCGTTGGTGTTTTCTTGCCTCTAGAAGCGACGGGCACTGAGTGTCTCGCTTTCGCGCATTGCCAGTCCACGCGATGACTTTGGAAATGTGCGACAACTGCAAACGTGAGTCTGTCGGTGACACGTGCAGTTTAAAAAAAAGGCGCTTGTACCGTTAGAACTAACGTGTATGTCCCGTCGACCGGTTCTAGATATCAGCTCTGCGGATCGACCATGCGTAAGTTTAACGCAAGAACAGAACCCTCCCCGTGTACTGCGCTTTTGTGAAGACATTTCAGTTTTTGGGTGAGGTGACAAAAAGATCGAGATGTCTTCAGAAACGCGCAGTACATGGGGAATTCTTTTTTTCTTCGTGTTAAACGCACGCGGCAGTAAAACTAACCAAACGTTGTCGTGTCTTCCTCGAGATTACTTCACTGCCAACGTAGCATGGACTGGATAGCGTGAGGCCCGAAATTGAAAACCGAGAGAATGCCAAGCCGAGAGGTTAATATATGAAGCACTGCGTGATTGTCCGGCGACGCAGCTGTTCGTGTCTTTCATTCGATAACGAATATGAGCAAGGACTGCAACTGAATGTGTTACAAAATTTTATACCAAGGTGAAACAGACTATACTGGAAAAAAGTCGAGGATGTGGGAAACTGCTTTCACTTTCCTTATTGCCGACGGAACGTGGCACGCCGAGCATCCCTTCAGATATGATACAGCGTCATCAGAAAAAAAAAATTATGCGGGTCCCACGCACTGTAGGAATCGATGTAAGCGAAACTTCGTGCTGTTTGCTTTGACTGACGATAATTAGCGGGGATGCTGAACGTGAATGTTCAATTTCATCAACGTTTAGTCTAACACGAGAGGTGTGAGTTGATGTTAAACGTTACCTTGCGTGCACCACTGCTGCTTGTCTGCGTAGTACATAGAACACACAGGGGGAGGTGTTTGCTTGAGGCGTTGTTGTGCGCCACATTTTATAACTTCTGATAGGGTTGAGCGTTATCATTTCCTCACATGGCACATCGCATCGTGGCAGAAGTACTAAAATTTAATTGAATTGAAGGGCTGTGTGTGCCATAACCACAGTCGGATTATGAGGCACGCCGTAGTAGCGGACTGCGGATAAATTTTGACACCGTACTGTTCTTTTACGTGTCCCTAGATCTAAGTGCACGAGTGTTTTTTATTTCGCCCACTCCAAAATGCGGATGCCAGGATCAGGATCAAATCCGCGACCTTGAGCAACGCCATAGCCGCAAAGCTACCGCGGCGGTCACAGAAGTGTTGATTTGACGTGTTACCGCTTCCGTCGTGCCACCTAGACCCTACGGTGCGTATTAATGTGGCTCTACTTCTGCACGCCCTGCGTAAGTTGCCCGCTTGACAAATTTTCATGGTGTTTATTTTTCGGAACTATCAGAAACGTACCGTACCGTACGTTGAATGTAAATTTATCCCGTTTGCCTGCAACCGCTGTCGTGTAGAAGTAGCGTTTGCTTGCCTTCTCACGTCACCCCCACCCACTTTTCTCTTAATGGGAACGGTGAGCGAAGGGTGGCAAGGCTATTCACTCGTTTCAGAACTGCGTCGGTTCTACCCATTCTCTGCCTCCTCTAAATCCTCCTCTCTACCATACTATCTATAGCTTCCCTCCAGGCTTGCACGTTAGTAGAAAGGTGAGCACTGCAGTTTCTGTGGTGCCTTTGAGGGGCGTCACGGATACTGACAGGTGTGAAGAGGCTAATGTGGCAACGCCTAGGGGGCTCCAGAGGTCATTGTGCACATACGATACGGCGCAAAGGTCCCAACGAATTTCTCGCGTCACCTTTGTTCTCTGCCGCTCTCCTGTCATGTATACACACGCTCTTAACCACCCCTCGATGCACTGTGCCAGACAGCAGCAGCAACAGTGGGAAAGTTAAAGGACAAGGCAAAGAAAGCTTCGCTTTAAAATAGGTCGTATGTAGCCATACTCAGCAAGCTGAAGATAAAAAAAACGCCCGATTGGGCATGCAGAGGGTTCAATTTACACGGATATTTAGGTTCGTGGCTTTTCCCTTGCCACCACTTGACAAAGCTGGCAAAATTAATTCGTGGAACTGTAATGCGTACACCGTTATGAAAGGAATTATGCCCCACAAGAAGCCGGTAGTGCTACTGAGAGTACATGTTATTTGTGTAACGATGACGGGGCAGTCTATATAGATCAAGAAATGAGCGCTGCGAAGATGCGGACTAAAGGAGGAACATGTACGACGGACAAGGCGCTACTTCCAACGAAATGTTTTTTTGAAGAAACATGAATTTAGATAGTTGAATTGGTTTTCGGCACTCGGTCATTGCGACGTCCCCAGTTATGATCGCCGATCTAACAGAAACTGCTCATTCGTTTTCGCGCGTGTCTTGTCCCGGGGTGTTTAGTAGACGAGGAAGAACACGTTGTGTCAGCGATTACATTTCCTCAATGAATCGTATCATTTCCTCTCTCATGTGGGCACGCAGTCAGAATAGACTCGCTAGTCGCTACTTCAGCCTTCTTAGGGCATGTGTCTTCTAGGAGGCTTTTTATGAGATGGCCTTTTCTGCACATCAATCAAGTTGCTGTTTCTCACCCGCCGTGGTTGCTCAGTGGCTATGGTGTTGGGCTGCTGAGCACGAGGTCGCGGGATCGAATCCCGGCCACGGCGGCCGCATTTCGATGGGGGCGAAATGCGAAAACACCCGTGTACTTAGATTTAGGTGCACGTTAAAGAACCCCAGGGGGTCAAAATTTCCGGAGTCGTCCACTACGGCGTGCCTCATAATCAGAAAGTGGTTTTGGCACGTAAAACCCCATAATTTAAATTTTTTTTGCTGTTTCTCGCGCGTGTACCACACGTGAGAAAATAGCGAACTTATATTCGTTTGCGGCTATCCCAAAAACGTTATGTGCGCACTTGAGCATGTTGAAGAGAGGCAGCATCCTGCTTTTTATAGCTGCAATGCCTACTCAACGAGGAATTCCAACCTTCGGTTGTTTTGGCTTAGAAAAATCTTATGTTATCGGAAGTGACAAACAGCGTGCTGACTGTGGAATGCTTTCTATGTGAAATAACAAATGAAATAATTCAGATAAAATACGAATCTAACGACGGTAGGAGAAAAAGCAGCAAGGGAATCATAAGTAATCTTTTCGTAATCGGAAGCCTGCTTTCAACAATATGTCAGCTCCCTCTGCATGCTGTCTAGCAAATCTCAGCTAATCTTAAAGTTGTTTTCTAGTTATTTGAAATTCTTTGGCGTGAAGAGAATGCGACATTGTGCCAGCTATCCACTAGCATTATGTGACTGAGCGGCCTATTCACACGGGGTTATCAGTGATACAAACGCGGCATGCAAGAATAAATATTGGCTTTACAGACAGCAAGATACACACCGCAACCTTATCATAAAGGCAACCATGATTCATGGCTTTATTATTGTGCTTAAGAAATGGAGAATCTTCAGTGTGCGTTATCGAACGTACTACTTCAAGGCTATGTATTTCGAAGAATCTTCTAGTTAAAAAGGGTTACTTTTCTTGATATCACCTAGATGGGACTTATCCACGTAGAAGCTAGTGTCTCCAGATTACCTTCATAAACCCGAAAACATAGCCTATAAAACATGTGCCTGTATCTTCCCACCTACCAAAGCGTGCAGGCACAGCAAACAAGCGTTCAAAGTTGCGCTGTGAAATTCCTCACTGTGCTTTAATAATGCCGTGTTGTGATATCGCTCCAAACTGCGAGCTTTCCCATTCACCCGCTTCGTACTCTCTCGTTGCAGAAACACTCGGCAGTGGAGCCCACCGGTGTGGTTTTCCTCGCACTTTGCAACGTCAGCGTTTTCCGCTTCTTGGCAAGGACTAAGATGAATCCAGTAGCGTTCCATCGCCATTAGGCACCCGCACTATCATCCGGAAGAGCCGTTACTTTCAAGCCTCGCATTCCGGTTTGCGGGAACAGTTCCTGCGTGAGATACCGGTCCACGATTAATGTAACGACTGTCGTTTACCCGCTTCGAGAAGAAACGTCCTTAAGCTGAGCTGGAAGCTGCGGGAGGGTTCGCCTTGCTCTCAACCTCTGAACACAGCGTCAGTCAACTCTCTACCTTGAGCATTACGCACAGTCTTCAAGCTGCCCAGAAACGGCCTAGCCAACGGCCTCTCTCGCGGCTCGGTGGAGGCTAAGTTGGCGCTCAGCACGAAGAAACCGGTACAATGCGAACCGGCCCACGGGTCCGAGGCCGCAACGGCCCGCGGTGGCGCCAAGAAGATGCACTGCTCGAACGAAGCCGTCGAGGACACCAACAAGGGTAGCGGTGTCTCGCACTCGCCGAAGCACGTCGAGGCGTGTTCGGGACTGCCTCCCCAAGTAGAGGTCAAGAGGACCAGCGACGACGAAGAAGCGTACAAGAGCGAGGAGTTGTCGGACATCATCAACTTCCTGATTGAGACCGATCCCAGGAGAAGCCGCGAGAGCCGTGGAGTTCTCGACGCATCGTCCGACGACACCGAGCGATCTTTCTCACCGCCTGTACCTCCTTGTGCGCAAAAGCCGGACGGCGTTTGCCCTTCGCCACCGAACGTCAAGAGAGCCCAAGAAGACGTCGCCAATTCTCCGCCGCCGCCGAGCTCCACAGCAAGTGCTGCAACTTCGCCGCTCCGCATCGTCCTACCGGCGCCCGACATATACGGCTTCAACTACCAGCCTGACTACGCCTTCCGCAGTGTTGCGAGCACCCCTAGTCAAGCAAAGAGAACGCTGGCGGATGCCAAGTGTGACTCCGAAGCCTCAGTGCGCCTAGTGGGGACAACGCAGGACGCAGAAATGAGCAAACCGGGTGGCTCCGATGAAACCGGTGACATTCCGGTGAACGGGAGCGACTCGCGTTGTGTTGAGGCCGACGATAAGTGCCAAGTGCCAAGCGCGATCGAAGCCGAAATTCGTGAAAAGACAACCGTTGCCTCGTCTCCCGTAAACAACGACGTCGCCGAAAAGGACGATATCGATAACAAAGGGTGCGCCCAACGTGACAGCTTAATAGCAAAGCCGGATGGTGATATCTGCCAAGACGACACGGCCGATAGCCGCTCCATTCCCGACTCTGCTGTCGCCCTCGGTAGGCCAGTGGCGAGTGTGAATTGTGATGACGGGCGCGCCGCCGATAACGGCGGGGCTGCTCTAGACTTGCTCGCTTATCCGGGCGCAAGGCCGCGTTGTGTGGAGGAAGATAGTCGCGTCGGCCACAACGGCAGTCCTAACGACGGCGACACCGACCGCGGCAGCTGCGCTCCGGAAGAGCGCGAACTGCGCACTCCGGCTAAGCCGGCAACCTCGCCACCTCCAGACGCTTGTTCCCAATCGGATGCGAGCGAAGCGCGACAAGGGGAGCTCGAAGACGTCAAGAATAGACCACCGGCATCACTCCCAGCGAGGGCCTGTGACGGCGACGTCAGCGGTGACGTGGTTTCAACAGCTCAAGAGTGTTCTGGCGTGGCGTTGCCCGATGACCACAGGACGGCATGCAACAGTGACAGCGACGCCGAGTCTGACAGTACGGAAGCCCTGCAGTGGTCTCCTGGCCGTGCATCGCGCTCCAATAGCGCGGAGTACTCGCGAGAGGGGGGCGCTACAACTGTAGACGGCGTCGCCGATGAGGCGTCCGAAAACGTGGTCGCGTCCGCAGCGGGTCCAAGCAACCGTCCAGTCACCCAAATCAAGGAAGAGGACACATCTCCACTGCTGAATGGCACCGACGATCTCGAATGCAGTGATAAAACCGTGAAGTCTATCGCTTCAGCATGCACCCGTAGTCTCGCTCCTTCTGACCGTGGCCTAGACAATCTCATCAGCGTCTTCACTACCGTCGAAGAGGGCAAGATCGTCAGCGTCGACTGCAAGAAGTTCCGCAAGAGGGGCCGCCCTCTGGGAGCCAAGAAGAAGAACGCACTGAAGCGAGCACGAATGGCTGCCATGGAGATGGCATTGCAGAACGACGACGTCGACTTCACGGTCAAGCAATTGCTGCATGACATGGTCGACAGAATCGCGATGACTGGCGGCGAAATACCGTCCAAGCTGTCCGAGGCCAACTTAAAGGACGTAATCAGCAGCTTCTGCGAGTCCAACGGCTTCAGTCGCCAAGATTTTGCCGGTGAAAACGACGAGATCTGTTTCGGCAGCGTACTCCGCGACGAGCACCCTGACGCGACCGGAGACGCAGCCAAGAGACGACGCCGCGGGAGTTCGGATCACGGTTCGTCCTCTGAACAGAGTTCGCTAACTCCGAGACCGAGAGGCAGCGGTAAACGTTACAAGAAGAAGCGCGAGACCGTGCCCACTAAGCGGATGCTCACCAGGAGTCAGTGGCGGCGCTCCTGCTACCAGAAGGAGCAGCAGCAGGACGGAGCCGCCACCGACCATCCGGACAACGGGCTGCTCGTGCTGCGGGACGGGGCGCAGTCGCTTCCCGACGCCAAGCGTCGGCGCCGGTCCGTTGACCTCGCCTCGGACTTGGACAGCTCCAACACGGAGTCGACCGCGGACGGTCTGAGCTCGGCTTGGGGTGCTTCTCAGGAGATGGACCTGTCCTTGACTGCCGACGAGGCGGCCTTGTGTGGTGCCGGTGACGAACTTCGAGCTGCTCCCGGTGCCAGTGATGGCGTGAAATGTGATGGTGATGCGCGCGTGCTAGTCGCGGAAGGTTGTTCCTCCGCACCGGTCAATTCCAGTATTTATTTATCATCCTCCGAACCTCCCAAACTTGGCTACATGGAGCTGAGTGTGACGACGGCGCCCCGCGAACTTAGCTCCCTAGCGAGTGCGCGATCAGGAGCCGGTGGTGGTGATCGTGAAAACGCGCCTCGCGATGTCCAGGAGGCGGACGCCCGCGGTCGAGGTCATTCGCATGGACGACAAAAGCAGCAGCCGCCGCCGCCTCAATATGGCCTCGTTAGTGAACACGCTAGTGTTGGTGTGGACGACGAGAACGACGATGACGGTGAGTCGCAATTGGTGATCTGTGATACGGACGATTCGAGCCACGACGCGCCGCCGTCCGCCGCCTCCGGTGCGCGAGGCGACAGCGCCGCGGACGCGGTGCGCGCCACGTTGCACAAGAGTGAGGTGGACGCTCATTCCAGTGTGCGCGCGTCGCGTCAGCGGCGGTCGCCCCCTCGTCGCCTGCGCGGTGCTTCTCCAGCTGCGAACCCGGCGCGGCAGCGCCTCGGCGGCGGTGGTGGTGCAGTGTGTGAATCGGAAAAGGCGGCCACCGACGCGGGTGTCGTGTGTCTCGACGACGAAGAGGGAGACAACATCGGGACACCGGAGGCTAGCGTCGTCGCTGCTGCAGGTGTCACCGTGGAAGGCTCGTCTCGAGATCTTCTCAGATCGCCGCCGTCAGCCCTCAGGTGAGAGTCACGGAGGTAATTTAGGAAGAAACGTAGGCTCAGTGTACTTGCACCTGGAGGCACTTCGAGGATGCAGCTACGGTAGGACTGGTAGGTGACGTGGAATTCGCTATATGCTGCTCTTGTAAATGAGCTCGTAGTAACTACTCCAGGAGACCAGAAGAACGTTGGCTTGTCTACTCTCTCCTCTAAGTTCATACGTGATGCTCTATCGTAATGCGAAACCAATTTATTCCAAAGCTGCGCATGGCTAGTAAGCATATCTTGCTACCGATAGGCCTCGCACGCTTGTTCACGAGAATGGTTGTGCATGTAAACAGGGGCAAATCGTAGTAGATGTAAACGTGTGCGTGCCTCTGCACAAATTCACGTGAACAAGTTCTCCGATTTACGCTGCTTCGATGTTTTTCTTTTTTCTGGTTACTTCTGAGACATGTAATACGTGCTAGTGAGGATTCCTTTTGATGTATGAAGGAGATTTCATGCCTTTAATGCTTCGTAAGCATACCAAGACAATTTCTTGGGTGCTCGCTCTGTAGAACTCGTAACGTATTGATTCTGATTTCATAATTGGCTCTACGCTGTAAAATAATTTACACCCTTAAAAGTGAAAAAGGGTGTAAATGTGTGTATAACTCGCACCATTAGGGTGTGATTTATGTAACTGACATCATAAGGGTGTAAATTATACACATTTACACACTTTCTCACTTTTAAGGCTGTAAATTATTTTACAGTGAACTGGCAAGTAGTTGCATATTTCTCATGGAAACTTCACACAACACGTTCAAATAATTTTTTCTACTTGATCATTGTTTAGAGCAGCCCACGATTTTTATCTCACCAACACACAACAGGCCAGGGGGACCGGACCTTTGGTATACGTCATCAGAGCAGCGCGCTGCTGTTGAGTGTCATGTTTCAAAACACGGCACGTTGATTACGCCCACCCGGTAGCTCTTATCCCGCTGACACCACGCCTGCTCATAGACAAGACTGAAACTGTTGACGCAGCGCTGAAAAATGTTTCTTTCTCGGCGTACTCAGCTAAGCTTAATCTAATTTCGTTTTCGACACAGCAGATACTGTGAGGTGGTCTACACATGAGAGAGAGATAAAAAAATCGCAGCACTATACCTAGCTAAAACTGCGCTCCCCTAATTAAATCTGCACATTCGCATGCATGTCTGAAGGTAAGCGCAGGTGGAGCTGTAATCTGAAACAATGGCACTGTCCAGCGAACTTAGTTAACGTGTCCAAGGACAGTAATTTTCAGCGCAACTGCACGCAGCGGTCAAACGTACAGCCAAATCTCTGAGAAAAAGAAATGCGTAATTTTTGCGGGAGCACTTGCCGGTAGCTTGCTGCTGCATACACTGAACGACTTAAAATTGACTGATAACACTTACGTATCTGTAATATTCGGCATTATCGCACTGTTTGAAGAGTGCGCAGTCCTAAAAGAGGGGTTACCAACTGCTGTAAAGAAAGTGAAAACGATTGAATACATTTAGGGTCACTGACTTGTTCTAGCTTTCCTGGCACGCGCATTTTCTAGATTTTTCACGAAATTTCTGGACCAATTCGAGAAGCTGTGGGAAAATGAGCAACCATTCGGGAGCAACATGAGTCATTGCACGAAGCGCTCTGTATTTTGCAAGGCACAGCCAAAGGGTCAGTCCTCTGACGTCGACTGCTAGAAGCTTGGTTCCTCTCATCATCCTTATCACCGGCCTTGTCCCCGTCTTGTCTTTAAATATGAGAATTACCTGAAGAAAAGTGTACTACCCCAGTGTGGCGCTGGATTGTATCTTTTATTGGCTTTCATGGGCCATTGAAGCGCTCAGTCGTTGGAGTGCCGAGAAAATTGACCGACTGCTGTTTACTTCTCTCAGAACAAGATGGTCGGATTACGACGCGACGTTTTCCCACCAGTATAGTTCACCATTAGTATACGAAACCAGTGACAATGGAAAGAGACTGTACACATCCATTCTCAACGACTTGAGACAAGAACACAAGAAACCAGGACTAGGGTTCAGGGTGCCAGTTCAGTGTTGCGGCGTGTCCCCTCCCTGCTTTACTTTCGTTTGAGTACCAAACCCATTTACACACTGCAGGCAACTGTTCTAAAACAGAAAGACGCAGTAGTCCTAGAGTCGAGCCAAGTCATCTCCGGTGAAATGTTCTTTCGCCTAGCCGCATCTTGTAAATAAATTTCGTCACATGCAGCCAGTAAGTGTTCCCCGACACGCCAAAAGTGCAGTGGATATTGCATTCTCGCGCGGCAGGTGTACCAGATTCCACAGCAGAGTTCAGTGGCCATTTCGGGTGCTCTATTTAATATTATTCGCGACTTGCGTACTTCGAAAGCCTTTCCATTCGGCTGTACTTTTAGGTCGTACTTTAAAGGAGTACTGACACATGCCATATTTCTTGCGCGAAATGAAATTCCGTACCCTCTAAACACTGCAAGACATCCTGGCAACCGTCAAAGTCAGAGCACCGTAAATAATGAACTACAATGCTTGTTTCTACGAACCAATTCCAGTAACCAACGAGTTTATGCGTCACGAAGTCAGTGATGTCATGATACACTGGATCGCCCCGTTTCTGCGGGCGCTGCAGCGGTCCCACGCAAGCGCAGCCACATGAAATGCGGGAACGTGCCTGCTTATATATTTTATAAACATCATCATTTCCCAGCCTTATTGCTACACAACGCCAGAAAATTTTGTTCTGTATCGCGACGTCGCGATAATGTCGACTTCACCCTTTTACGTGAGAGAAACGAATGGTACAGTTTCTACGAATTTAAAAATAAATGTCAGTCACGGAGGAAGTAAGAAAAATAATTGAAGAGGCAGCATGACATCAGGTGTAACCTATAGCCTCGGCAAGCCAAACTCCTCTGACGCCGCTACTCCTCTCAGATGCCCATATGCGCTTTGAATTCTGGGAAATAGGGCCACCATGGCTGCCAAACCTCCTTTCAGGAACCTGTTGGATTCGCGGTAACTCTTAGCGACGCCCACATCACCATCAACCCTGGTCGGCACTTCTCCGCTCTACTCTCCCGTACCCTGAGCGCTTGGCAGCTAGAAACTACCGCTTGCGTTTGGCGTAGGGAGGGCGTGTTTCCGATGGGCCTTTTCTTTCTATATATATATATTGCATTTAGACTTCGAGATTGTCACGTGAAACTCCTTCCTAGTCATTTTCCTTCCTCCATGATGTCAGTACTCCTTTTAAAGACATTTTGGCGGCCTCGTCCGTTTCCGCAGCAGCGTCCGAGGCTCCCCAGCAGCGCCCAGCGCTTCCGACGGGCCCGGCGCCAGTGAGAGCGTCCCGACGACCACGTCTCCTCCAAGCGCTGCTCACCGGAGGACGACCTCCTCGTCTGGCCACTATGCGGTGGGGCCGTCGTCATCGTTGTTGTACCAGTGGCCAGCGTCGTTGCCCACGTCGCCTTCCAGGGCCGAGTCTCCGGACATCATCGTGGTCAAGGAAGAGCCCAACGACCTGTCTGTCTCCGGTCGGATGGCGAACTTCGTCCCGCCGCTGCCGGGCTTGGAACCGCTCGATTTGTCACTGAAAGGTGAGAGCCGTTTATATCGTGCTTTATGGGCGGTTTCTCATGGGTCTTATGAATGTCCTCATTTTTGAAACCGGTGGTGCCTTGTGCTATAAAGCCTGTTATTACAGCAGAAGTGGTTTTTGTCGAGGTATACACTACCGTTCATCATCATAGACAGTCTATACCGTGCTATCAAAGCATCATTGCCCGACGTGGCGGCAATTTAAGCCATTCAGAGGCTGCTGTGCTCCTCTTTGATTGGCTCAAAATGCCGTCATCACCAAAGTTGGGAAGGTGGCAGAATCTGACAATGTCCGGGAAAGCACTCCGTTTCGAACTCGAAACACAAGCGTCATCATTTAAGAGCGATCCTGTGGTCGCGTCGTGTACATTAGAAGGACTTCAAACGAAGCACTTGAAACTGATTGTAGCAGTTTTGCTTGTGCTTGTGCGGCATTAGTATAGGAAAACTTCGGCGAGTTGGTGGCAATTCATATTTGACAAGCAGCAGCGCTAACACGGTGGGGACGAAGAAAAGAGGATCACAATACAAGCGTTTGTGCTGTGAGTGATCCTTTTCGTCCTTGCCGTGCGAGGTTGCGGGTCTGCTTACGACGCGCCAGCTGTAAAGGCGAAGGCAGGGACGCACTCTTTCAAAATGGCGCAGGCGTGAAATATTTTGTCGGGTCATTAACTCCTTTGCCAGCACGATTAACTTACAGCGGAGAATTTCGGAAACACGGCACGAATGATAAATTTCGTTGTTGTTGTGCCGTTTTTTTCTTTTTACGCTGTGGTTTCATAACGTGGAAGCCCTTGCGACGCACCAGATACTAGGCCGCAGCTGTTTCGCGCCACAAGGATGGGAAACGAGTTGTTCGAAATGACGGCCCCATTACGTGGCACCAGGCCTCTCCAACCCCGGACGCGCGACTCATTTGTCGTGCTTTGTGTCAGGCAATCGTTAGTAACGGTGGCTATGCGCGTCACTTAGTGATGCTCGTTGAATTTTAAAAAAATGTACGACGCACGTGCTACAGCGTTTTAAGTTGCATGCATTTCTGTCGCGTCAACTTGCATCAAATTCGCTGCGAGTTGTACGTATGGCCATATCTTGAACAAAACTTGAACAAAACAGTATTACCGCGACATCAGTTCAGGGCTTGGAACCGGGCTTGCCTTGTCCGTCCGTCCAAAGTCTGTTACGCTGACAAGGACCGCGGCCCCGACGACACAAAACGACGATTTCTGTCGTCGTTAGACTACCTCGTCATCTTCAGCTTCACCATTGCCACGGCGCGAAGAAGAAATAATACTTCTTTGCAATCCGCCTCCATTAAAATTTGAACCCATGCCGGTGAAGCAATGTGCACTTTGGAGTCGAGCGCGATATTCACTGAGCCATCGCTTAACAGGGGGTGCGCGTGTAGGTGCGATGCCCTGTGCTCCACACAGACTCCGAGAGCAGCGGCGTCTGCGCATGCATATCGGAGGCCACAGCCAGCAGTACTGAAGTGGACGAGCATTACATCATGTGCATCGCATAGAAAATGTTATCAAAATGTTGACGGTGCACACGCGTGCAACTCTTCGTTATCATGCTCGTGAAAACAGCGTCGGCGCAGAAAGAAGACGCATCTGACAATGGTGATCAGCCTCAAACGTGGCGCATATCTATAATAGAGTATGCACCGAAAATAAGGTAGTTGTTGGTAAAAAACGTCGGACGCATCGACAACGACAAGGCCACGTAGTTAACACATTAGCTCACGGAATTTGCAGCCGCCGAGCGTCATATGCTATCAGCGCTGCAAATGTACAGGAAAAATGAGATGGCTCCAATCTCGTAGGTGGCCCAGTGTCATTTTGCTCGTGACATCTATTTGTATGGTAGAAGTTTTCGCCGCAAAGCTGACTAATCCCAGGGCGGGACCTTCAAAACGGCTAAAATCGACCCTGAAACGGAAAGAACCTTTAACACTGCAGCAACTCGTTCCTCGTGTTAATTTTCCGAAAACTGAATTTAAGAAAAGGTGTAAAGAAGCTTCAGATTTGAAGCCCACCTCAAGTGCCCCGCTGCAGTCATGTCGAACAGGTGGGCGCGTGGACTTTGTCTTATAGTGAAATATGTAAATAAATAATTGACTGTTTTACACAAGTTCTGGAAACTTGTTACACTAACAACGCTACTTCACATTGACAAGTCACAGCTGTAACAAAACTAGACATGATGCAACAAGATTGTCTGGACCGAAGGTACTCAAATAACAAAATAATGCGTCCCATCGGACAAAGAAAGAAAGGAAAGAAAATCCTGTATATGCCTTCGGCCAAACAGTTCTGAATAAAAGCTTTCATAGACATATTTTGGGTTCGCTGCTACGGGGCCGAGCCGATTGGACGCCTCTCGAATGCGCTCTGACATTTCTTCATTTTCGCTGCGGATCAAGGACAATCGCAGAAATTTGGACCATCACAGCTTGTGCCGGATGTTCATCTCGCTCGGAAGACGCCAGGATATAACATGTGGGCCCAATTGTTTAGCCGTAACACCTCTTTAAGGTTCCCACCACGCCACCCTCTGGTCCGTCGACGCGGTGGCACTGCGTGGTCCGCGGCTTGCAACAAGCCTACGAAATGGAAGTTGTGGAGGTAATATCTCCCAAAGAGTACGACAACAATAACCGATGGGTTGTGGCCCATGAACGACGAAACAAGGCGAATGGAGAGGCGAACAAGAAATCTAGGGCTCATCAGAGACGAACTCCTACGAGCGGCAACAATGCAATCGGATAATGGCGGAGAAGATGCACTCCGAATCAACGTGAGACGGAATACAATAGTCGTGAGCGCGCCAATTCTGGAAAATGCTACGACTTACGGCAATATCAAGAAAATACAAATAAATCAAAAGAACTGCGCAACGACCGCGTATATGAAAGCGCCGGCAGATACATCCAAGGGGGTTAAACACGGAATCCCGACGTATGACAAGCCAAAAGACATAGAAAGGAGCCTGGTGAACCAGAGAAACCTGACCATTCTGCACGCAAGACGCATGGGACAAACGGACTCAGTGGTTGTCGTTTTGAAGGTACTTTTCTGCCGCACTTCGTCTACTATCGTAGGGCCGAATATAATGTACCCTATACAAGAAACAACATAAAACGGGCATTACATAAGGAAGAGTTTTACATCGACAGCCCTACAGCGATGGACAACAAAATGTCAAGAATACGACGAACAGCAGTACAAAACAGAATTGGAGACAACACAACGAAACGGAAAACCCCGAGAAGTAAAATCGCACGATTGGCGAAACAGGGATCATTCCAGCTCCTTCGCCAGACTCGCCGGAGGGGAAAGAGAAAATGCCCTACGCGGATCCATATCCACGCCCTCGCTTAAAGACAGCTCCAGTTCAAAGGCCACATTCAAGTCAAGAACAAGGACGTCACCTCTAGGAGAGTCCCGAGAGGGTCCTGACGGAAGTCGGGGCCGCCGGATACAAGAGAGCTGGGAAAGCGTGATGTCCGTTGCTTCTCTCCCGTCTGGGAGGTCCTCCGAGGGAGGGACAGAAGGGTTCGCCCTAGGACAAGAACTAACCTAAGCTAAAAACAAGATGCCACGGCAACTCGCCCGAGGAAACGCAAACCAGAGGGACGAAGTCAAGCAAAGGAGGGGAACGCTAAATTCAGGCAAAATCAGCTGCGCGAGTCAACTAGCACATTACAATCGCCTAGTCGAGCTCCAACACCTGTGTCTGTACAGGCGTCAGGAGCGTAAGTAGCAGAAAGACGGGCAGACGAAATGTCGTACGTAGAAAATGATGGCATATCAAAAACACTAGAAAAGAAAGTAGACAATATGTTCGTAGAATTAACCAAGACATTGCAACAGCCATTCGCGGGATTGCCGGTGCAGCTTGGAGAAATGAGACAAAGAATAGATAGCACAGAAAGCCGACTAACGGCGTGTAGAACACGCAAACAGATTTGAGGCTTATATAGGAGTGGGCCCGATTAATACAACCTTTAAACCATGCAACAGACCGGCTACGAGCAAAGTGATTAAAATCACAGGGTGTAGTGTTTGGAGTCTGGCATGAAATAGATGGTAGCTGGCCTATGCCGTCGTCCAACTCATCCACGCTGAGGACGTTGAAGTGAGACTTGTTCTCATCGAGAACGAAGAATGTGGGATTATTTACAGTATCTACATAAGGACGTTTCAGTTCATCAGTCTAGCATGACTGCGAGAGAAAACACTCTGAGGAGACGCACAACATCTCCTTAAATACGATCTCTCCTCCCTAGATCCCTAGGTGAGGGAAAACGTTCAAGAGCCATCGTAGCCGAGCCGTCTTTGAGGGGGAGGGCTTACACATACACTTCCGCACAGGTTTAACTGCCCCCATCGAGGCGAAACGGTCTTCGCAGAACTAGGTCTTGCGTCTTGAAAGGCGCGTGAGACGCTGCCGCCAAATACATTCCCTCAGGAACTTCTCCGCTCCCGACAGACCAGGTCGATGATAGCGAGTTCACTAACAAAGCCTGGTTCCCCGACTTCGTCCCGGCATTCCGGCGACGAAGAGTTGCTGACTCGCCGTTTTGTCCTCCTCACACGGTCAGTCGCCGCAGCAGACATCGTGACGCCAACAGGCTGCGGAATGACGCCTTGTCGTCCTTTCAAAGCAAGTCTCCACAGTAGACCTAGTGGCGCCGTTCGGCTGGAGACTGACGGTTGGTTCCTAGAAAACGCCAACCCCGCTGCTGCAGCTGGCTCGGGAAACCTTGTATGTCGGCACCTCTGCAGGCCGTTCCTAACAAGGGGAAGGGCCAGTTTAAACATGGCTTGACGTAATCAGTATACAATTTGGCAGTGTAACTGTCGTGGGTATCGCCGGATACGGGGAAACCTACAGCTATTTTTAGAGGAAAAGGAGGCGCCGGATGTCATCGCCTTACAGGATACTGTAGGAATGGCTAAATTATCAGGCTACAAATCTTATGGACCCCCTGATGGAAAAGCGTCCGTAACTACACTCGCGCGAAGAAATCTTAAAGCAATCGAACACGATACAGAAATTTACGGTGTGTATCATGTTCTAGTTGGGTTCATTCCGACGAAGAAGAATGAAGAAAGTTTATTTATATTAAGCGTATGTAGCAGTTCTAGATGTAATACGAAGGTTAGGTCGCTTTTTAGGAAGATTGTAGACGTTGCAAACAAAAGAGCACTTGTTATAGTTAGATTTTAATGCACCCCATGCGACCTGGGGCTATGATAAGGAAGCTATCAAAGGTCTACATATCTGGAATGACGCCCAACAAGACGGACTTACATTATTAACGGAACTCTTCTTCCCAACCAGTATTGGAAATAGCGTATCCAATGACACCACTCCTGACCTTACATTCACCAAGAATATAATCTTAACGCATTGGGTCAACACACAGGAAAATATAGACAGGGGATCCTTATATTACTGACACCACTTTAATGCAGGCCCACAAAAAAGGGAAGGTAAAGTATTGCAGGCAATTAAATATGGTGCCTTTAGAAAAATTAGAGGTAAGGAAGCAAGTGATATCACAGAAGACATACATGAATAGCTAGGAAACCCGAAACAAGCAACTGAGAACACGTCAGAGAAAGAAGGACTAGACAAAACAGACATTAAGCTACTACATATGTGGGAAGCGAAAAAGAGCCTACAGAGGAGGTGGAAATAAGCAAAAGCACAACTAGAGACATAGAAACAAAATAGCCGCGCTCAGCAAAGAAATTGCGGAATAGGCTGAGCAACAATGCAGACAAAAATGGGAGGAAACGTGTTATACGATCGAAAAACAAATGGGTTTGTCCACAACATGGAACCTCGTAAGATATCGATAGACTCGGAAAAGAGCAAGAAAGCGCAACGACAAAACTTACTTAAAATTATGCATAAATAGGAAGGTAGAGAAGAACTAGTACAAGAAATAAAGGAGAGATAGGCAGGGGATACAACCAAAGACCCGTTAAGTCCGTACAAGGGCAAAGAAAATGATTCCATTGACGGACCCCTGATAGAAGCAAAGGTAAGATCACAACTTACGAAACTGAATACCAAATCTACGCCCGGTCCCGATGGAATTACAAAGCCCTCACGAATTTAGATGAGGCAGTCACAGCCCGCACCGATTATGTGTTCAAGTGCTGGGAGGAAAAAAGGTCGGACACCAAAACAGTGGAAAACGGCAGAAATCATAATGATTGCCAAACAAGGCAAGAAACTAAACCTTAAGAACCTCGGACCAATTTCCTTTGCATCGTGTATAGGTAAAATATTAGAGGATGTCATTCTAACGCGCCTGATCAATTGTATGGTAGGCTTCAGGGCAAAACTGTCCACACAGTGTATTAAGATCAATCAATCAATCAATCAATCAATCAATCAATCAATCAATCAATCAATCAATCAATCAATCAATCAATCAATCAATCAATCAATCGAGCGAGCGAGCCGGCAACAAAACAAGTATATATGCGCAGAAGGCCTTGATTGACCGTAGGTCCCGGCGACGGGCGTTGCGCTATGTTATCAATGACCGCTACAGCCGCTGCAAAGCCTCGTAGCATGAGACATTTAACCGGAGCGCACGTGGTGGGGCTACAGGTTTATCAACCGGCTCTCCAGATTGCGTCACATTCTCGTGCATTGCACGGCTACCGTCGTGACGCAGTCGTCTCGCCTGTCTGTGCGTCCTCCACGTCCCTCCGCGACCTCTCAATCTTTATTTAACGCCCACAGGGCTTCTCCGTATCTAGCCAAGTAAGCGATGCCAAACTCACTCACGTGTATGTATGTATGCGTGCGTGCGTGCGGGCACTTGGCGCTCTACAGGCGCTGTTATATGGCGAAACCGCTCCGAGGACAAAAGTGCGTCAGAGCACCTCGTATCGCTCGCGACTCGAGGTGACCGCCAGTGGCGGCCAAGGCCACCGATCGATATCTCTCGTGCCGCACGTGATCCGGAGCTCTCGCTGCTGCGCTCGATTGCTCCGTCTCTTACTTTCGCTTCATTTTGTTATTTTGTTCCTGTGAGGGCTTTTTCTCTTTGGGGCCGCCGTGACATAGCGCCACAAGGTGGGCGTGCATTTAAATGCTTTTAAATTCTAACCCTAGTAAGTACAAAAGAGCTGTATAGGCGAGTTGGAATTGATTCGCGTCAAACTCCACGTAGCAGACGAAACGCGTTTTCACGTTCGTCCGCTGTGCGTGCGTGTCCACACCACTAAGTGCTAATGCGAGCCAAGGCCCTGTGTTTAATATAGCAATACGGTCACTTGGTGGAATTACGCGCGTGGAGCTACTTTCTTGACGACGAAAGTGTCCAGAATCGCCCAGTTGTCAGTCCTTCTGCGAACTTTATGTATTGTTAACGCATGGTGGGTGACGAACTTAGCTTAGAAAGATGCCGTTGCGGGTCGCAGCGGTCCGCTATACGTGAATATAAAGCTGTCTGTAGTCTAGGCCGTAGCCTGCAGGTAAAAGAACCAAAGCCTACAGTTGATCCTACTCTAGCCAGAAGTGTAAGCATATTCAGTTTTGCGAGCAAGCTAGCGTTGGACTATTTTCGTTGAACGCTATGAAATTTAAGGTTAAACGATGAACGAAATTTTCCTATACGCAAACAGAAACGGCGCTGTTTAGAGCGGCCGGAAGCCGTGTACATATGCAAGGCTTGTATAAAGCGCATAGAAAATTCCGAGAGCCCGGCGGTTTTTCTTATTCAAGTTCAATTTCTGACCCTGTCGCCAAGCGGCCTGCACTGTTTCAGACTCGCCTTTGTGATTCCGCGTGGGCGTGCTCTACTTTGCAAACGCAGCTCCGCATCCGTATTCCGTGGGCGCGGATGTGATCGTTGTCATGGTTACTAATACCCATGGCTATTTGTGGGATTCTGCTTTTGGAACGCTGTTTACAGGAAACGCGATGTTTTGCAAGAGCTCGCAAGTCGAAAGGGAGATCATACTTTAGCTGTTTATTATGTTGCGAGGTTTGTGTCGCGTTTTCTCTTAAAAAAAAATATAGCTAAGCGATGTTTGGCAGCGCCAGAGGTAAACACAGGCAGATTAGCATATGTGCCTGCGCCGCCTGGCTTGCCCAACGGGCATTTCAATTAACATTGCGCTAAGCACGACGCTACGATTTAAGAACTGCTATCAGTCAACGATGTAGGGTTTCAAATTTTCGATGGTTCGCGTCGTGGGTTGGATGACAACGCCCACGTGTAGCAGGACTAGTTCTTGGAAACTTGGAACTATCGCCCATGCTCGCGAAATTTATTAGCATGCTCAGGCTCAGTGGCCACGCTGTCTTACATTATTTCTATAACTAATATTGAAGTCATAGAACGAGCATATAGTAATTGGAGCCTGTTCTTTTCTACGTAATATTTGTCAATCCATCAATATTTCGGTATAGGAAATTACTAGATGCAGACGATAGAATATGCCAAGCGTATAATCATTTTGTCGCCACCGGTTTTTGGTATGGCTATATACCTCGTGTGAGACGTACCGCTGCACCGCCACTGATGACTGAAAATTAATGTATGGTGCATTTATAAGGCCACCCGGTGACGTGACAATCAAGAATAAAAAAATTAACACGAGTAACCGCTGCGTGATGTTAAACCTGTGTCCATGTGCTTAGGCAGATGAAAGACGATTTTATCTGAAGAAATGAGGGAAACAGACTGTATGTCCGTATGCATGGAGGTACACTTTGTGCCCGTGCCAGGTGATCGAGGACGCACTTCTGCAGGTTCGTAAGAGACAGGTTGATAACAAGAACTGACATTAAAATGGATTATGTGACTAGGATTTTGATGGGTCAGTTGAGGTCAGAAGGTATTTTCTTCTGACCTCAACCTTTGAAAGGGGTTCTTCTTTTTAAGATATTGTTATTATGCGTCAACGAAAACGATACAACCGTTCCTGACATACCATTCCGCGTCTTGCTTGTTAATACCGGTATCTAGCCTTGTCAAGAATAGCCTAAATAAGCGTTGTTGAGATCAGCGTGTCACCATAATATATCGCTCAATGCAGGGCTTGAAACTCGTGCTTGGCATTGACACACAATATATGTTACGCTCGAGGAAATAAACAATATTGTCGGGGGTTTTGTGAACCAAAAGATACACTAGGGAGGGATTAACATTATGTTGAGCTGTGTTAGCAAGTTAGACATCAGCAATAGTAAAACTGCAACGTTTACCTTAGATAAACCTTGGTAAGCCAGAAAAAAAAAATACGTGAAAGCGACATGCAGGGCGACGTCGCTCCGCAGTTCCGGTACTGCTAGCCGTAGCGTAATGTCAAGGGTTTTCAAAGCGTTGTATTAGTCAACTGTTAATTTGTGAAATCACTATATTGTACTTTAATGAAACCAAGAATACAGGCATGCGTGATTTGTGCCAAACCTGCCAATAAAAATAAAGATGCGTTGAAAATCGTGATGACGCACGGACGTAGCCGTGTCGAGGGTTGCGCACAATTATTTAAAAATGGAGGGAAACGACGTTTATTTTATTCAGGAATAATTAACCTTGTCCCGCCTTATGTCTTGGAATAGAGCTTTGCAGTATTAGTTTACTAATCTGAACTTATTTTGTGTCACTGCTTAGGTAATCGTAAAGCAGCAAATTCAGAAATATTCCCCTAACAGCGCTGCTTTGTAAGTATAGGGTAGGCTAAGTATAAGTTTAACGTTGTGGGTGTTTTACCATAGTCACGCCATATGTGAGTCATCCATGTTTTTGGAAGCTTAAAAGGAAGAACGGTAGGCAATATGGCTTACTATGACGGCGAGTGCTGGCTTTGGTATATTTAATGTCTGCGTCGGGTTTGCTTTGGCAACGTTGGCCTCGTTTTTCCGCGTGATGGAAGTTTTCCCCTTCATGTTATAAGCAGACAGGGCTCTGAAGGACCGACATCTGTTCTCTAAAGCGCCGTTAGACTAGCGCGGAAAGCAAACAGACTTATCGTGCGTCCTGTCAACACGGCCGCGATAAAAAGGAACCCGCCTATTCAGGCGGGATAACCTAGATGAGTCGTGTTCACGGTCTCCTCCGCAGCGGCGCACGGAGAGTAAATCTGCCTCAGCCAAAGTAACCGCGATCGGTTTTTATAGAGGTCGTGCTCAAGGGGCGCGACATAGCACGAGACCATAAACGATGACGCACAGTTGTTTGGAAGGTCTTTCGTAACTTGGTACACGACGTAATGTTATTTTTTGTTTTCTTCGCCTCTTGCGTTGTTCGCGCAGCGTTTCTGTTTCCTTCTTTCAGAGCAATCATTTCGAGCGAAAGCCGACATTCCTGTGGGCAAGGTGCAACCACAAATGGCCACCACTAGTCAGTCCGCATCAGAGGAGCCACTGGCCAACTCTCCCATCAACTACTCAGCATCCTCTCGACACGTCCCGGCACCGCACGCTGAAGAAGACACTCGCTCCAAGGAACGCGATAGGCGCGGAGCCCACGGCTCTGACAGTAATTCGAGCAGCGGATCCCCCGGGGGCGCGGGAACCGCTGGCACCTCTGAGCCGGCCTCGGATTCTATTCTGCAGCGTCTGCTGCTCGACCCTAGTCGAAAACCAAAGGAAAGCGATTCGAGCGCCGCCTCATCTCCCGTCCAGGTCACTCTTGAGACGCGCAACGCTCGCGGCTCGGCCGAACCGACCAAAGACTCTGCCAAACGAGGACGCGACACCGACATCGTGAACGAAGCGAAGTCTCTCCTGAACGCTCGCCTCACGGCGAGGCACCAGGAACAGCAGCTGCAACAACAGCAGCAACAGCAGCAGCATCAGCAACAACAGCCACCGTTGGGAAAGGCGTCCAACATGGCTTCCGTGCCACCCATGAGCTTTCCAGAGAACAAGCTGGGCATGAGTACGCTTGAGTCCAAGATCGTGGAGCTTAAGAAGCAGATCCACCATCTCACCATCTTGGCCACGTACAAGGAGAAAGAGCTCGCTTGCATTAGTACCCTGCGAACGGCCAAGGAAGATGCGCTAAAGCAGCTTGAGAGCAAGTACCCCGGAATCTGCTCCGTCATCAGAGCGTTCGGTCCCGACTCCGGCTCTGGCGAATCCAGCGACAGTCCGGGCTTCACGGACGTCCCCAGCATAGTGGCGCAGGCGGCCACCGCTACCGCGGACCTCACGTCGCTGGGCGCTGGCTTGGCGTCTGAGACCGATCCTCCGCTCCAGAAGAAGCCTGCCGTGCAAACGCAGCTGCAGGCGCAGCATTCTCCTGCTTTGCCCATGCCTCTCCTTGCTGGGACACCGGCGCCACACCGGCTACGTGCAAACTCAGGGTCCGAGCGCGACTCTCCCGGCCGAGGACTCATGTCCTACGACAGAGCCAGCGCCACTGCTCCGGCCCCTCCTCCTACATCGTCTACGGCGCGCTCCTCTGTGTCACCTCGCGGCGGTGACAACAGGCAGCCGAGGCCCCTGCCATCGATAGCGCCTTCCAAGTCAGCCTTCAGCGTCCCGTCGGCGTTGTCGTCGTCGTCATCCTCCTCTTCTGCTGCTGTTGCCGCTGCCGCTGCGGCAGCTGCGTCGAGCCAGAGGCCACCCAGGCTGCTGCTTCCCAAAGGACCAATGCCACCGGCGACTCCAGCTGCCGCTGTTCCGGTCGCTCAAACGTCCACGTCACGAGGGGTGAACAGCGGAACCATGGCTTCGTCATCCGCAGCCGCGGCAGGTGTGTCCAACTGGTGGAACGCACCAAACGGCGCACCACTTTCCTTGACCGCCGGACTACCCCACCACCTGCAGCGCGATGCCCTGCGGGAGTATGCTTCGTCCTCTTCCACTGCGGCCCTTCTAAAGGCCGCCTCTGTGCCCAGTTCCCTGGCCAAGCAGCACAACAGCGCCGCTGGAAGCACGCCATCTCTGTCGAGGTCCGAGGCACTGGCTGGCATGGCCAGTGACCCGTCAGCCCGTACCTCCCATCACCAGCGACTCGCGGAAGCAGCGGCAGCGAGAACGGAGGACTCCAGGGGTGTGGCAGCTGAGCTGGCCCGTCAGCAGGAGGAGTTCAACCTGGCCCTCAGCTCCAGTGGCTCACTAGCTGGCGTTAACGCGGCGGCAGTGGCGGCGGCTGCCGCGGCTGCCGGTGCGTACCCACTGGGTCGCGCTGGTCTGTCTGCGGCAGCCAGCATGTACAATCAGGGCATGGCGTACAGCCTGTACCAGCAGCTTCGCGTCAACAAGGAAGCCGCGCTAGCGCAGGCCGAGGCGTCCGCGCTCCTTGAGAAGATGAAGCAGCAGAGTATGCCTAGTCAGCAGCAACAGCAGCAACATCAACAGCAGCAACAGCAGCTCTACCAGAAGGCGCTGCTAGAGCAAGCTACCAAAAACAGGCCCACTGCCTGGGAGCACATCAGTCACCTACTGCAGAAGGAGAATCCGGTGAGTAGACCTTTCTTCCGCTACGTTACACGGTTGTTTCTGCCGTTTTACGTGATCAAAGCCGATGCTCTTCGTGTTGAACTGTCAGTGGTTGAACTGTCAGGCTAAGTAAAAGACCACGAAAAAACAAAGAAGACCTGCGACTATGACTCCATCAGTGGTCTGTTGAATCAGGTCTTTTCGTCGTGTTATTTGTCCTTTCGGTGCTTGCTGTTTTTCTGAATTGTGCTTTAGTATTTGTCTCCATGCGTTTAGAGCTGAGAAGTGTGACAGCAGCAGCGAAATAATGTAGCGAATATCAGCGAACCCTTATTGGACTATCCTATTAAAAAAAAATCGCTACTCTTTATTTCGTGAGTGAGTCATTTGTAAAGAATGGATCGAATAAGTACGCTACTTCCCTTCTGCGGCACGGCAGAGGTGTAATGAATGGAAAATGCACTCCCTTTTGAACATGCCTAGCCGTCTGTCTTCTGTACCGTTATACGGCCGTCTACCCGTGAGCTTGTTCTAGTCAATCTTGTGGCGCATTTTAATTTTTTGTACAAAATGGCCCTGTGTAGGCTGACTCTGGTTCTAACGCTGCTGTGTTTAACTTTCCGTTCAGCACGTGTCCCTCTTTTCATATTTTATATTTGCCATTTTAAACGAAATAGACAGGTGATTATTAATCAGCAATTAGCGTACTGACATTTAATAAGGGAGCGGCTGTCAGAGGTAATTGGCCATCCCTAAACAGTTATGGAAATGTATATGTGGTTTAGTTTGCGGTCACAATGCATTCCTTGTCGCACCTCTTTTGTGTCAAGGAAGCGTGACTAGCTACTATTTTTTTTTAAATATTTGTCGGGATCCCAACCTCCTGATGATGGAACAAAGCGAACAGAAAGAACATAATCCAAAGTTCGATGGAAACCCGTCTGGCGAAGAAAAGGAACTTGTACGAGTGCTAAAATGGCGGTGAAGTTTTATTCTGAAACAAGACAGGGGGGGGGAGCGGGAATAAGACTCCACTTGGCTGGACGATAATATTCAGGAGGAGTTACTGTTGGGTTAGTGGGTTTTGCGTTGTAATTATCGTAGATTGACGCAAATTAATAACGGACAAATCTTCGTAGGTGTGCAGTCCACACCACATATTTTCCTAATGAAGAGTCACGCTGTCTCATCATACATTTCCAAACAACCAGTCAAGCTACTTGTTTCACCGAATATTCCACTGGGACGCTTCCGCGAGCGCGAAGGTCGTGTCGTTGAGTGACACCCACCCAAAGTACTGTCCCTCCCCCGGATATCGTTCTTCTGATGCAACATGTGTATGACATTTGCGTCCATGCAATATTACATAGTTCTAGTGGCCACAACTGGCGCATGAAAACTCGGTACACATAATGTAGCCCATGTACGAGAACAAAAGTGCTTTTTACTGAGTTTTCTGTGCGTGGCTTATTCTGCCTTGTTTCTCAAATCGGTCGTTGTAGTCGTTGGAGCAGCTATTAATTATCAATGTTGCTAAATGGAAACTTAATGTGTGCACGATTCTGTAGTTCACATAACGCCCTGCTCGAGCGCTTACGCAACGCTATTGGCTGATGTTCTTGTCCCGGTGCCTTGCCGTGCAGGTCAGCATGCAGGCAGGCCTGCCTTCCGAGCTGCTCTCGCTGCAACCAAAGCTATCGGCGCCCGAGATGTCCTGGCTCCAAGCAGGGCTGGCCTGCGTCAACTGCGGAGATCCGCGCGTCAAGTTCGTCTGCAGCTGCTGCAGGACGCAGACTTTCTGCAGCGAGCAGTGCCAGGTGGGTGTAGTCCATAGACAACGCTTCCGACACGTTTGCTCTCTTTATTGTGTATAATGCACCAGCCTCCGAGCGCCGCTTATTTCCTTCGGAGATAGGTCGGCAGTTTGGCGTATTCACCTAATGAAATCTTCTGGCGTGGACTAAGGAGCATCTTTAAATGCGTAAGCATTTCTACGCTTACCCAACGAGAAACACCGTGCGTCCGTCCCTCCGTCCGCCCGTCACGTAAGACGATCGCTTTCTAGGTAGAGCCCGCAGCACCGAGCCACTTTACCTTCGTGCTGCCTGTCGCTTCAGTGCGAACGAAGCGACGAGAACACAGCGCTCACGACGCTCTCGGCACACGCGACACCCTGCCCCTTTCGCAGATAGCTTTCAAGATATGAGCCTTCGCGCCTCTTCAACGCGAAGCGGCATAAACACGGCGAGTGGAGCTATTAGCACTCGACACACTCTGTCCGCATGGCAGATCGCTTTCAGGTTACGGTTCCCGCGGCGGTTCCATACACAGCCGCTGCCGGAGTACGTTTGACCACGGTTCATGATGGCTGGATGCGCATGCATAAGGCACTTAAGAGCGATAACGGCTTATAATGATCGGGCCGTCAGCAGCGCACCTGGCGCCGCCACCTGCAGTACTTTCCTTGCGCTATCAATGCACCTTGCGCCGCCGTCGGCACCAGTTCATGTCGCCGCAGCGCTGTCGTTTTACTGGCTGGAAGAAGTTATATATATATAGCACTGATAATGATACCCGGCTCCTTGGAGATGAGGAAGTGGCACAATGCTTACGCATATTTAGACAACTCCCGGAGGAGTTTCTGCGTGAATATGTTTTAAAGCGTCGATACCCTGTTCTGACATGCAACAGGTGGCTTAGTTTCGCCAAGCGTAGTCCCGTCTTCTTTTGCAAGATCGAACCACATACATCACGTAATATACAGTGCACTCGCTGATCGCCCCACAGTAGTTGCGCAGCGACCGCTTAGACGCCTTCTCAGGTAACCCCTGCTGCTCCCGACGTAGGTCGTATGCCCACTCACGAGTACACTCATTCAAACTGGCTTCACGCTCTTATTCTCATGGAGGAAGGAAAGAACTAGTAGGGAGCATTGCGCAACACGATGGAAGCCACACAAATTCGCCCAACACGTGATCATCACGACAGCGCGCGCGCTAAGTTTTGGTGATCCCTGTCCGTCCGTTCTGCAGGCAGGGCTGCTGAGCAAGTGCGCATCGACTAGAAAGTACCGGGAACGAAACATTCGCGGTCAATACGCTTGAGACGCTGAGGTCAATTGTTGGCGCGACTTTTAGAGAGGAAAAGTGACGACAATGGCTTCTCAGAGTTGGCTTGGCAAGGCTTGCTGCGAGACGTAATGCCCCCCCCCCCCCCCCCCCCCCACTATACTATGTTTCCTTCCTTTACGGTATTCGCAGACGCGGTATATATAGAGTGTGAGTGAGTGACGCAAGCTGTGATTCGACATTTGTAAATGAGTACCGGCGAGTTTGAGTATACGTGAGCATGATGAAGCGCCAATGTTGGTTGACATATCAAAGCAATTCAGTAATAGTGCGTTTGAGCGGACATAAGGGTGAAGATGAGGGATTCTCGGCGATTGTGAATGGACGTCAGCACGAGCTTAAGCGCTGGTGAGTTTGAGTGCACACTTGTATGAGGTTGATGGGTGTTGGTAAGTGTGAATGAAAGCGACTTCGTACGCGAGTGAGTGTTGGCGAGCTTGTTTGTGCGCCCGTGAGGTGCCGTTGAGTGTGTAGAGACACGAATGCGGGTGAATATATGGATAAAAAAAAAGTACCGGTGAGTGAGTACGAATGAGCGTTCACTTATATGGGGCCGACCTGTGGCTCCCAACGCCTCATGCGGAACCGACACAACGCCCACTCTCGCGCCGTGATGAAGTTGCCAGGTTCTCTTGTACGTAATCGCTAGGATGTCGGCGAGATCAAAGGACTGCTAGGTTAATACGCTTCCCTGATCCACCGGAAAGGCCGTCGCTCGTTAGAGCAGCCGACGGTTGCCCTATGCGCAGGTGCCATCAGAATCAATTTGTGCACGAACGGGCGAAAAAGGAACGCTCCCTCGACAAACACATGTCGGCCGTGATTACTCAACAGCGTGGCGCGTGGAATCGCTGCTGTGGAAGTTTTCTGTACGTAGGTTCTATAAAACTACATTTATTAAGCCTTCGACCGGTCCTCTATGGTACTAGCGATGGCACAACGCACACTCGCGAACGTGTTAAGTATAATTCAAATGTGCACGTTCTTTAGTCTACTTTAACTGCTCCGCGATGTAGGTTTAGTACTACGTGTAGTCTTGTCTAAAATTCGTTAAAATGCGTTCGGTGTGATTGCACCTGTATACTTTCGGTCTTTCAAGCACTATAATATTATCAGTAAGTGCGGGGTGCAAATAAAACCGCACACTTCATGTCTTGTGCTCGCTTTTCGTGTTCATTCGCAGGCAAAACTGTGGAGCAAGTTGAAGACACAAGCACCGACGAAGAATTGAAGGGTTCACCAGACGAGAGGGGCTTTCCTTGAGCTTAATTATTACCATTATGTCTTTTCGTTAGTTTTTTTTTTCCTCATGTTTCTTTGTGACTCGGGGAAGTTTTTTCTCGGCAACGCGTGTCGCTCATCTTTTTCATTTTGATGGACGAGCTCATTTTGTATGATACTACATTTTTGGCACCTCTCTCGGTGGGCTTATTTTGTCTCTCTCCCTTTTTCTCCAAATTTCCTAATAAAGTTAAGTTTTCGCAGCATGGGCTGCTGTACGCACGTTGTTCTCAGTCAATCTGCTGTGTCATGCACGTGAGGCCTGCTTGCTTCGACTGGTGCACAATGAGCGTAGAGAAACGAGAACGGTAAATAACTGCGTGATCACAACTCCTGGTAAGCGTGATGGCATAGAAATGGGCCGTGCAATCGCTCGGTAGGCGGTATCTAAGCAGCGGGTCGCCCCAAGTGTACGTTTTGGAGTCTGAATGAAGTCACTGATACAAATGTAGGCAACCTGCGGTGGAGGCGTAGTGGCTGCCAAGCCCGAAGGCTCGGGATCAAATCCCGGCCGCTGCCTGGCTGCATTTTGATAGGGGCAAAATGCACACACACACAAAAAAAAACAAGAAAGCTCTTGTACACCGTAAATTGGGGGCACCTTAAATAACCCCAGGTGGTGAAAAGTAGTCCTGGGTTCCCCGCTACCGGGTGCCTCATATTCATATCGTGGTTTTGGAACGTAAAACCCCAGAATTTAACAAATGTAAGCGAACCTGAAAATAGAACGACGTGTAGAATAGTTTCCAAATTGTTCGAATTTCATCATGTGCTTTGAATTGCGCCTGTACAGCCTCTCCACGATGGTCCCGTCGTAACGACGCGTTCTTGCGGGTCACAAAACTAAGTTCATACACCGTCACAAAACTAGTTGGATGAGAAAAAAGGTGTGTTGATATATTTGAAGCGGCGTTATATTAGTACCACTTCAATAGAAAGCATCTATGCATTCTGCTTGCTAAAGCCTTCACAACAATTGGGTTGAGGCATCAACAGGCCATCAAAGCAAAACAATGCGGCCGTATAGGTTATAGTGGCAGTTGCTGTTGGTCATAATGTTGGACGTTTTCTGGCTGCTGTTGAGACCTCTTTACTCCAGAGCAAATTTACGGCAACTCCGCTCGGGGGTTCTCATCTATATGCACAGGAGAGGGGAAATTATTTTTATCAGCGACCACTGCGCGAAATTTTGTGATTTGTTGCATTTAAAAGAAAAGGTTAAAATCTAGTGACTTTTGGTAGCGCGTTTCGGACTTAGAACATGAATATTTTTATAAAAAATGTTGAAAATCGCAAATTTTCAGAAAACGAAACTAAAGTTTACAGCTCTAACTCAGCCATGAATAAGATATCGCAATTCTGTAAATTGTTTGGAAGAGTTCATATAAAACGGACAAAACTGATGTGTCGTATATGGCTCTCATATAGGCCACTAATATGTGAGTAGGGCTTTTGCAAAACCCTTGCAAACTATGTAACAAATTCACGTAAGAAGTAAACTCATAAATCATAGTTCGCTTTACATGCTCTAACGAATGGACCTTACAGAATTGCTATCTCTTTCTTAGTGCAGAGCTACAAATTTGTAAACTTCGTGCTTCCATATTTTTCGATCTAGCCAATTTTCGAAAGCTGATTTTGAAAAATTCGAACCGTAAATGAGAGCTCAGCTTCAAACTGGCACTAGAATTTTACATTCTCTCTCCAATGAAGCACATTAAAATCGGCCCGGTGGTTGTCTCCGAAAAGCGTTTCTACGTTCTACATGTATTTGAATAGGCGGCATCGGAGTGGGGGCTCGAGCTAAAGCTTCCTCTTAAATATAGGGTGCCTTAAATAAGACATTAGAGCTTTGAATATGAAACTGACTGAAATCGCTTGCCAAAAAAACGTCTTCCGGCGAAGTTTTCCCCATGGCGTCGCAAGGTGAGTTGATTGTATATAGCGGCCATCTGGGGCGGCCGCTATGGCGGAGGCAGTGACCAACTGCGGCAGACCCTGCGCTCGCTGAGCCGTCGCGCAGGTGAACGAGAGGTCATGGATAACATTCCCGCTCCTGGACGTCTCATTTCGGTGCAGGCCGAATGCGAAAACTTGCGCAACTAATGTTTTTATTTATTTATTTATTTATTTATTTATTTATTTATTTATTTATTTATTTATTTGTATGATACTGTTGATGTCTCTACTTAAAGGAGCGCCAAAGAAAAACACTCAAGTCAATTTAGACTGAAACGAGCGTATTCTCCCGTAGCTCTGTTCTCGTTAATTTCATGGTGACTGCTTCATTAGTAGAAGGGCAAATGAAGGTTGAATTTACGTTAATTGAATCTGGCGCCGAAATCCCAGTGCCGGGACGTCAGTGTGGCGTCGGGCATTTCAAGGTATTCTTTTCGTATTAAGTGCCGTTTGGGGTTCAGGGCAAGTTATTGAAACTTGCAATGTTCAGTCTTCGGCTCCTTAGAGTAACAATTCAGCCCATCTTTCCCAGCAAGAAATTAACTGTGCCCGAGCAGATGCTGTCTAAAAATCATGGCGGGCCAGCGCTGGAACTTCAAGGCGTCGTCACCAGTCTTTCGTGTTTGCGCCATTCCTGGCTTGCCAAGCCTGTCCTCATGCAATGAGTTTTGGTATTGGAGGAGGGTAATTCCCTGATACAGCTCAAATACTTTTGTTCTCTTTGGCGTCCCTTTAATAACATGAGAAAAAAAAAGAAACGTAGGTTCTAACACATCAGTAGAGCGAACTTTAATTGAAGAAATATAGCTCGTAAGTTTGCACATACTGTATACGTCATGGTGGTATGATCAGGCGATAGTCATAGACATGGCGAGTTTGACGTGAAGGCCCACGAATCGGCAGTCTCGGTTCGGCCTCCGGGCCATGGATGGTAGCACGGGTACATGCGTGTTTTTCTTAGCCCACTCAAATTGCAGTCTATGCTGCAGCGCACAAGGAAAATAATCTTTGTGAAGATCCGACGCCATTGTCGAAATGTACAGCGGAGCTTTTGTGAATTGGCTAAGTAAACGCTTCAAATTAATGGCGACGCGTGCAGCATTGTTTTCTTTGATCCCTACGCAACGTGAAATATCGCGCAATGTTTATAATATTCGTGCCACACAAAATGTCAAAACATTATTCTCACGCAAGTTATGATGTTTGTAAAGTATGCCCCTTACAAGCTATGCCGAAATTCAAACACCAACTCAGGAGGATGTACAGCGTCGGATGTCCACTCTGCGACGCCACGAGGACGAAGTCGATGTGTCATGCCCGTCAAGGGTACGCCTTGCTCTTTTGCCGGACAGGCGCCTGTAATCGCTTCGCTGCTAACGCGTTGCAGAAGACGAACAGTTTTATTGCACCTAATTAACCGCTTCACGAATTACACGCTTCACATAACGCCGATATCTGCGTTAGGTCTGCATTTTTTTTTTTGAAAGTTAAAATCTTGCAAGGTGGTGGTAGCAACTTTATTTCGTCAACAGAGAAGATTTGGTTAACTTTAGTGGGCTTCCAGGGTGCGTGAGGTGGCCGTCCGATCAGTTCCTCTAGCGCCACCTGTTATGGTAGTGAGGCCCTGTCTGTCGGCGACTTCCAAAGCCCAGCTGACGGCCTGCAGTTGAACCGCTGGGTCCGAGCTGGACACCGCATCCTCCCTCTCTTGCTCGTTAGAGAGATGCCATTCTCTTTTCGGTTTTAGATTGTCGCAATCGAATAAAATGTGTTTTAAATCTGCCTTTGTGACCCCGCAGCGCTTACATTCGGGGATGTAGACTCCTGGGTAGGCCTTGGAGTATATATAGGGGTTGGGGAAGGTGTTAGTTTGTAGCTTCCGCCAGGCCACTTGTTGATGTTTATTAAGGCTTTTCTCCGGCGGCGGGAGCGTCCCTCTGTTGTTTCTGTAGTATAATGTGATTTCGTGGTAGGTGGTCAAGGTCTCTCTGGCCGACCTCAGGACCGGCTCGCCCACTGCCCGGTTGACGAAACCTCGGGCTAAGTTGTGGGCCGCCTCGTTCCCAGGATGCGACGCGTGGGCCGGAACCCATATGATTCTAATGGGTCTGGCGTTGAAATTTTGCGGTTTTAGGATTTGTTTGGCGGGTTTGTGGACCCTCCCTTTTGCAAAGTTTCGAACGGCTGTCTTCGAGTCGCTAAAAATCATGTTTGCTTTAGTGCTTATAATGGCTAGGGCGATGGCCGCTTCCTCCGCCTCGTGTGCCTTCTTGCTGCGCACAGAGGCGGCTGAGATTGGTTTTAGGTCCATGCCCACGACGCCTATCGAAAAGGCATCGTGATCACAGAGCTCTGCAACCTCCGTACAGACTGCCTCCTTATGGTTTGAATATTGCCTGTGAAGGGCTTTGGCTCTCGCCTTCCTCCTTTCTTCGTGGTGTTCGGGATGCATGTTTTTCGGGATTGGATCTATTCTCAGATACTTGTGTATGTCTCTAGGCATTTGCACGGCATCCGTCCCTATGCATTCTTGCCTGATATCCAAGGTCCTTAGAATGTGTCTTCCCGTGGGTGTTTTTGTTAGCCTGTCGTACTGTGCGATTCTGTGCGCCTCGACTAGCCCGGGAAGCGTGTTGTGTATGCCTAACATTAGCAGCCTTTCTGTTGATGTATACTTAGGGAGATGAAGGGTTGCCTTGTACGATTGTCTTATGAGGCATTCAACCTTGTTCTTTTCCGCTGCCTGAAGTTTGAGATAGGGGAGAGAATATACTATACGGCTGAGCACGAAAGCCTGCACTAGCCTCCTCAAATCTGTTTCTTTCATTCCCTGGTGTTTGTTAGCTATTCGTCTTATGAGCCTGTTGGTTTGTCCAACGCATGCGACTAGTTTGTTTAGTGTAGTTGTGTTTTTCCCGTTGCTTTGAATGTGCATTCCCAGAATTCTCAAGGTTTGTACTTCTGGAACTTTTGTGCCATCAACCCTAACATCCAATTGTGCCGGGGGATCGTTTTTCTTAGGTCTGTGTCTGATAACTAGGAGTTCGGATTTTTGTGGCGAGCACGTTAGCCCGACTCTCCTGGCGCATCCGGTCACTATATTCGCTCCCATCTGTAGCGTGCTCTCAATATCACCTTCGCTTCCCCTGACTGTCCAGAGGGTGATGTCGTCTGCGTAGAGTGCCGACGATAAGTTTGGTATGGCGGCAAGAAGCTTGGCCATGGGTATGAGGGTTATGTTGAACAGAAAGGGTGACAGCACTGACCCCTGCGGTGTGCCTTTGCTTCCTAATTGTAGTGTATCCGACTTGATGCTTCCGAATGTTATTTGAGCCGTTCTGCCGGTTAGAAAAGCCTTGATGTATGAGTATATTCTCTCCCCCACGTTTAAGTCGGAGAGGGCATTCATGATGGCATTGTGGGTGACATTATCAAAGGCTTTGGTGAGGTCCAGTGCCATTATTGCTTTAGTGTTGGTGTTATTCGGTGTGTTTATTACCTCTTCCGAAAGCCTGAGCATTATATCTTGCGTAGACAGGTTGGGCCGGAAGCCTATCATCGTGTGCGGGAAGAGATTGTGCTTGTCCATGTGGTCTTGTAATCTAGATAACGCCACGTGCTCCAATAGCTTCCCTAAGCATGATGTTAGGGATATGGGTCTGAGGTTGCTTAGTTCGAGTTTCTTGCCTGGCTTGGGTATGAGAGTTACCTTGGCGTGTTTCCACGTCTCTGGTAGCCACCCATACCTCCAGCACTTGTTAAAGTACTCCGTGATCCCTTGAATAGAGTCCTCGTCTAGATTTCTTAGTATTTTGTTCGTCACCCCATCCGCTCCTGGAGCGGAGGATGTTCTAAGTTTCTGCATGGCCGCCTTTACCTCTGCTACCATTATGTTTTCGTCAAGTTCAGAGTTGGGGTTGCCGTTGTAGTTGGGAAGCGTCAGGTTTTTCGTTGTGCATATGTATCGGTTTTGTAATTCCGTTATCATTTCTTCGTCATTAAGTGGGCTTGCATGAATTATGCGTGCTACATCCTTCTGGTGAGCGGCTCTCCTGTTTTCTGGGTCTAAAAGATGTCTCAGAAGGTGCCATGTGTCTTTCAGCCCCAATTTTCCGCTCATTTGATCACATGTTTGTCCCCATTGTTGTTTAACTAAGTATTGAGAATGATTTTCGATTTCTCTTTCTAGTTTGGCTATTCTAATTCTAAGTTTTCTGTTGTGTTTTTGTTTCAACCATCTTTTTTGTAAGCTATTATGTGCCTGCCACATGTGTAATAATCTGCTATCAGCGGCTTTGTTTTCGGCTGCTATCTCTATCGTCTTAGTGGTGTGCTCTGCGTCTTTCAATAGTTTGTGAATCCATTCATTTAGGTTTTCAATCTTCTTGCCATCTGCGTTACCCTGTCTCCTTTCTCTGAATTTATCCCAGTCTACCACTCGTGTCACCCTTCTTCTTTCCTTCTTGAGCGTACTGCTGGGTATAGTGGTCTCTATAATGTAATGGTCGCTCCCTAGGTTTTCGTTCGTGTTGTGCCATTGTGCATCTACTATGTTTTTGCATAGGGTCAGGTCAGGGCATGTGTTAGCTTGCACACTGTTCCCTATCCTAGTTGGCACCAGCGGATCTGTCAGGAGCGTGTATCCTTCGTCCTGAACATATTGCCAGAGGCTAGTACCCTTCTTAAAATTTGTTCTGTAACCCCATGCCATGTGTTGTGCGTTCATATCTCCGACTACTATTAGGGGATTCGTTTTACTGATTTTTCTGGCTTCGTTCATGGCATTTATTATGGGGGAGGATTCCGCCTTGGGGGTGCTATATATGTTTAGAATGAAGAGCGGGGCCTCGCTTCTTTTTAGGGGTATGACCTCTATCAGGAGGCAGTCTGCACCGTTCGATTGAATTTCGTGCTCTATTGCAGTTAGATTTCTATGGACCAAGAAGGCCGTGAGCGGTTTTTCTTCCTTGCCATTTTCATGTGTTTTATAATCCCGAACCTTTACTTTTTTCCTGGTTTCTTGTAGGGCTATGACATCGGGAATTTTTTTATTTTTCAAGGTTTTGAATGTGGAGCTCTAGGTTCTCCCGCTTTCCGCGGAAGCTCCTACAGTTCCATTGCCATATTCTTATCTCTGTCTGGCCCTTCCCCATGATTGGCTTTAGGGAGGGAGATGGATTGCGCTGTGGTGGAGGCCATGGGTCCTGGGGCCGGAAAGAGTTTGCCCATCACCTTACCAGTTGATTGTCATGTTTCTGTACTAGCTCGTTTGTAGCCTTTGCTGCGTTTGTAAGGACTCTTACTTGT
Source organism: Dermacentor andersoni (assembly GCF_023375885.2). NCBI lineage: Eukaryota > Metazoa > Arthropoda > Arachnida > Ixodida > Ixodidae > Dermacentor > Dermacentor andersoni. The sequence continues at coordinate 74,956,424 of NC_092816.1, read as the reverse complement.
TCTGCTAACGTTTTATATTGTTCCCTGGTCTCGTTTCTGATAGCTGTGAAGCGTGCTTCTATGTTTGCTTCAATATTGTTTTGCCTTTCCTCAATTTTATCTAATCTCGTGGCCACTGTTCTTAATAGGCTCATTACTTCCTCGTGATTCCGTTTTTCGTGCTCCTCTGAGTCTTCCATCAACCTCTTTTTTGCCGGTGGCCCTCTTGCAGGTGAGGGTGCCCTAGAGGATGCGTTTGACGGGGGGAGGGATGCCCTCCGCGGTTCCTGTGTTAAGATCGCGGGTTGTTGAGCAATATGTGTTTTACTTTCTTGCTGCTGTTGCGTTATTGCTTTCATTAGTTCCTGAATTATTCTTTCCTGTTTTTGTATGATTGCTTTAAGTTCCTTAATTTCATTACTCTCGTGGGAGGATTGCGGTGTCCCGCTCACCTGATGTGGTGCTCCTTCCCGCCAGGCGTTCGGTAGCGCCGGGTAGGACTCCAAGCGGTCTCGTTTTCCTCGGTCGTTACACTGGGCCCGGTTTCTTGATCTGCTTCTGCCTCGCTGTTGCTGCTGCTGTGTCGGGTGCGCAGGTTGCGCTCCCTGTCCCTCCGGTCGCTGAAATTCCACTTGAGGCTTGCCACTTTGTTTCTTGTTTCCCTTGGCGGGCGGTCTCTCATATCTGATCTTGCATTGGTTGGATCCCGTGAAGTGTTCTCCCTTGCACAGGATGCACCTCGGCGTGCACGTGGGCTCGTCTTGGACCGGATGCTCATTGCCGCACCTGTAGCAGAGATTTCTTCGTTCTTCCGGACACACGTCCGAGCGATGTCCCGGTCTTCTACAGTTGTAGCATGCTTCTTCCACTTTGGGTTTGAAGGGGTAGCAGTTGTGGATTCCTCCGCCGAATCGAATGGAGTCCGGGACTCTTTTGGTGTTTGCGAAAGTGATGAGCAGGGCTTTTGATGATTTTCCCATCCTTCTTGCGTCCACAATCTCTAGCTGTGGGTTGACCTTCACGATGTCGTCCATGATCTCGGCGTGGCTTTGGTCTTCTAGAACGTGATACGCAATCCCCTTGATGCTGTTGTCCGGTGCCGCTACGTATGTACACGTTGAATAGACTTGGTCTAGGATTTTGATATGATGTACTTCCGCGTATTTCCCTGCGCGTTCCATAGAAGGGGTGCTCACGGTAAAGGAGTTGTTAAAAGGATTGATCCTTACTTGGTCGTGTTGCTTGATTTCACCAAAGTTCACTCCGATGTCCAGGCACAGGGCGTACAGTCGTGTAGTGGCCGTGTGGTCACGGAGCCGAAGTCCGCCTCTCGGCCGGTGTACGATCTTGTAGTCGCTCTCTGGCAGACGCGGGAGCGGCTTCTTTTTATATGGGCGGCGTCTTATCGATGCGTTCACCCCACTGGTCTGGGCGGCCTTGCCGGTGGCGTCTGTCGGTGTCATAGCTGCATCCTGTTGGGCATTGGCGTCCCCATGCTTGGGGCGAGCTCGATCATGGGCTTTGATGGCAGCCTGTACCCATAGGCTTCGGTCTTCATATTCCTCCGGGGAGATTTCTTCTCCGTCTACGGCGTACTCCATCGCGACAGCGTCGGTGACGGCTCGAGGGGCCGGCGGCGACGCCGATAGCGCCCCTAATCGCGCTAGGCCTGAAGTAGGCCCAGCTCGACTAGCTGCGGCGGGTGAACGAAAGTGCCCCTAAAGGGGTAAAAAGGGGTCTTGCGCCTCGAAAAATAGCGGCAGGGTTGCAGGCACTCTCTGTGACCTTGTGGGAGCAGGTCCGGGTCTGCTGGTACAGAAAGTCGCTCGGAAAAGACCAAGAACTCGGGAGCCCATACGGAGCACATCCGCACGACTCAACGCGCCAAGCGTTCCCTCAAAATCTTGCAAAACAAATTTTTACAGCCAAAGAGAATGAGCAAATGGTAGCCTTCATTTGATAAACTATTTTGTGTAGAGGACTCCTGAGTGAGTTTGTCTGACGTTATGTCAGACAAACTGTAACTGTAGACAAGCGCTGTAATGCAAATGACAGCAAGGGAAGCAAGGTGCTCTTGTAAAACTCGGGTTGCGCATTCACTTTGCTTTCCGGCGCATTAAAAGAGACGGGGCAATCGTGCTGCAGCACCTGATTCAGAAAAAAATAATCGCAGAGGAGCACCATTTAGAGCCTTATCAGCCCAGTTGCACGAGCTTCAATGGAGTAGGCATTGTCGCCGTCCTTGTTAGCTCGGTGCATTTTTTTCAGTGGCTCAGCTGAGTGATAAAAAGTTGTTTCCTCTGCCCGCTTCGCGCTTGTGACGTGGGGTAGTAATTGCGCTCTCGAGATCCTCTTTTGCTCTCTCATCGCTAATGCTACAAACCAGCACTACGTAGTCAAGATTACAGAATATGTAGCCACAGATAGCATATATGGAAAGTTAATTGTTTGGTTTTACTTGTAATGTAAAAATGATCAAATATACAGGAATGAACGTGGACAAAAAGATAAGTTGCCGAAGGTGGGCATTGAACCCCGATCTCCTCCTTTACGCGTGTGGTGCTGTACAAATTAAACTACCGCGATTTTTGTTGTTGTTATTGGCCACTTTCTTGGATATATGTGTGTAGCGCTGTAAGTGGGGAGGAGATTAGGGAACCCTGACCCTCCCCCCCCCCCCCCCCCCCGCCAAAAACTGTTGGTGCTGTAGCTTTTTGATACAAAAGCAGTAGTTCACATGAACTACTGCTTTTGTTCATGTGAACAAACTGCTGCTGCTCATATGACGGGTTTTGAAAATGAACCGGCAAGTCTTCCAGTTCCTCTGCAATTATGTTTTTGCATTGTATAGTGTGGTGAAAACAAAAAAGCAGAAAATTGTGTTTTTATCAATAAACATGGCTAGGCTATTTATTTGACATTGTTGATGACGGATATCTCGCGTGACTTTGTGCTAAAAGATGAGTGCATAGTCACACTTCTGTGAAATACATGATTCCGCGGAAATTTCTAAGCAAGAAGAATGTGCGACATGTAACAAAAAGAACTGAGCGTCGGGCTACTTGTTTGTTTGCTTCCAAACGTTCATGTCTTTCTTGTATCGCGTTTGGAGCGTGTGATTGTGTCAGAAGCCGTCGATATACAGGGATCGGAATACCGTCAGACATAAACAGAACCTTGGAAAGCAGTAACGTAGGCACAAATACGTCTGCCCGCCCAACAAAGTGCAAACGGAATGTACTTAGACCTAACCATCGCCATTCGCGATGAGTACATGCATTATTCTACATAAAAATTGCGACTACCGTTCGGAGCTGCAACGATAAGCACATTTCGGTGACTGTGGAAAACTATTTTGCTCAGAGCTTCCAGTATGTAGGCGCAGTGCACGGTAAAGGCATGACAAATCAGTTAACGTTGGTTCATGAAACATAGGCGGCGGTGTTTCCGGCTGTAATTCCGGCTATAATTGTTATAATTCAAACCTTTATTGCTTGTATTAAGATGTAAGCTTAACACACAATTTTTTTTACTTGTTTAGGTACAACAAATTTAAAAGTGCGCTTCAGTTATTATATATGTAAACGATGTGCTCGATTCACGCACGAAGATAAGCCAGTATAGATCTTTTAAAACTGCCGCCGTTCCACATACAACCCCTCCTCCCCACCCCCAAAAGAAATCCCGGGTATGGCCCTGTCTGTGTAGAAGTTTAGCCCTGGGGCTGTCAAAAACATAATTAATGTCGGGGATTTTACGTTGATAAACTACTAATTATTATTAGGCATGTCGCAGTAGGGGACTCCTCGTTAATTTTGACCATCTAAAGTTCTTTTAAAGTGCACATAAATCTTGAGTACTGAGGCGTTTTTGCATTTTTACCTGTCGAAATGAGACCGCCGCGTCGGGGATCGAGCCCGCAACCCCAAGCTTAATATCGGGACGCCATAGCCCCTGGGCTACACCGCGGCAGGTGCGGGGAATGCTACCAGCGCCGCCTTGGCCTCGACTGTTGTCTCGATGCTTTTGGCTAACAAAAAAATTGAGCCCCCGAGAATTTCTTTGTCTTTTCGTTCGCCTATATACTTTAGATGGTGTTGCGCGGACATGAGGGCAATACCCGAAATTTCCTAACATTATATCAATTCCGTGTCTATACGTTTGATCACAAGTCGACACGATTGGCGCACCGTTCATTCAATAAGAGTGTTGCCACGGGACAGGAAGGCCAGAACTTTGTTGTAAATGAGCGGCTCACGTTGCACAGGCAGAAGAGCGCGCCTTCTCGCAAATTCTTGTTCGTCATTTATTGGAATGACGGGGCATTTTTGCACGCAGCTCTTACGGATGAAATGAAACTATGCACATAAAGTATTCGCTGCGATTCCCCCGCCGTTATTTCGACGCCCGAGGAATTTCTCCCCTATCTCAACCTCGTCAGCTTAGGCGAGAACCGCTCACGTCAGTCAAAGACTTAGAATCCTTGCAAGCCAGGAACGTGTGTGGAAGCAGAAGTCCGCTGGAACGCTATAGTGTGCTGCAAGGAAAGAACAGACACTCAGCTTCCACACTTTTGTAGAATACCGTCGGATTTTCGTTAAGAGCCAATCACAGAGTGCGCAGACTCCATGTGATCCAATAAGAGTTGTCGAAATGGCGAATTTCGCGATATAAGGCAGAATCTGAGTTTCCAGAATAACACCAAGGATTCTGCAGCCGCCTTCGACCAGGGTAGTGAGCGTTTCTCTTGCTATTTTTGCTTGGACAGTGAGCCGTTATAGCCACACGTTATTTCGGAGCCAATAATGTAACTTGAGGCCCAAAAGTCAATAGTACTCAGATCCACGTCAGATCTATTCATGCATCAAAGCGTTATGGGCGCATAGATTGCAATATGCGTTGCCCTTTGTTTTATAGGCTATGCACTGAAACACATACAAGGTGTCCCAACTATCATGCACCAAGATTTAAAGATAGGCAGATGCTGCATAACTCGGCAGAACCAAGGTAATGTTGTTTGCTGCAGCTTGGAGATGCTGTTATGATTGGGGGTTCAATCCCATCGCTCGTGATCCGTTGTCAAGGTTGGAGTCGGGCATGAATTAGAAGGTAGCTGGCCCATGCCGTCGTCCAACTTATCCACGCTGAGGACTTTGATGAAGGGAAGGACTGCTTCTCATCGAGAACGAGGAATATGGGTTTATTTACAGTATTTATATCAGTCTAACATGACTGTTTGAGAAAGTACATCAGTCTAACATGACTGCTTGAGAGAGAGTGTCCTGAGCAGCCGCACAACAGCGGTTTTTAAACACTCGGTCCTCCCCCGATACCCAGTTGACGGAAACGGCCGTCCAAGCACCGTAGGCGAGTTGACCAGGCACCTTAGGGGAGACGAAGCACCGTAGGGGAGACGACCCGGCACCGTAGGGGCATTTATTCCCCGAACTGCAGCGCGCCCGCCGGCCGCCCATTGTCTGGCGTTTTGGTCGGCGCGTGGGAAGGGGTGTCAGTAGACGTTCCCGCGGCTCAGTAACAATAGTTGGTCCGCCGAGCCCGTTTAGTTACAATGGCGACTTCGTCAAACTCGGCTCCAGCGACGGAGAGTCGAGGACGCACGTATTGTTGTTCACACGCAGTCGACATAGTCACGCCATGGCTAGAGGTGTGCGGCGACGCTCCCGGAATGTATCCTCCACAGTCGCAACTGGTTGGCAAAACTTGCACTGCAGCTGGCCGTTCTTAACAATACTCAGATTATTTTTTGCACTCCGCCTAATTAGGTAAGTAGTCTAATTTAATTAATCAACTTTTCAAATATTATAATTAGAGGAAAAGTGTCAATCAGAAAATTGTAGCGCAACATGAAAAACTCCCTATACAGCTTTCTGTTGCTCAATAGGTGCTAAGTAAGAGTTTTCCCGAGCGTGAAAGCAGCCCGCGAATACAAGCAAAGTGCCTCGAGCGGCCAGAAGCGCAGCAATTTTGCGTGCATTTGCGGGCTTCTTTCACGCTCGGAAAAACACTTTTATGTAGCACGTATTGAGCAACAGAAAACTGTACCGTGAGTTTTTCACTTCGCTCTAGAATTTTATCGTTCACACTCTTCATCTAATTATAGTATTCGAGAATTTGATTAACTAATTAAGACCAATTATCTAATCAGGCGGAATGAAAAGCAACAATACCTTGGTTCTGTCCAGCTACGTAGCATTCGCATATTTTTTAACTCTAGCTAAAATTAGCTGGCAAACCCTGCATATAGTACACATTCCTCTGGAATGCTCGGCTGGTGTGCGAACAACATGTTACAGCCCAAGGACAGCGCGAGACAGGCAGAAAAAAAAAGTTATAAAGGCCGGAAAAGCAGCACCTGCATTCTGTGTTTTCAATGTGGCTACGTCCTTCAGAACGCTATGCACTTGCAATACTTTTGGTACGTATTTTTGTTATATTTTTTTTATTTATTTAATACTGCAGGCTAAGAATTGGTCCAAGCAGGATAGGTACAGTAGGCAAGATAAAAGCACAAACATAAAAGATAACATAGGAAAACATTAGGCAAAGTAGAAACACCGCACCAAATACATTAGGTATTACCCATAAACAGTACGTACCAGGGTAGAATATTACTTAAAATAGAAACATAACACCAATTAATAGTACGTATTAAGGCTTTAGGTCACGGAAAATTGGCTAAGATCAGTTAGGTGGTTCCACTCTAATACAGTACGCGGAAGAAATGAAAACTGAAAAGCATTAGTTTTAGCAAAATAGGGGTTACAGAATGGGCGTGATGATGTCGTGTATGTCTAGTGGACAGAGGAGATAAATATGCATGCGGGTCAAGGGCTAACTTATCATTAAGAAGTAGGTAAATGAAGTTGACGCGGTTCTTTTTTTGGTCGTAGTTCAACGTTTTCAATGTTGTTAGAAGCCATGGTTCAGACGGTATCTATTCTGTCTTTGACTGAGAATGAAATAGTTCGCAGTGGATTTTCGTACAGAAAGGGTAAATTGTCGGAAGGCTCAGTCGCGCTTCCGCGCACTGCGAAATTGTCATTTATCCACTGTAAAACTGCGTCTTCGGTTCAAAGCATGTCCTCACTTCAGGTTTCCTTTGTGTTTACACCTCGAGTACGCATTTGTTTTGCCATTGCCTGCATTGGTTTCATGCCAGCTTGCGGAGGATGGAATTTTTTGTGAATATGGTACTGGAATCACATTTCCAATTGTTCAACACAATGGGTATAGACACCCTTCCTTGAGAATAAACGTGCGCGGACAATGACTACATATTCTAAGCAGGGGCCTTTTGCACGGAAGACGTCGTACTCGAAGCGTGAGTGAAGAGCGCCAAATGTGCTGGTTGTAGAGGGATTTTGCGCAATGCCACAAAGCGTCTGCTGTGTCTATAACGCTGGTGTATCTGTGGCCACCGCTTCCGCTATGAGGTTGTGTGATTCTAGCATAAAGCTGTGCCCTTAAATAATGTGCGCATTATTTTTTTTTTTTTTTTGGTGTGCACGTTTCTTTTTTAGTGTGCTTTAAAGACACACTAAAAGGGAAAAAAAAGTAAATTTAAAGGGACACTAAAGGTTAATATTAAGTCAACGTGGACTGTTGAAATACCATCCCAGAAACCTCGAAACGCTTGTTTCGTGCGAAGAAGACAGACAGACAGACAGACAAAAAACTTTAATTAGTCCTAAGGGACTACGTTGTCGTAGTCGCGGGCCGCACCCGCGCTGGGGGCGGAAGACCATGATCTTCAGCCCTGTCGCAGGCCCTTTGGACAGCCCGAAGCTGGACTTGAAGGTCGTCGCTCTTGACGGCTTCCTCCCAGTCTTCTTGCCTGTTGAAAGGCGAGTGGTGCAACGCAGAACATTGCCACAGCATGTGGTTCAACGTGGACCGTTCCTCGCCGCAGTCTGGGCAGCGAGGATCCACACCCGGAGTGTAGTGGCTCAGCCTTGAGCGAGACGGAAAGGAGCCCGTCTGCAACATTCGCAGCACCGAGGCCTGGGGTCTGCCAAGTTTCGGGTGAGGAGCTGGAAACTGCCTGCGTCCCAGCTGGTAGTGAGCAGTTATCTCGTGGAATGTAAGCAGCGGGTCCGTCGTTCGGTCGATCCCCTGCAAAGCCGGGCTCCTCGGACCGGCGTGGTTAATGAGACCTCGCGCCTGGTCGTGGGCCAGCTCATTCGGGTTGATCGAGCCGGGGGAGACGTTCCGGCCCATGTGAGCCGGGAACCAAGTGATGACGTGACGGGCCGTGCCTGTCTTGCGGGTCCTCAGCACTGCCGCAGCCTCGGCCGAGACCGAGCCGGCGAGAAAGGCCATCGCCGCCGACCTGGAGTCCGTAAAGATCTGCGTGCGCCCGGGTTCGCACAGAGCCAGCGCCACAGCGACTTGCTCTGCGACGGACGCCGTCGAGCGTTGGATAGACGCCGCATTCAGGATCTTGCCCTGGGGGTCAACCACCGTGGCCACGTAGGAGTTTGATCCGGGATACCGTGCCGCGTCGACAAAGGACGCGAGCTCTGGGTTCTGCAGCGCAGTCTTGATGAGTGCTCGGGCTCTGGCTGCGCGCCGGGCCTCGTTGTATTGTGGATGAACGTTCCTCGGGAAGGGGGAGACTCGAAAGAAGTCCCTTTCACCCTCGCAGAGCGGGACCACGCACGACTCCTCGGCCATGGCTGCCAGACCCGCCATTTCGAGTATTCGACGGCCGGCCTTGGTGGTAGAGAGGCGAACGATCTGAGCCGTTTTCTGTGCTTCGATCACTTCGCTCAGGGTGTTGTGGACACCAAGTTGCATCAACTTCTCCGTGCTGGTCGTCACGGGGATGCCGAGGACTCGTTTAATGCTCTTCCTCATGAGTGCGTCGATCTTGTTCTCCTCCGACCGCGACCAGCTTAGCGCAGAAGCCACGTAGTTGATATGGCTCATGAGGAAGGCGTGGTAGATCCTTATAAGGTTGGCTTCGCTGATGCCCCCTTTCCTGCTCGTCACTCGCGAAACGAGTCTGAGCACGTTCTCCGTCTTCGCGCTCAGGCGCGCGATCGTCTGCGCGTTGCTGCCCTTTGCATTGAGGACTAGTCCGAGCACCTTGAGAGAATCCACCCTCTGGATGCGCTGGCCCGTCTTCGTTCTGAGTTCGATCGGTACCTGGTCCAGCGTCGTGTCGAACTTGCGGCCTTTTCTGTCGGGCCGATACAGCAAGAGTTCACACTTGGTCGGCGAGAGGACCAGCCCCGTGCCCTCGAGGAATTCTTCCGTGACGTGCAAGGCCTCTTGCAGGGCCCGCTCCACCGCTGCATCCGACCCACCGCCGCACCAGACGGTGATGTCGTCCGCGTAGAGAGCGTGATTGAGATTGACGGCCCCGATTTGGTCGAGTCGGACGGATAGGTCTCTCATGGCGATGTTGAAGAGCAGTGGAGATAACACCGCACCCTGCGGCGTGCCGCAGGCTCCCAGCACGTATCCATCCGACTTGATCTGGCCCAACTTGATCGTGGCCTTGCGATCTCTTAGGAAAGAGCTCACGTACGCGTGAAAACGTTCGCCAAGGTTCAGTCTCGTCACAGAGTCGAGGAGGTGCTTGTGTTTGACCGTGTCGAAGGCCTTGGCTGCGAAGAAGAGACTTATTTTTTTAAGGGGAAATGCGTTCTGAAGCGTCCGCGTACCTCTAGCGCAGTTCATATCACCCGCCCTCCGATCGAGGAGTATTGACGTCATGGTCTCATAGTGACGTTGCGCCGTCGGTGAGTAAAACGGCTCCCGCAGACGGCGCTACGGCTTTCCTGCACAAAACGCAAACGCGCGGCCAGAAACAGAGCCAAGACAGAGCCGACAGCAGCGCGAAAGCGGAACTATGGTGGCTAGCGGAAAGGAAAGCGCACGACGATAAGCTGGTTCTTTATTTTATGACGCCAACTTCGACGCTCGTTGCAATGGATGGCCCTGACAACGACACATTAGCTCGAGATGCTGGGCTCGAGTTCAGCGATTTAAGCACTGATGAACGTGACCTGCTGTTGAGGGCTCGCGCTGCCGGCGTCGTTGCGTACTACTATACGACGACGGCCTGCTCTGAAAGGCACTTCACGCGACTTCAGTAAGTCGGCGTTGAACTCGTAATCCTCTGGACGAAAGTGCAGCGAGCGCACTACGTGATTTTTCGGCGCTTTGCCAGCGCGCTGCGGCAGAGGTACGGCACTTAACCACTTCGAACGGAGAGGTACATTCACTCGTTCGCACGCAGTGATAAGTAACGTTGGATTCGCCGCTGCCACTGCCCTTGGCCAAGTTCCGCGGAGCGTTCGCGCATCCCACGACATCACATGGACGTGGCATTCGCGCTGCTTGTTCCAAATGCAAGTTTCGCGAGCCAGCAGGACCACTGCAGCACGACGCCATAAAGAAACAACTGAAACTCCAAAGCGCGCGCGGCGCAAAGTCGAGCGAAAACGAAACCTTTCGATCACCCATACTACTAAAGGGTAACGTCAAAATGTTATTTTTTCTTGGAATCAAATAGAAGTATACAAGTAGCATTTTCTTCCGTCTTATAATCTAATGAAATGATCTTTTTAATACGAGTAGTTGAGTACTAGTGACATAAATTATGATGAGGAGTGCTTTCGTCATCGGGCTAGTACCGGAATGTCGCTGGGGGGTCTCAAATCGTGTCATGCATTTACCTCAATTTCTCGGTTACTAAAGCTCTGTTCGCGATTATATTGACGCCTTAGACGTTCTAGAGCATTGCTTTATCACTTTAACTTGACTTTCTGGTAACCTTTGTGTCCCTTTAAGCTGTATTAGTAATGCACCCTTCTAAAGCACCAAGTAAGCCGCTATTACCGTGAGAAGGTTAAACAGCATGCTGCTGCATATGCTATTATTCACCTGGATTGTTCTTCTTCTTAGAGCGATAGCTCTACTACTCCAGGTACAAACCCAGAAAACACCTGGTTGCTTAAATCTGTCTTGGGTACTAGGCTCGAAAACACACACGACACAAGGAAGGAGACGCGACAGAGCGCCTTGGGCGAGCTGGTCACAATTCATCTCGGGTACTATAAGAGTCTTAGGGTTATTCCTGGAGGCAAACGGGGCAAATGGAAGAACAATACGACACATCACTAGCAAGACTGTGGAGGTAATAAGACTGCTAAGGAGAATCAGTAACAGACACAGAGGGCTGGGAGAGGAGAGCGCCATGAGACTGGTCCACGCTTTCGCCTTGTGCCACTTCTCATATGTAGCTGGGATGCTCAGTTGGACACAGACAGAGCTAAACAAGTTGAACAGATTAATTAAAAGGCTAGTCAAAACAACAGTGGGGTTACCGATTAACACCCCGGATAACAAATTAATGAAACTGGGGCTCCACAACACAATAGACGAGATAATAGAAGCTCAGCAAATTGCCCACAGAGAGAGGCTCTCTGGAACAAGGCCAGGTAGAGCAATACTAGAAGAGGTAGGATGGTGTCCAACCGAATCCAAAATGTCAGGTGAAGGCACAGTAGAACTAAAAGATAGCATAAGAGAGATAATCAAGACGACTCCTTTCCCCAGAAATATGCACCCGGTGCACAACCTGGAAAGACGAAAGGCAAGGGCCAAAGCTCTCCTGCAAGAGATAGAACACGACAGAGAACATGCGGCATTTGTAGATGCTGCGTGGGTCAGAGGAAAGAAAGCCTTTACGGCAGTAGTAGTAGATGCAGATGGTCTCACTCGGGATGCTATTACAATCATGACTAAAGACACGACAGTCGCGGAACAAGTAGCGATAGCATTGGCTTTAAGGAATAATAAGTGGACGAAGATTTACAGTGACTCTAAGATGGCTATTAGACACTTTACCAATGGCTTTGTAACCAAAAGGGCTGCCCAGCTGATCGGTGAGTTGGACAGCCAAGAGATCGAAATCCGCTGGTTTCCTGCGCACATGGGGTCTGTCGATCCATCTCGGAAGAATTTAAACGAGATGGCTAACGCAGCTGCACGAGGACTTACTATCCGTGCACTACGCGACCAGGACCTTAATAATATACAGGAGGAGAACAGGGACCAATTACTTACATATAATGAAATCACGAGGCATTACTACATGAACAGAAGGGAATTCCCAGTGCCACACGCTAAGCTCAATAGAGCTCAAGCGGTGACTCTGAGATTGTTGCAAACAAGAACTTATCCAAGTCCAAACTTTATTAACAAGATATATCCTGAAAGAGAGATACCAATCAATTGCGAGAAGTGTAATGGCATCATTACGCTGGATCACATGCTTTGGTAGTGTCCTGTGACTTTCACAGACTGTGTCAAGGAGAGAGACTGGTGGCGGCGAGTCCTACACAGTGGAGTTCTTTCCGATCAAGTACAGGCCGTCCAGAAGGCCCATGATACGGCGGTAAGGTTAAACCTTACTGTCCCGACGTGGGAGCCGCCTGCGTCAACCTAAGGGTTGATCTTCAGGACATTAAATAAAGTTCATCATACCATACCATACTAGGCGCGAATACACACACGACACAAGGAAGGAGACGGGACAGAGCGCCTGTCTCTGTCCCGTCTCCTTCCTTGTGTCGTGTGTGTTTTCGCGCCTAGTACCCAAGATGAATTGTGACCAACTCGCCCAACAAGACGTCCTTTTAAGCTTAAATCTGACCTTCAGGCTCAGCCAAGGTCAAACTGGGACGCCGAGAGCGCCGCCGGCGGCGAGCAGCGTCTGCGTGTTTCCCGTTAATCCCATCTCGTGCGCCATCTAGGGTTGTCACCTGCACGTATATATATATATATATATATATATATATATATATATATATATATATATATATATATATATATATATATATATATATGCATATATATACATACATATATAAACGAGAGGAGGAAAGGGGGTTAACCGAGGGGCCCAATATTTAGTAATCATATCATAAGAAGCCAACAAACCGTGACACCAAGGAAAACAGGGGAAATTGCTTGTACTTACTAACTGAAACAAAGAAATTGTAAATTAATGGAACTGAAGATGGCTGAAAAAACAACTTGCCGCCGGTAGGGAAAGCTCCCATATCTTCGCATTACGCGTGCGATGCTCTACCAAGTGAGTTACCGCGGCGCCGTCTTCCCATCCACTTTCCGGGGTACTTATGGGTTACTACTGGAACTAAACCTGGGAATGTTAGCCAGAGCGACCACTCACAAACCTTGTAGTAATAAAACATAAATACCCAAGAAAATAGATGAGAAAACGGCGCTGCGGTAGCTCAATTGGGACAGCATCACACGCATAATGCGAAGACGTGGGATCGTTCCTCACCTGCGGCAAGTTGATTTAATTTGCAGCCACTTTGATTTCCATTAATTTATGATTTCCTTAATTCAGTGAGTAAGTACAAGTAATTTCCCCTATGTTTTCCTTGGTGTCATTGTTTGTTGACTTGCTTTGATTATATATATATATATATATATATATATATATATATATATATATATATATATATATATATATATATATATCTATATATATATATATATATATATATATATATACATATATATGTAGCAGTTGGAAGAATTCACCGACTCGGAGGGTCGCATTGCGCCAGTGGTTTCAATCACGGTAAACGCATGAGTGTGCGGCTGCGCAAGAGCGCCCTGGCCCTGCACGTGCATGTGTGTTATTTTTAGACTCCTTTAAGCTCTGGAATGCATTTCGAAAACAACGCGGTAGCAAACTGTACACGGCGCTGACTGAGTCAGCGGCAGGTTGTCGTGTTTTTGTTCCTGTTGTCCTTTGTTTTTTTGCTTTGGCGCAGTTACCAAAAGTACGATGAACCCTAACCAACTGTGCTATCTTGTTCCAGAATATAATGAGAGTGCTCTTCAAATCACCGAGTAGTGCGCACATATTTCTTTGTTATTTGTCTTTATTTATGCTCACGATACATTGGCGTGCTTGAAATACTTCTGTCGGCAGCCAACAGGCGCATTCGAAACAATCTAAACACAATAGAGTACCGACAACTCGTATTTGCGCAAATATATATCCTATATATTCAACTCCCTTTCTATCGAGATTTCGTGCTCAGCGTCAGCATGTTTACTCTTTTTATGCAGTATCAGAGTGAATGTGCCGCAATGTGTGGTGCACGACAATTCTTGAAGATCAAGTTAAAAACATTATCATCATGATCATTATTATTATCATCATCAGCCTATTTTATGTACACTGCAGGACGAAGGCCTTTCCCTGCGGTCTCCAATCACCCCTGTCCTGCGCCAATCCATTCAGCGCCCACGAATTTCCTAATTTGATCATCCGCCCAGTTTGCTGCCGTCCTCGACTGCGCTTCTCTTGTCTTGGCACCCATGGAGGGTTAGGTTAGGCTAGGATAGTGAGGGCTAGGATTCACCTTAATTTGAAGAGACAAAGAGTAAGATTGGTCAAGAAGAAACAGGCCAACCTAGATGCAATAAGGGTGAAAGCAGACAAATTTAGGCTGGTACTTGCAAACAAATATTCAACCTTAGAACAGAGATCTGAAGATGACATAGGGGTAATGAATGAAACCGTAACTAGGCTGGCTTCAGAGGCAGTAATTGAAGTGGGAAGTAAGGCAGCAAGGCAACTAGTAGGCAAGCTCTCCCAAGTAACAAAGGTCCTAATGAAGAAATGACAAAGAATAAAAGTGTCGAACTCAAGAGATAAGATAGAGTTCGTGGAACTACCAAACTTCATCAACAAGGCGAAAATGAGGGATATCCGAAATTATAACGCGAGAAAGACTGAAGAAGTAAAAAATGGGCGCAGGCTGAAATCAGAGAGAAGGAAACTTGGCATACAACGTAATAGTTCTGCGGAAACCTGCGAGGTGGAGAGAAGCAATTGGGTGGATGCCTTATTGTCTCTTAATTAAGAAACTTGGCATCGGACAAACCAAGATGTATGCACTGAAAGATAAGCCGGGTAATATCATCAGCAATCTCGAAGGTATAGTAAAAGCAGCGGAAGAATTCTATACTGGCCTGTACAGTACCCACAGGAGCCACGATACCTCCATTCGAAGCACTAATGAAAAGATTGCAGAGACTCGTTCTATAACTAGCGATAAGGTTAGAATGGCCTTGCAAGACAAGAAACGGGGAAAAGCGGCAGGAGATGATGGAATAACAGTCGATTTAATCGACGATGGAGGAGACATAATGCTTGAAAAACTAGCGGCTCTTTGTACGAAGTGTATGTCGACTTCAAGGGTCCCAAAAAACTGGAAGAATGCAAACATTATACTAATCCACAAAGAAGGTAGACCTTAAAGAATTGAAAAATTATAGGCCTGTTAGCTTACTCCCAGTATTATATAAACTTGTCAGCAAGATAATTTGCAATAGAATAAGAGCAACACTGGACGTTGGTCAACCAAGGGAACAAGCTGGCTTCAGGAACGGGTACTCTACACTGGATCACATCGATGTCATCAATGAGGTAATCGAGAAATCCGCAGAGTACAATCAGCCTCTGTACATGACTTTCATAGATTAAGAAGAGGCATTTGATTCAGTAAAGATACCAGCAGTATTGAGGCATTGCGAAATCAAGGAGTACAGGCCACTTACGTAAATATCTCGGAAAATATCTACAGTGTTTCCACAGCTACCATAATTCTACACAAGTAAGAAGATACCTATAAAGAAAGGGGTCAGACACGGCGACACAATCTCTCCAATGCTATTCACTGCTTGCTTGGAAGAAGTATTCAAGCTATCAAACTGTGAAGGCTTAGGAGTAAGCGTCGACGGCGAATATCTCAGCAACCTTCGGTTTGCAGATGACATTATCTTGTTCAGCAACACTGGATGCGAGTTACAACAAATGATTGAAGACCTTAACAGAGAGAATGTAAGAGTGGAGTTGAAGATTAACATGCAGAAGACAAAGATAATCATGAATAGCCAGGCAAGGGAACAAGAGTTCATGATCGCCAGTCAGCCTCTATATAGTCTGTGAAGGAGTATGTTTAGCTAGGCCAATTACTCACAGGGAGCCCTGATCATGAAACGGAAATTCACATTAAATGAAAATGGGTTGGAACGAATACGGCAGACATTGCCAGCTCCTGACTGGAAGCTTATCATTATCATTGAAAAGGAAGGTGTACAATCAGTGCATTTTACCGGTGCTGGCATATGGGATAGAAACTTGGAGACTGACAAAGAAGCTTGAGAACAAGTTACGGACCGTGCAAAGAGCGCTAGAACGAAGAATGCTAGGCGTAACGTTAGGAGACAGAAAGGGAGCGGTTTGTATCAGAGAGCAAACGGGTATAGCCAGTATTCTAATTCACATTAAGAGAAAAAATGGAGCTGGGCAGGTCATGTAAGGTGCAGGTTAGATAACCGGTGGACCAAGTTAATTTAAGAGAAGTTAATTCCACAAGATGAGTTTTCAACGCAACCTATTTTTTTAGGTAAAGCATTACCTGTTTCCGCAGTGTTTTAATCTTCGCTCATCCTAATTATGGAGTATTGCTGCAGGTATACTCCGTGATATTCCAGCGGCCCAATCTACACTTCCTTCCTTCCTTCTACTTAATGAAGCCGCCAGCCACGCGGTTCGAGATTTTACCCACCGAGCCGACGCCGAGGAACCTGAACCAAAGTGCATGCACCCTCTAGTCTCGTACTAAGGCATCACACGACATTACAAGCTGACCCACAGAACATACGCACCCACGCACAAGTCACTACCTAGAGAACAGGAGCGATTCCTCCGAGCTCTACAAGTTAATACATTCCCCCAACCAACCAAAAATCACCCCATAGCCGCTTGACAATTCTCTCCGCAATGCAAGATCAAGATCACCAAGATCGAGCTATCGCTAAAGGGCATGCAATTATATTTCAGTGGCTACCTGGACATACATACCGGCATTGCTGGTAATGAGCTAGCCGACGAAGCCGCCCGGTCTGCCCATGTGGAAGCCCGACCAGTTCCAATCACCTTATTCAGAACCGACACTGCAAGAAAGCTTCATATCGCGGCTGACGCTATGACACACAAATACTGGTCTTCTTCAAACCTCCCGAAGTGTCATCTTCATAGGCTTAATCTATTCTTAAAGCTACAAGTGCCATCAAAAGTTTCCCGCTCTGAGGCGACAGTATTGTGCCGCCTCTGGCTGGGGGTGGCATTAACGAAGGCCTTCTTGTTCCGCATGGGAATGCGGGATACGCCCATGTGCGACTCTTGTGGAACCATAGAAACGATTGAACTCATCCTATGTCTCTGTCCCCAGTACGACGCGAGCGGGAAGCTCTCCGGACAGCATTGAACCAGCTAGACTCTCGACCATTTTCGGTAATGAAGATCCTTGGACCATCGTCGACCATCGTCGTTGGCACAGAAAGCCACGAAAGCATTGTTGAAATACCTGAAGTCGACAGGTCTTGGCAACCGTGTGTAGACTTCAGATGTGCGCGGAACTGGGCTCTCTCTCTCTCTTCGTCCCCATACCCCTTCCCCCAGTGTAGAGTAGCAAACCGCACGTGCGTCTGGTTAAGCTCCCTACCTTTCCTCTCTTCTATTTCTCTATCCCTCTCCGCAATGACGCTCCTGCGCAGAACCCGGGTTCCTCAGGCACACAGCAGCGGGTTGCAGACAGGCACCATTACATCCTCCGAACCTTTATCAAACCAATGAGTGTGTGGGAGAGAGCCTTGGCCAGCTCCGACCTCGAGGATCAGCAACGGCTGATTGCGAGGGCCCAGGACGCCTCTGGAAAGCTTCACTTATGTAATAGACATGTTTATTCTCTCTCTCTCTCTCTCTCCATTCTACTTTTTCCCCACGCCCTTTCTTGAGGTTTCGGCGAGAGAAACGACATGATGACAACAATACAAAGCGCGGTTCTTGACAATAGGTTGAGATAACACTTGCAATGCCAGCATTGATCACTTAACCGTGGTAGAGGCATGCTCGGCCCAGTTGCTGGAACACAAGGAAGCCCACTTTTTCGCACCTGATCGTTCGTAACAACTGGCTTCGGTTTTCAGACCAACTGCATTTACGATATTTCTGGCAGCAAGGTGACCCAGAAAAGTTTCCAAGAGATGGACGTCGTATACCCAAACGTCCGCTGGGCCCGCGGTTCCGATACGTACTGTCCTTTTTAGATGATTGCGACAAGTGGTGCGTCACGTCGCATTTCTAGCGCATTGCATTCATCTAAACGGCGGTAATGCGCTGGGAAAGTGAACCGCATTGATGAGACTGGTGAGCATAGTTTGAGATAGGGTAAGTCGTCTCGCGCGGTCCAAGTAAACGCTGGCGTATCGCATTGAGGAAAAAACACGGCTGCTGCCGTGTGCTGTGCCCAACTGGCCAGCGGAATGCGGAATCACCGCGAACAAGTAACAGCTTGTTTCCGCTGAAAGGAAGTACGCCACAAGTAAACGATGTTGCATAGTAATTGCTCTGATGCGGTAAAAAAATCGAGATGCTACTGTCGCACTCATGTAAACGCTGCACTTTCACAAACAGCTGGCATGACCAGTTTGGCTCAAACTGCTTTCACGAGAAAGTGTTTTCATAGAGTGTTATGTACAGCGGGGTTCCATTCCATTTAACAAGTTGTTCGCTTGTGGATAATTTCTTACATTTCTTGCTTAACTTTTATTAGGCCGGCAGGATCAAATGCCTTTTTGAATGGACTGGCTGTATTCTTTACACGATACAAAATAAATTCGATTCTCTACCATGTTACAATGTTCAAGGATCATGTAAAAATGGTATTTATGAATGTGGCTTACTAGGTAACAGTGCTCGCAGATGACTCAGATGTACTCTTAGATGAGTAGCTTAGAAGAAAATAAGGAAACAAATGCAAATTTATCAGCAGAAAATGTTTAGAAATGAAGGCTTTTCTTCTGGGAATTCTTGGTTTTGTAGCTTAATGCTGCTCTCAGCAAAATACAATGATTTACATTTGATGAAGCTTCCCGCACCTTGTGGATTTCTGCAAAACTGATTTACCATGAACTTCACTCTGTATATGTGCTGAAAAACACGTACAAAACGTCTCTCCACCTGTCGCATATTCCGCGACGAGTTCATATGAATTATTTTGAATGCCACGCGCTTTTATTGATTGGGTTTGTCGGTAATCAATGTGAAAGAACTTGGGAATCCTCAGTCGCGCTCCTCAACGCGGACGCTGTCCACTGCGGGAACTATCAGCACTTTCGCTGTCTTTATCTCGATGTAAATGCACTCGGTATCACACGGTCGCCCATCCACTAAGGGAGTTTAAGGGAGCTTTTGGTCAAGGGAGATCGGCGTACTCCCTCGGCGGCTGAAGGGTAAAGTCTCGTGCCTATACTGGTTGTTAGAAAGCTGAGAAGTTAATGATTATTTGGGTTAAAATTAATGTTGCGTATGTTTAGAACATTTCTATTGAATTAAATAAATGGTCAAGTACACTTCAGCAACCGCCGTGGTTGCTCAGTGGCTATGGTGTTGGGCTGCTGAGCACGAGGTCGCGGGATCAAATCCCGGCCACGGCGGCCGCATTTCGATGGGGGCGAAATGCGAAAACACCCGTGTACTTAGATTTAGGTGCACGTTAATGAACCCCAGGTGGTCGAAATTTCCGGAGGCGTGCCTCATAATCAGAAAGTGGTTTTGGCACGTAAAACCCCATAATTTAATTTTTTTAAGTACACTTCAGCAACAGGCATGCTCGCTGCACAATACTCTCGACTTAGGCCGCTTGGTGCCATGTTGTTCTCATCTTTCCGGGCGCTTGCGCGATCCCGACAGAAACGGGTCGAGTTGGCTTGTCGGGCAGGAATGTGCCTGTCGAGTTCATGTAAACGCTTGGCGCTTGGGCATGGACAAGCGTCGAGTCAGGCTCAGTCAGCTCGTCTGCATGAGGTAGGGTGACTCGGCCCGACCCGTTTGCAGTGCGCATGTAAACGCAGCGGGTCGGGCCCAACACCTTCTAGAGAACATAAGGCCTTCTGGCTGTACCCTCTCCCCTTGAGCTACGTCATGCAAAAGACGCCCAATGAGAAGTTCCGTGCAGCGTGCTACGAAGCTACGAGCGGCGCATTTGGATTGAACATGAGACGCGGATGGCCGAGCGGGCGACATCAATTCGATTAGTACCGGGAACCCTGCCGCTCCTTGGAAAGCTTCGGGGTTAGAAAAGTCCTGGCATGCTGCGACATCCTTCCGAGCGCACTTTTTTCCTGGACGTGAACCGTGCATGTAGTCTCTGCGCTTGTGCTGCGATTGCGGTTTTGTGTCCGGCAAGGCTTTATTGCCGCGGAATGTGGATTACATTCATGCCAGGATATGCCTAATAACTGCTGCGTGTCCAATTGCTGGAACAATTACAAATCGGGGCCAAAAAATCATGCATTCATGTTTTCGCAAGATCAATTACAGAATATTGGGTGCCAATACTATGACAAAGAAGAAAAATATCTGGATTTCTGAGGAATAAGGCAGCTGTTTCTTCGTAAATAGTTGCACGAATGTTTTGTATTTCCATTGCTAAACTCATTGGAGGTGTTGTATATAAGTGGACTGTGGTACTGTGCGTAATAATGACTCAAAAGCGAAATTATTCGTTTAGAGCCTAATCTAGACTGGAATAAATACATGTGTCCCGAATGTGAAGAAGGGCACACCAGTGAAGTTGTCATGAGATATGTGTTATGGTGCCGTGCTAACATTTTGTTGAAGAACTTTTGTGGTCGCATGAACGGCAAACTCTTTGACGCCGACGATAAATCAAGGTAAAGAAGCTACTCTGAAGAAGAGGGCAGTACTGTGACTTTTCGATATAAACCATGCTCCCTGTCATCATTTACCCGAAATTCGTTCTCAATTCTAAGGTTGAACCATATCACTTTTTATGGACGGGCTTTTTAATAATGCAGCGCGTAAATAGTATTGCATAAATAAATAATCTTGGAGCATCCTCTGTTCTCTGCAGGCCATCTGTTCAACTGTTCCTAAAGAAAACAATAACTGCGCTCTGGTTAACGTTGCCCATAAGGGCGCGATCCCTTCATTCAACCCGTATCCCCGAGCACGTCACCGGCCTCTTCTCCGTGACGTCACTCGACGAGCGCTCAGGCCTTCTCTTGTCTAGGTGGTGTCCGTCGGGCTCACCAGCGTCAAGGCTTGCGCTGGGCCACTGTGACGTCACGATTTAGGCGACGGCCGCCGGAATAGTTTCAGGACAAGGCCAAGACAAGTACTGTGCTGTGCAACCTCATCGTAGGGATAAGACCAATGCAGGCGGCCGCGGGAACCGGAAGAACAGTTCGAAAGCATGTACGTCTCGGCTCGAAGCTGTGTGCCGTCATTGTCCAGACTAGTCAGAAGCAAGTTCGCAAGTTCATGTAAACTCGGTCACGTCAGCCCAGTTTTTGACTCGACCCGCTCGCGTCGGATTCACGTAAACGTAGCCTTTGTCGTGCTAGTCGTGCAGTGGTAGGTGTGATCACTCATTACTGGCATTGGCACAGTACACAAAATATGAGGAAAGCTCACTAGGTGACAATGCCTGGAATGTTGCGTTTTGAGTATAGTTTGCAGCAGTTGGGGTCACAGAACGTAGCGCCTGCTCGCCAGGCCGCGAAGAAACGCGCACACAAGTACAGGGCGGCTAGCGTCGCTGTCAGTACTGTTATGTCTAGCGAGCTCACTTTTATTTTTAACCAGTTTTATGTCTTTCGCCTCAAATATATAAATTACACACGTTTTAAGGAACAAGCGTTAGTTATAATAGCTACGAGCGTAATTAGAAGTTGCATTTTTTTACTTGTAGAAAAACAAAACACTGCTGAACGTGTCTCTGGCGGCTTCCTTTATTAAAGGAAGCCGCCAGAGACACGTTCATGTTATTGTGACTCGTTATTTGCCATGCGCCACAACCACAACTTCCTTGAGATTGAACTCTCTTAGGAAGTCTCGCGTTCCCTCTGAATTAGTCAGTGCGTGCCCGTGTGACACGGGCATTAGTTTGTCCGCGAACTTCTTGCCTTTTGTGGAGTGCCGTGTTGACGGAGACGTAAACGGGAGTAACCGGTTAGGTGGCGACATCTGGTGGCACTGACCTCAAGCAGACATGTACGGAGCTATTATTGCAGCAACCAAGGGTATTCTATTTCGCTCCTGGTGTAAATTTTCGGCAGTGGCGTAATTGTGAACACGTTACCTTTCTCAATGCTTTATTCTGGACAAGGACAAACACGAAAACGTGCCTACAACGCCTTGTAGCTTAGACAAAGCGGCACAATCGGTCACTGATTGTTAAAAGTGCGAATAAGGAATTGAATATGTTTTACATGTGTCGCTGAAGGGTAAACAATCAAGTACAGGAACGATAGGAAAAGAAAAAAAGAAAAGAAGTATGAACGCCAGTGAGAGCTGGCTGGCTGGCTTGTCTACGTGCACACATGTGCCCGTCACCTTAAACAGACAGCGCTTTTTGTAGATCCTACAGCCCCTTATAGACTCTAAATGTTTGCTCCCACCCTAGTCCACCAAAAATGAAAAAGCTATGCGTTTGCTCTATCTAAACTGCAATCAGCTGTGTGATAGCGGCATGCCCCTTTGCTTCTGCGCTATGACGCAATGATACGTATTCCTATTTAACAGCGCTGCGTGTAGCAGAAGTCCCGGTCGTTTCGTTTCTCTCTCTTTTTTTTTTTTTTTAATTCGGCGACTTGCCACAACGTATGTCCAGCAAAACTAACAAAAAACCTCAAATGCATGCGATCTTATTTGACGAAGATATTGTTGTTCTACTGCGAAGCCGAAATCCAGTTGTTCTTGTGGTGTAGTGGTTATCACATCCGCCTAACACGCGGAAGGTCCCAGGTTCGATCCCTGGCAGGAACAGTAGTTTTTTTTTTAGCCAACCATTTTTTTTTTCATAGGCAGGTGAGATTACTATTTCTTGGGCATCTTGGGAAGTAGGGCGCGTTGGCAATTTACAGAAACTGTTTAATACGCAAGAAAAACGTTACCGTTAGAAGGAGACAGTGTTTTCATTTCATTCTCGCTCGATTGGCCTGTCTTGAAGAGTGAGACGCGCTTGAATGTATTTAACTTCGACCCGATATTGACAAACGTTTGTCGACCACTTCAGGTGTTTCCGTGGCCGGATAGATAGATAGATAGATAGATAGATAGATAGATAGATAGATAGATAGATAGATAGATAGATAGATAGATAGATAGATAGATAGATAGATAGATAGATAGATATCAACAGGACATTTGCCTTAGAGGCTGGCTAACGCATCAGAAATATGCGCGACACGTTTTTAAAGCTGTCTGTAAGTGTCACACTAAAATTATTCTGCCGTCTCTTGCGGTAGCTTAAGTATGCGCTTCAGGCTCTGAGTTGGAAGCTTTCCATTGCAGCTTATTGCCTGAACGCGTCTTTCGCTGGCACATACGCTTTTTTTTTTTTGTGTGTGTGTGTGTGTGTGTGGTTCTGCTCGTATGTCATAAAGCACTTCCCGATAGTTCTCAAGCAAAGTCGGTTCAAAACTTTTATGCATATTATACCTAACGAAAGAACCAGAAACAAGGCCGACAAGCCGTTATTGATCCCTGGTACCCGTCGGAAAAAGAAATAAAGTTGGTAAAATGAATTATGTATGTGGAGACACGACAAGCTGATCAACCTAGAAAGTTACATGCATCAACGGGGGAATATTTTAAGTTATTCTTGAGAGACACCCACAGAAGTTTATGCTGTGGGGTTTAACGAAGTACTGCGGAAACGTTTTACACTCAGAGAGGCGGTTTTAAGTATCACGAAACAATCGGGTAGCTTTAAGTGATCAAAGAAGAAAATTTAATCAACTTTGGCAATGTGGTTTTACAAGTGCAGTGTATTATCTGTTAACACTTGAGTCAGTCAAAAGCAGTAAAGAGTCAGAAAAAGGTTTGCAGTTTGAGGCATCAGTCAGGCCTAGTGGAGTTTTCTTATTAGTTGTTTATAATTCTTTCGACGTGGCCACATTGCTAGCTGTTGGCTATCTGACGCGGTGTTGTGCGTCAATGCCGCCTTGGTTTCCGCTGCACGGGAAATAAATGAGCCTAATGCATCCAGGGAATTGAGAAAGTGGCCACAGGTTTCGAAGTAATGCAATGATTAATGCGCTTGAGCAACACGCGCATGAGCATTGCCAAACATTTTCCAGCATGCTTCGTGAACCTCGTGTCAGCCTATTTCTTTTCAAAAACCGTGCCCGCAGCGCCATTCATTACGCGCTTCACGAGGGGCGCCTGGCGTCCTCTCTCGGTGGCGAGTTTGCTCGGCGTTGCGTAACTCGTGGCCTCCGAGATCTTTACTAGAGACTAAGGAGCGCCGTTGCGAGCTCGGAAGCCGCACCTGACTGAAATGGCATCTGAGCACGTGCGCAGGGCGCCCTTTGCTTACATTGTATAAAGAGGAAGTGTCGGGGCCTGAGTGGCTATCATTCATTCATTCATTCATTCATTCATTCATTCATTCATTCATTTATTCACTTTACGCGCAAGTGTAACCGTCCACCGCTTCAAATCGGCGGTGTCTGTCTGAAGCCGCGAAGCAAGCGTACGAGGAAGGCGCCTGGAGGTGAAGAAAATCGCGCGCCGGGGAAAGTGCGAAGGAGCGCGAGCGCGCGGCAAAGTAATGCCACCTAGAGGAAAATGTGAGTAACGTTGAGCGAACTGGGGAACGACAAACGGAGCGAAGCGTCGCGGATGACGAAGTTAGGCAGAGGCGCGGCGGCTTGACCTCCTCTGGTGACAGGTGGCGGTTGATAAGCGCCGGTCGCCTTTCGATAGGGGCGAAATGCAAAAAACGTTCATGTGCTTAGATATCGGTGCACGTTAATTAAAGAACCCCACCCCAGCTGGTCAAAATGATTCCGTAGTCCCCAGCTACGGCCTGCCTCGTAATCAGATCGTGGTATTGGCAGATAAAACCTCACAATCTAATTTTAGTTTACTAGGATCCATCGAATCAGCGCCATGTCACAAGGTTATGCCGGTGCGACGCGGATACCCCAAGAACGGCCTCGCACCTCCTGCAGATTCGCTGGCATTCAATTATTGTTCAGGGGCCTGGGTACCGGATGCCTACGACAGCGGTAACTGCGTCCCGCCGACGCTGATTAAGCAGGCTTTCATCAATTTTTGCTCGTGCCACCGACGAAAATAACAAGTTCAGATGCTCACGCAAAGACCAACGACGCGATCAAGATTATAAGGGCCGTGCCGCCTCGAAGATATGGAGCCGGTAGCTTCGCTGCAGCGTGAAAAGGTTTGCTTCGTTTTCGCTTAGTTTCTCACTGTTAACAAGCTAACAAAACGTGCTGCTCTTCCGAGTTTGGCCGAGGTCACGGAGGAAACACGTCGTACTCGATGCATGCCTGTCTTTATACGCCTGTGGCTCGTACTACTCAAGTAAGCAAACCTTTTTGCTTACCGATGATGAAATATAGTGCAAGACTTTATCGAACGGCTTTCTGTTTTAGGCGTGACACGGTGACTTCTTCAACGTTGGTCTTACTGTTCTAAGCAGGGAATTAATTGTTTTGTATAAACGAAAACTGCGTGGGATAAGAAAAATTATCGTCGATTGTTGTGTATCCCCATTGGATTTGTCTGCATTGCAAGCCTGAAACAGTGGTCGGAATCAGTGAACACTTTTGTGACAAGTTTTTGGAAATAGTCCCAAAGCTTAAGGTGAACGACTTCGCGAGCAAGCAGCACGCAGGGTTTGGGGGTCTCGGGAGTTAAACATTGCACTTTTTATATCTACAAAACTACAGGTCATATTCAGTAATATATTCATTCAGAGGCATCGCTCTCGCTCCTGTGTTCTCAGGCTTGAGGAAAAGGTGTTCGGTGGCCCCTTCAACAGTTCGATTTGTACCTCTACATACGCCCACATACCAGTGCGCTTACTAATCTTAAGTTTAGCACCCATGCCGCAATGAATTATGCACGTTTATCGGTTCCTTTCCAAGGAGCTTTCTGGCCGGTCGAAAGCTTTCATTCAGCCCCCTGCATTGGTCGTATTCTTGCAGGAACTTTCTTTGGACGGGGATGTTTATTTCCTGAATGGATGGATGGATGGATGGATACAACTTTCTTGTATGTCCGGCAAGGTTTAACGCGACCCGCGCTCAGGTCTCCCACGGAGGAACGTCAAGGCCCTGCCTCAACACCGCTTCACGGGCTTGCTGGACTGCCCACATCTGAATTCCGAGGTCTGAGCTGCGCAGAGCGGCGGCCCACCTCGACGACAGGGTCTCCGGAGTAACTGCCATCCCTTCTATAACTACATTGCACTCCCACAGCATGTGTTTGAGTGTTGCTGGTCCTTCCTGGCACAATTTGCACGTGTCGTCCTGATGCTTATCTGGGAAGATACGTTTGAGACGGAATAGATTAGGGAACGTGTTTGTCTGTAGTTGTCGCCAGGCTACGGCCTGCCTCCTGTTCAATTTGGGACTCGGCGGTGGGTATATCCTTCTGGCGTTCAAATATGCACTGGTGATGTCGTTGTATCTGGTGAGCCTGTCCCGTTCTGCTCGAGAAGCGTTCGCTATCGTGCGAGAGGCGTTGCCCTGTTCGGCGCGGCGGGTCATGTCTCGCGCCGTCCGGTGCGCCGTCTCGTTTAGGTTCGGGAGCGCGTCGCCTTCCGTGGTGACGTGCGCGGGGAACCATATGATCCTCGAGCTCGCGGTTTTGGATCTGCCCGCTTTGGCCAGAATGGACAGGGCTTCCTTGGAAATTCGACCTTTGGCATAATTCTTTATTGCCGTTTGCGAGTCACTGAGTACAACTTCGCATTCCTGCTCTGTGAGGGCCAGCGCAATCGCTACTTCCTCCGCTATTTCCGAGTGTTTGGTGTATACACTGCATGCGGTTCTGATTTTTGACTCTGCGTCTATGACTACGGCGGCGTATGTTTGGCCGTTCGCATATTCGGCTGCGTCGACAAAGCGCGCGTTTCTCTCCCTGCCGAATGAACGGAGCAGAGCCTCGGCTCTTGCCTTCCTTCTACCTCGGTTGTAATCGGGGTGCACGTTTCTTGGGATGGTTGCCACCGTAATGGTCTCTCTGATTTTGTTGGGGATTTGCATTTTCTGGCCGTGCTGGTTGTGGTACGTTATGCCGAGCGTGTTCATAATGTGTCTTCCCGTCGTGGTGGTCGACAGGCGTTCGAGCTGCGAGATGCGTTGTGCTTCGGCTATTTCTTCTATGGTGTTGTATATGCCCAGCTGAGTCAGGAGCTCGGTACTTGTCGATTCCGGTAGGCCTGCATTTGTTTCTTTCTTTCGTAATGGTGGAAGTCTTTTCGGAAAGTACCATGCACGTGTTCTTTCACGTTACCGTGTTCTTGTATTTCTTCAGCGAATCTCCACTGGACCGAAATTCTTTTTTACAATCACCTTGCGAGTGGTTCTCTTGGCCGACATCCATTGCGCTTGTATATTGCAAGAAAGATCCGGAAAGAAACGAAAATAGAGCAAGTTAATATTTTCGTGACTATATTGTCACGAGAGGAAAAGCCAGTCAGTCAGTTCTAAGCGAACGGCCGTTTACAGTTCGTTTTTGCAGCAGCTACCACGCACACTTCTTCTTCCTCGACTTCTAGCGTAACTAGTGCGTGCCATTACCCCTCCCTCCAAAAAATAAATAAACAAATAAATAAAGTTGGGGAGATGTTAAATGCCACAAGGAGAAAATAAAAGAAGTGAGAAAGACAACGGACGTGACGACAGGGGCCGCATCACAAAGTTTGTGGATGAGAGTCAGCGCGAATGGTAGGGCTTCATCCTGGTAACGTGAACAATGTCAGACGAACGTGGTCTACGGGAGTGGTGCGAAGTGTCGGCTGGAATAACTCGTAGTTGACAGGACTTAGACGACGCAAAACTATGTAGGGGCCAAAGTATCGGCGCAATAATTTTTCTGACCGGCCTCGTTGACGTATAGGGGCCCAACCCATACAACATCTCCCGGGTTGTATGTGACGTCTCGATGGCATATGTTGTATCGACGAGCATCTTGACTTTGTCGGGATAGAATTCGTTGCCGCGCAAGGTGCCGCGCTGCTTCGGTACGCTGAACAAAGGCGTCTGTATCTGGTGCGGTAGGTTGAGACGAAGTTGGTAGGAGCATCACGTCGAGCATAGTGGTGACGTCGCGTCCGTAGATCAGACGAAAAGGAGGAAACCCGGTGGTTTCTTGTAGGGCAGCGTTGTACGCAAATGTCACATACGGGAGCAGTTCGTCCCAATTTTTATGATCCGTGGCAACATACACGGAAAGCATATCCGCAATCGTTTCGTTGAGACGCTCATGCAGTTAAACCGTTAGTCTGCGGGTGATACGCAGTTGCCGTACGGTGCGTTGTTCCGCTCAGCTGCAGACTATCTCGGACCAACTGGGCAGTGAAGGACGTACCACGGTCTGTGATGACGCCAGCGGGAGCACCATGTCGAAGGACGATATTTTTGATAAAGAAGTTAGCAACATCTGAAGCAGTAGCTCGCTGAACGGCTTGTGTTTCGCAGTATCGCGTGAGGTAATCGGTGGCGACAACGATCCAGCGGTTATCAGCCGAAGACTTGGGAAATGGGCCGAGTAAATCCATCCCGACTTGTTCAAAAGGTGAACAAGGAGGTCGGACAGGCTGAAGCAGACCGGCCGGTTTCAGTGGTGGAACGTTGCGACGCTGGCAATCTCGACAACTTCTGACGTACTGCTTCACGGTTTGTGTGAGTTTTCGCCAATAGTACTTCTGCTTGATCCCCGCGAGAGTACGCGTGAAACCAAGATGCCCGGACGTTGGTTCCTCGTGGCATGCACGTAGAACGTCGTCGCGGAGAGTAGCGGGAACAACGAGCAGGAAAACGGTTGCCGTAGGGCGGAAGTTCCGCTTGTATAGAATGTCGCTACGTAGGCAGAAAGAGGACAAGTGACGCGCGAACTGCCGTGGGGGTTGTGGGCGGCTTCCTTCAAGGTATTCAATCAAGGGCTGGAGCTCGGAATCTTGGCGTTGCTGTTGCGCAAGGTTTAAAGACGGAAGAGTACAAAGAAAACCAGAATCGTCGTCAGTATCTAGTGGTGCGGGTTCGATGGGGGCGCGGGAGAGACAGTCGGCGTCAGTGTGTTTCTGGCCAGACTTATAGACGATGGTCACATCAAATTTCTGCGACCGAAGGCTCCATCTTCCGAGATAGCCTGAAGGATCGTCGAGATTCGCCAGCCAGCAGAGAGAGTGGTGGTCGCTGACGACACAGAAGGGGCGTCCGTACAGGTATGGGTGGAACTTCTGGATAGCCCATATGACTGCCAGACATTATTTTTCAGTTGCTGAGTAGTTTTTTTCAGCAGCAGACAAGGTTCGGCTGGCATACGCAATAACGCGCTCAACACCAGCTTGAAACTGTACGAGTGTCGCTCCGAGACCAACGTTACTAGCATCAGTATGCACTTCTGTGTCAGCCTCGGTGTCAAAGTGACCAAGGATCGATGGTGTCTGTAGACGTCGCTGAAGGTCGTGGAAGGCGTCGGATTGTGCCGGGCCCCAAACAAATGTGACGCCATTCTTGATGTGTCGTTGCAAAGGTTCGGCAATTTCACAAAAATTGGGTACAAAACGGCGGTGATACGCACAAAGCCCTCAAAATCGGCGGACATCGTGTTTTGTCTTCGGTATCGGGAACAGAGCAACTGCCATGGCTTTGTCGGGGTCAGGGCGCACACCGGTGCTGCTGACAATATGACCTAGAAATTTGAGCTCCTCGTAGCCAAAGTGACATTTTTCGGGCTTCAGGGAGAGGCCGGCGGCGCTTATAGCTTGAAGAACCGCCTCAAGCCGCTGGATGTGTTGTTCAAACGTGGTGGAAAAAACAACTACATCGTCTAAGTAGACTAAACAGAGTTCCACTTGAGCTCAGATAAAACTGTGTCCATCATGCGTTGAAATGTGGCCGCAGCGGAACACAATCCAAAAGGGAGGCCCTTAAATTGATAGTGACCGTCGGGTGTTATATTGAAATTGCAAGTCTGGCGGTGCATCGTCCAATGGGTGACACGGGGTGTCCTCGGGCCGTAATTAGATGTGGGCCGTCCCACGCTGTCAGCACCTTGCGTAGCCGAGTGGCTAGTGAGGCACTCATAACCGAATAGTCAGCTCCCGTATCGACAAGTGCAATTACCGGATAACCGTCGATGGAAGCAGTAATAGCAGCAGAAGTTCTTTTTGCAGTTTCGAATGAAGGCGTCAGCGGTACGTCGGCGGAGGATATTTGACGGTTCGCATGACAGCGGCCTCACCCCCGGAGGTCGCCGTTTTCGGTTTCCCCGGCGCGGGCTTCCACCGTTGACTACAGCGGAATCAAAGGCGGGTTGAGCACGGTTTGGTGACGCGTACCGACGAAGTGAAGGCGACCGTGACTGTCTTCGCTGTGGGGCAGGAGAAAGCCGGTTACTTTCTAAGTATTGCTTGATTTCGTGCGGGCGTCTGCCATAGCGCGGGCAACGGGCGTCCGGATGGTATCCCCGCAGACCGATCCGTCGGTACTGGCAGTAGCGATACATGTGACCAGCCTCCCCGCAATGATAGCACAACGGACTGTTGTCGGGGACGCGCCATACTGTAGATTTGCGCGGACCAGGATGAAAGGGGGCTTGCGGATGTGTGGGTTGATCGGACTTGGGGAGCGTCGAGAAATCCCAGCAGGCGGCTGCGAAAAACGGACCGTCGACGGCGCGCAAGCCCGAAGAGCATCCGCGTACGAGAACGTGGGAGGTTCGGGTCGTGTTGGTGGCGAGGGATGAACCACTTTGCCGATTTCTTCCCGAATGACATCCGTAAGAACCGCAGCACTGGGAGGTGCCGGAGCCGATGCATAGGACTTATGCAATTCTTCTCGAACAATTTGTGGTATTAGCTCGGTAAGGGAGTCCCTGTCATCATTTGCAGGTACGAGAGAGCATGCAGCAGTCATGGTGGTCTGGCGTTCAGACTGCGAGAGCCGCTGCCGAAGCATAGGTTCCATGACTGTTGCCTCACGAACGAACTGAGAGACTGTTGTAGGAGGATTGCGCACGAGGCCCGCGAAAAGCTGTTCCTTTACGCCTCGCATTAACAGACGCACCTTCTTGTCTTCTGGCATTAGTGGATCGGCCCGACGGAACAATCGCGTCATGTCTTCGACGAACATGGCGACGGTTTCGTTTGGCATTTGGAACCTCGAAGACAGTGCCTGTTCGGCTCTTTCTTTCCTTTCGGGAGTGCTGAAGGCTTCGCAAAGCAGTCGGTAAAACTCCTGCCAGCTGGTAAATGAGGCTTCGTGGTTCTTGTACCATACTCTTGCCGCGTCTAAAAGGGAAAAGTAGACGTTCTTCAACTTACGGCGATCGTCCCAGTCGTTAAAGGCGGCGACCCGGTCAAAATGGTCCAACCAGTCTTCAACGTCCTCAAAGGCGTCGCCATGGAACGGGTTAGGCGTTCGAGGCGCGTTGAGAATGCATGGTACGGCAGCATTTGGGATCCCCTCGGTTTGGCTTGCGGTAGTTGTTGACATCTTCCTCACGTAGCTTGCCAGGGGACTGTATTGCGGTGCTTCGATAGATTTCTGCCGTCCCCGAGGTACTGGCGTCGGTAGCTTCTGGTTCAGGACCCGTAGGCATACGATGGATGCGTACCCAGCACCTCCACCAGTTTGTCACGAGAGGAAAAGCCAGTCAGTGAGTTCTAAGCGAACGGCCGTTTACAGCTTGTTTTTGCAGCAGCTACCATGCACACTTCTTCTTCCTCGACTTCTAGTGTAACTAGTGCGTGTCAATATATTACGCAATTTACACAATATACGCAATTTAAAATTTCCAACAGGCCCGTTTCTAACTCCATATATTTCTGGGAAAAAAAATGTAGTTCGTGCAAACTGTGAATATCGAAGCCGTCGAGCCGAACGAAAATAACGTCACTTAATCGACAGTAATACAAAGGATTCTTCGGGTGCAATTTTCGCAAAACTTATCGCGCAATCGGCGCTACTCTTCTAGGTAAAAAAAGAATAATTGTTGGCTGTTCAATTCGCGACGTAATAATAAACATGCCGGCGTAAGTCACATCGGGCCGGAGGGAAAGCATGCGAGATTTCTAACAATATTTATTCCCGTGGCGCAAGGATTATGGCGCCAAGCACGCAAATTGGGCGGCGGTCCTTGAAAATGTCCGCCAGGGAGGAGACTGCGCTCCGCTGCATGTAGTAAACACTGTTTCCGTAGCCCGTTCATTCGACCCCACAGGAGCACGCTGGTTTCCATAGAGTTGTAATCCATGGCTGGAAAACAATGCTAGCGGACTCGAAGCGCACGCGTCGTCCGCACCTGTGCTGTTCGCTTGGTGATACGCAGTTCGCAGAAGACCTCGCAGAGGACCTCGGACGCTTCCGGATGTGAATGTATCACCACGCTTTGAGGGCCCTTCGCTACGCTGTTTTCTATACGGTAGACTTATGAAACGAAAACAAGTTAGGGCTAAGTATAGAATGCGTTCTTTCGTCCTCGCTTTGCCCAATCCGTGCTATGTCGACATGATAAATCGAAGTGCATACGCTTAGGTTGAGGGCCACGCAATCTTTGGTGACAGATAAGCTGCGATGCGAAATCGTGTTCTTGAACTTTCAGAATTTTAGCCTGTGCTTGTACGTTTTGTTATTTTGACGGAATACCGGGTTGCCGGAGACCTATAGACTTGAGCAGCCGCATTAGTGGCGTCATTTTGTGGCGCACACCAGAGGGGACCTGCTGCTGCTATTGCATTAACCAATGATATTATTGTAGCTGCAACGTGTAAAGCGTCGGAAGCGAAATAGCAATTAAGAAGCAGCCCTTTATTCTTTTTTTTCCTTCGACCACAACGCCTTGTTATGATTGGGGGTTCAATCCCATCGCTCGTGATCCGTTGTCAAGATTGGAGTCGGGCATGAATTAGAAGGTAGCTGGCCCATGCCGTCGTCCAACTTCTCCACGCTGAGGACGTTGATGAAGGGAAGGACTGCTTCTCATCGAGAACGAGGAATAAGGGTTTATTTACAGTATTTATATCAGTCTAACATGACTGTTTGAGAAAATACATCAGTCTAACATGACTGCTTGAGAGAGAGTGACCTGAGCAGCCGCACAACAGCGGTTTTTAAACACTCGGTCATCTCCCGATACAAGGTAACGCGAACGTTCGTTCAGTCATTTTAAGCAGGCCGCCTCTCTCCGGGACGGGTTACACACACACACGCACACACGCATACACACCGGTGCGATGGTCCGGAGCCGACGTCAGAGGGGCCTCGTAGAACTCGGAGCCGTTCCGAGTAACGCGTTGTCTTGCGTCTTGGTCGGTGCGTGGGAAGGAGCCTGCGTCGGCGTCCCCGCGTCAACTCCCCCACCCGTAGCAGGTCAGGTCGGCGTTGTGCTGTTGCGCACAAAGCCTGCTTCATCAAACTCCTTCAGTCACAACGGCGATAAGGCTAGAGCGTAACGGTGACGGTTTCAGCACAAAGCCTACTTCGTCGAACGCATCCTAGCTGAAGCGACGGAGAGTGGAGAATGCGCGTATTGTTCATGACACAAAGTCGACTTAGTCACGCCGTGGCTAGAGGTTGGCGGTGACGCTCCCGGAATGTCGCTTCCAGAGTCGCAATGGGTGGCAAAACTTGCACTGCAGCTGGCCGTTCTTAACAGCCTATGTAATTCAAAACTCCTAACACACGCGCTTTGGTTGAACAAAACTTTACAAGACGTCGCTACGATTTAGCCTATAAACTCGTAGGTTACTTTTTGTGTACTGTGTCACCATGTAGGATTAAGGGAAGTTTATAATTGCACTGTAGGTTACCTTCTCTGTGAAATAGACGAATGAGAGAGAAAAGAAAAATAGTCGAACTTTGCGTGCTTAGAGAAAGACAGATATGGGGAAACGAATTGATGTATATTGACACGAACACAACGTTTATCTTTTTTTCAGTGGCTCCTATTTCACCTACTTACAACTCTTAAAGTTACCAATCAGCGGAAGGTGTGCCTGCATGTATCAGAACTTGATCGATTGTTGTCGCACATTGTACCTGCTGTCTAGGTTCTCGCCGAACCTTGTGTAATCGGATTGCATGCGTGACGCGAATAGTGTTGCACATGCATTCTGGGAGGCATAATAATGAGAGCAATTATGATGGAATCTGCGACAAGTCATGCATAAATAGCCGACGCTCTTGACCCGCAGAATCAGAATTCAATGATCGACGCATGTGCTCGTCGCTGTTGAATTGCCCGAGTATAACTCGGGCAATATATATATATATATATATATATATAACACAAACATATTTACCAACAATTACTATACTCCCTAACGCGACACTTGAGCGCAGGTCTACACGTGTTTTAATTTCGCGATTTACTGAGGCATCGCACCGATCACCGCACCGACTGGCAGAGCCGCAACACACGGTGCTATATATAGACCGACCACACAGTTACCGCTTCGCGGCAACTTTAGCGCCCCAAGATCTTGCTATTATATTGCCTAATGTCCTACCTAGGTCAAAAAAAGAACAGAAAAGAAACGCACGATGACCTTTCATAACCACATTTTCTGACCTCCTATTGTGAACTTTGTTGTGTACGTCTCCGTTTTTTGTCGTTTCCCAACTTTTCTCCCACCAATCCTCCAATCGCCTCTTACTAATCTCTATTGCGGAAATGTTTACTTTCCCCCTGCTCTCGCTGAACCCAAAAGCTTCCCCGCAGGGGCGTCTGCGTGAGCAGGCGTTTGGTGTGTTGCGACACCACGTACCCGAGCACATGAGGGTTGGACCATCCTGCGTGTAGCCATGCGCGGCTTAGCCGTGTCCGGAGAAAGGGTGATTCTGGGGGTTGAGCCGATGTCGAGTGTTCGGACCTTTAAGGCCCCCCGGTGGAGGCAACACACCCCTTTGGCCTCTGCTTCACGTAGAGGGCACCCCAGGACTGACTCACCCGGGGGAAATCGGCAGTCGCCTTTTCCTCTCTCTCCTGAAATCTTCGTCTTTCTCTCTCACTTTTTGACCTTTCCTGTCTTCTCTCTTCCATTTACTTCCTTTCTCCTTGGCGGCAAGGGTCAACCTGGTGCGTCTATCCTACCTTGGGTACACCATATTTGGTTATAGTGACGGCGTACGGCTGGCGTCGTGCAGGCTTGTACGCAAGCTCTGCCGCGTCCCCTCGTAGGCATCCGTGGTGGGCGGTCTGCGTTGTTGCCGAACAAACGCATTTTCTTATGGCAGCGCCAACTTCTGTCGTCTAGGACCGGCGTCTGAAAAGATGCCGCACCGAAACACCGTTCCTGTTCTCTTTTCGGAGCAACGCCCCATCACTGCCCAGGTACTATGTAGTCCACACTGAAAACAACATACAAGTTAGAAAGCTCTCCCCATTCCTGGTGGCCAAGTGCCTGAAAGACAAAATCGGGCCGACATACAAAGCAGGGTGTGAGACCGGGCTAGTTGGTATTCCATGCTGAAGTGACTAGCGCAAGAGTAGACACGGGTTACAAAAGGGCGACAAGGACAAGGACAACCGTTTTGTAACAAACACCAGTTGGAAGTTGGGCTTGTCCTTGTCGCCCTTTTGGGCCCCGTGTCTGCTCTTCCGCTAGTCACTTCAGCATCGACATACAAAGCCTAAAAAATGTGCAGCGGGGACCTCCTCCTAGAACTAAATGACAAAGATAAAGCGCAAAAGCCCTCGAAACTTAATAGCATTGGCGATGCGACAGTGACAATTTCACCACAGAGAACACTAAATACAAGCCGGGGTGTAATATCAGGGGAATACTTTATTGCCCTGAGCGATGAGGAACTGCTGGAAGGTGTTTAGGAACAAGATATTACCAAAGTACAAAGAATTGTCAACCGCAGAAATGACCAAGAATTCCCGACAAAACATCTTATACTTAACTTTGGAACAAGAGTAATGCCTACCTCGCTGGATGCAGGGCACATAAATATATCCCGAACCCCAGACGATGTTTCAAGTGCCAAAGGTTCGGACATGCTTCACATGTTTGCCGAGGCCAAACAACCTGTGCAAACTGCAGCTCCAATGATCACCAATCTGAAACTGCACTTCTTCCCCAGATTGCACTGACTGCAAAGGAGACCATTCAGCTTACTCGCGGTCTTGCTCTTGCTGGAAAAAGGAACAAGAAGGAATTGCACTAACTGTGAAAGAAAAAATCTCGTTCTTTTAAGCCAGAAAGCGACTACCGTACCTTTCGCGACGTAGTTATACCGATGTGACGAAGGTGGGGGCAGCGTCACAGAGGCTCCAGGAGTCTTCTGAGCCTACGCAAAGTGGTGCCGCAGTGACCCCTCTCGCCCCCGTAGTGGAAGCAGCCAGCGCTGCTCCATCCTTTTCGAAGGGTCTGCAGACACCAGTTCCGCAGGGACCTAAAATGAACCGAGCCCCAAGGCCCGAGACACGTGTCTCGGCGCCCGATTCTCGGTTCTCCAGTGCCTCAGAGAGAGCGATGGAGGTCTACCCAAAAACCCCGGTGTCATCGACGCCGAATGACAAGCGCTCTCTCCAGCACGGAAAGAGGGACAAAGTCCAAATAACCACCTTAAATAAGAAAGCGATAACCTAAAGGTTATCGCTCCTTTGTATGAGCTTTTTTAGATCTGTCACCTAACATCTTATCTATTATTTTTTAGTAATGCCATTTCTTACCTTTCAGTTTCATAATGGCATTTATTATCCACTGGAATCGTAGAGGTCTCTTACACAACTTGGGTGACATGAAATACATGTTAATTAACTTCTCTCCTGTGGCCTTGTGCTTACAGGAAACAAAGCTAAGCGAAAAACACAAAGACATCTTAAAAACGTTTCACTGTTGTACGGCACGGCCGTACTCAGGCGAACCGGCTTTCGGGTGGTGTAGCTATTGTTCTGCAGGGTAGAATTGCACCTAGAGAAGTTCCTATTGACAGTCACATAGAAGCCGTTGCCTTCATTATTTTAGCTCACAAAACCATCACCATTTGTTCAATATACATTCCGCCGCATTCACATTCTACTGTAAGAGATCTAGAGTTAATTTTAAACCAGCTACCTGAAACTATTTTAATCGGGGGTGATTTTAATGCACATAACACGTTATGTGGTAGTAAAACAACTGACACCAGGGGTCAAACGCTTGAAGATTTTACCCTAACAAACGATATATGCCTTTTAAACACCGGTGCGGCAACCTACTGCTCCCCAAGCACAGGAGTTATGAGTTGCCTAGATATGGAACTATTCGCTCCATCTCTCTTTGGCGATTTTCAATTGAGTGTTATTGAAAACCCCTATGGTAGAGACCATATGCCTGCTATCATTAAAAAAAAACATCTCCTTTTCCTACCATACCGTTAAGATCACCCCGTTGGAGACTCCATCTAGTAGACTGGCCTCTCGCTACTGAAAAGACCACTCTGGATAACATATCAGATGAGTTAACCATAGACGAAATGAATGATACGATTACCGCCTGTTTACTTGCTGCAGCAGAACAGACAATCCCACAATTCTTTGGTTTCCTAAGAAAAAACCTAAAATACTGGGGGACGAAGGAATGTACAGAAACAAAAAAAAAAACTACAAAACAAAGCGTGGGGTGTCTTTCGGCGATACCCAACACAAGATAATCTACTCTCTTTCAAAAAAGCAAAAGCGAGAGCCAGGTACACACGCAGACAAGC
This sequence comes from Dermacentor andersoni, assembly GCF_023375885.2. NCBI lineage: Eukaryota > Metazoa > Arthropoda > Arachnida > Ixodida > Ixodidae > Dermacentor > Dermacentor andersoni. The sequence goes on along the minus strand of NC_092816.1, from coordinate 74,918,591 downwards.
CGAAAGACAGTCCTGGAAAAATTATGTCTGCCATAAATAGCTCGACAACACCCAAAAGAATGTGGGGTCAGCTTCGTAAGCTTAGAGGCGACTACGGTTCTTACACTATCCCCATACTCTCACCCCCAGGCACGCAAATTTAGAAAAACAAGCAGACATATTAGGGAAGCATTTTCATGATATATCAAGCTCAGTAAATTATTCTGCTACATTTCTAAAACATAAGCATGTCATGATCCACCCGGGTTCGTGAACGGGGGAGGGCTGGAGGCACCCTCCATTACCCAGCCGCTCCGCAGCGTGGTGGGGATGAACGATGACTGACCGCCGAGCAGCTGTGCTCGTCGGTGTCCATTGGTGCGGTGACCAATGTTGCCTACCGAGCCTGACATGCCACCGAGCCTGGCGGGCCAACGAAGTTTATGCCCGAGAGGGCGTCACATGCTTGTTACACCCCCTTACCCCCAGTTTGTTTGTGGCAAAAAAAATAAACGTCCAAGCTCAAAGTATGAGGCGCTGCCTCCGTCCCAGCCGGGTCGACGGTGCTTGCTACCCAGGCGAGTATCGGCCCGGTGGCTTCCGCCGTCGAGTACTTCGCCTCGGCACCGGTGTTGACGGGCCGGGTGTGGCAAGGCCGGGTGCTGCCTGAGCCAGCCTCGCTCCGTCCGGAGGGTCCGCAGTGGTCGGCCTTATGAGTGGTACCGGACTTGACACCGGCCCAGCGGGCGCCGCACCATTGGCAACGTTTGCGGCTTCCGAGGTGGGCGGGGGGCTCCGCTGGAAGTGACTGGTGTTGCCGCTAGTTCGCCTGCGGGCTGGAACTCTGAAATGGAAGTCGAGGGTGCTAGCCAGGTCCCGAGTCGTGTTTATGTGGTCGGCGTGTCTGTGCCACGTGGCCCCGTCTGGCATGCGGACGAGCAGCGATGAGGCGCTGGCAGGAGACACCACCTATCCGGCGGACCAGGATGCGCCAGGACGGAAGTTCCTGGCGAAAACTGGAGCTCCCGACTCCGGCAATGGCCCGGGATGGCACCCTCGGTCAGTAGCCAGCTTCTGCTTCAGCTGCTCCAGGAGCACTGTGGATCAGAGGTCCAGATGCAAGACGTCGAAGGGTGGCTTGACCATCCGACCCAGCAGGAGCTCACCGGGTGCACGGCCAGTGACATCGTGGGGCGTGGTCCGGTACTGGAACAGTATCCGGGCAATCTGCGTCCGGAAATCCCCAGTCTGGATCTTCTTGAGCTTGTCCTTGATGGTTCGCACCACCAGCTCGGCTGCACCGTTTGAAGCAGGGTGGTACAGCGGAACAATCACCCGCTGGATTTTGTTCTTCGTCAGCCAGGCCATGTACTCTGTGCTGGCGAAAGCACGACCATTGTCAGACACGATGACGTCAGGCAACCCCTGGGCGACGAAGACCTGTCGTAGAGCTGCCATGGTCGCGCCTGCTGATGGAGTGGTGACAGGTAGAACCTCTACCCACTTCCAAAAGGCATCCACCACCACCAGGAAGTAATGGCTCTTGAAAGGCCCCCAAAATCTACATGCAGGCGGGACCAGCTAGGGTAGCTGTGGGAACGGCCAGGGGGTGATTTCCACATGACGTGAGGCCCGCTGATGCTCCTGGTAAATTTGGCAGCTCTGCAACATCTGAGCGATGTCCTGGTGCAGGCTAGGCCCCCAAACATGATACCGGGCCACCATCTTGATATTTTCCACGCCAGGATGATCCGCGTGGAGCAACTGCAGGACCCTGGACCGGAGACTTTGTGGGATCACCACCCTGGAACCCCTCAGTGGGCAGCCCTTCTGCAAGCTCAGCTCGGCAGCCTTGTGGCTATAGGCCTGCTGAACCAATTTGTCCCCACGAGACACCGCCTTGACCACCTCAGACAGGACTGGGTCCCGGCTGGTCGCTTGCGATATCGCAGATCTGGAGAGTACCTCCGGGTACGCGGGCTGCAGCATGAACACTTCAGCAGGTTCTGGAACAGCATGAGGCACCTCTGGCAGGTGCAGGCGGCTCAGGGCATCAGCCGGTCCCAGGCAATTTCCCGGACGGTAAACCGGCTGGTAACTGCAAGCTGCCAGCCTCAAGGCCTAGCGTACTACTCGAAGTGATGCCTGCACGGGAACTGCCTTGTCAGTCCCCAGCAGCCCCAACAGCGGCTAGTGGTTCATGACCGCCTGGAACTTCGAGCAAATTCAAATTACGTTAAACAAAGTCACGCAGTCGGCATCTGAAAATGGTTTGTGCTTCTCAACTGAAAAAAACTATTAGTGCTGTCTTTTCACGCACAGAAAAAGAAGCCTACAACCAGATCCGATCCTTAAGCTACAGGAAGCCACACTACCGGTAAAACAAGAACACAAGTTTTTGGGCATTCTCTTTGATGAAAACTTGAACTTTCTCGGGCACATAAATAGCCCTAATATTAAAGAAAAACAATCCACTTAACATCCGAAAAGTCCTGTCCCGGAAGCGCTGGAGCTCTGACCATAAATGCCGGCTACGCATCTACCCTACTTTGACGCGTAGCATATTAGACTATGGTAGCATCATATATGGCTCAGCCAGACAGTCTTACGTCCGACGACTCGATCCAGTTCATAACCTAGGACTACGGCTGACAAGTTGTGCTTACAGTACATCACCTGTCCAGAGCTTACACGTTGAATGTAATAAGTCTCCTTTACAGCATCGCAAAGCGCTTCTAACTTTTTCGTACATGCTCAGAATCCTTTCTTCACCACAAAACATATGCTACAACATCATCCCACATTGCAACTCACGATTACACTATGGAAATAAACCGAACATGATTAGAACTCTTCTTCTACGATATGTGGAATACTGTCGTGATTACGACATTCCTGATGAGCTCCTTCAAGTTTCTAAACGGCCACAACGACTACCCCGGTGGGGCGAATTCATGCAGTTATGTGATTGGGCATTCGTACCTCTAAAGAAAAATGACACCCCGCGCGAACACATCATACAAGAATTCTGCGCTCTTCAAGACAGATATCAAAATTACATGGAGTATTACACTGATGGCTCTAAAGAAAGAATACGTGGGCGTGTGGGCCGTGAAACAAAACTGGAAGGAAGTATTCGATTGGCACAACATGCCTCTGTCTACACAGCTGAAGTCTGCGCAATATGGACTGTGGTTAAAAAGATCGTCGCTGAAAAGCACGAAAACACAATCATATACACTGATTCATTAAGCACGCTGAATGCACTTTACATGAAATCCTAATGTGAAACCCTGATGGGCGATACTTTAAACATGGTAACATCAAAGAAATACAGAAGATCAGTTAGGTTTTGTTTGGTACCAAGCTAGTTGGTATACCGGGTAACGAAGCAGCGAATAGATGTGCATCAATGGCAGCGCACAAATACATAACAAACACAACACTTCCATATAAGGATAGTATCACTGCAATTAGGAAGGCCTTAATTGATTTCAAAATGGCAACAAGAATGGGACCATTGTAAAAGCAACAAGCTACATCTTACTAAACCCGTAATTGGCGAGTGTAAGTCGTGCACTCACCAGCAACGGTTCTTTGAGGTGATACTGTGTCGACTTCGTATTGGACACACACATCTAACACACAATTTCCTCCTCCAAAAAGAAACCCCGCCGACTTGTGAAAAATGCAAGGAACCTCTTACAGTAATACATATCCTTATAACATGTCCACACTTTGAAACTAAGAGACGGAAGCTTTTATACAACCTATATAATTTACCTATACCTTTACACCTTGCCGTATTCCTGGTCGAATACCCGCTAGTGCCATATACAAGCTTGTTTGACTTTTTAGAGACTACTGGTTATTTACATCAACTATAATGCAAGGCAGGTCTACCTGCTTTAACGTTGCGCTGCGTTATGGACTTCTGACTGGCGCACCATGGCCTGACCATCGTCTTTGCGCCATTAAACCGCAACTAACCAACCAACCAAAAGCTTCAAGGAGGCCAGTGATTCCTAAATCGACCACTGGGCAGATATCTTCACATTTTTGTACAACATGCTCCATCGTTTCCCTAGCTTTACCGCAGCAAGTACCGCAGCAAGTACAAGTGGCAGCTAGCAGTGCCGCGCTGCGAGCGGCACGGAAACCAAGGCGTCCGCGGCGGCCCCATTGCGTGGTGCCAGAACTAACAGGCACGGTATAATAAAGGCCACGTGTACTCACTTGAAATGAATTTCCAGAATTTACAATTCCAGAGCACAAATTTGGAAAGTTGCGCCGTCAAATTCGCCGTAAAGATGCACTGTTAGTCCAGTTAGTTTTTTTTACAGCAAAGCTGTTAGCCTCTCGGTGGTCGGCATTTTTTCGTGTGCGTCCGTGGACAAAAATTATCTTCATCCTCAATGGCTTATACAGTCCCCCCTCCCCTTCCTACTCAGCAAGCAAAAATGCAGTGGCTCATCCTCCTCGTAATGCAGAGGCTACAAGCACTCAGCAAAGTGGAGCGAACAGTGCATACATTCATTGGAATCAAGCATATAACACAAAGAACTGCACACGTTTCCACGAAGAACAAGATAAAAACAAGAATCCCAGCCATCAATAAAGCTTTACAAACCCCCCTCATTAGTTGCAGTGGCGATTATTCAACAGCTTCGCTGGGCATCCACTTTCGCAGTGCCGGGACGGCGAGTCAATATTTTTGAAGCAATAAAGCACAAAACTAATTGGAACGCCCGTGCATTTCGTCCCGCACTTCGGGAAATAATATCTCGAAACTAGCGTCGCCCTGCAAATTCGTTCCAAGTCGACACATCTTGCGTACTCGGCAGCTAATTAACTGAGAAGTAATTAATTAAGAAGTTAATTAGTCAATTTTCGTTACCTAGTTTAATGTGTTTCGATTTGTCACGCTATAGTAATGCCCACCTCTTCGGATAATTATGCTCAGCGATAGCAGTTATGCTATCCCATGCGATTACTGTACCCCATGCGATTACTGTACAGGCGGCCAGCAGTCTAAATTTTAATTCAAACGGCATACATTCACTGAAATCACCCATACAATACACACAGACACGCACAAGCACGCACGCACGCACGCACGCACGCACGCGCGCGCACGCGCACACACACACACACACACACACACACACACACACACACACACACACACACACACACACACGCACACACACACACACACACACACACACACACACACACACACACACACACACACACACACACACACACACACACACACACACACACACACACACACACACACACACACACACTGCTGCACACCGCTGGGAACGTTTTAGAAGGGTCGATCGCGAATCATTATTAACGACTTCTCCGGGGCAGAATGTTGTTCATGGAAGCCATGAAGCACTACTGGGTGAGCAGACCTGAGTGCGCTGTTGTGCAAACAGTGCGGCCGATAAAGGCAAGCCGAGTTGCGTTTGCCTACACGGCTGCCTTGGAGTTTGCTGTCGCTGATTTCTGCACTCTGAGCTTGCATTTTGTATTCTTTTTAAACATTATTTTGACATTTCGCATATGCAAGACGTCTTCGAGGGCACCCTTCCACGTCGGATTTATTTATTTATTTATTTATTCAAAATACCTTACAGGCCCGAAGAATGGGCATTGGGTAAGGGGAAAAAATTTTACGCACTATAAACAGCAAACAATTATACAATGTTATATAATGCTTTGTTAGTAATATTACAACAAAGAGTCAAATTACACAAACTCTAACATTCTAAGAAAAAAGAAAAGAAAAGCATACAGGAAGCAACGCAGACAAGTTTTTTTTTTTAAAGTAAGAAATGAATGTTTGTGTCGTGACAAAACTTTTCTTTGTTAGCTTCAGCTACCAGGATATCGCGAAGGCCGTTCCACAAGCGGATGACACGTGGAAGCGCAGATGAGTTAAAAGCGCTTGTTTTGCCGTAGATGCGCGTGAAAGAAAGATGGTTATGCAATCTTCGTGAGGTCAATGGAGAAACTTGCAGAGATATTGGTGATGGCCTCGGTCCGTGAACGTACTTGTGAAACAGCAATATACGTGCTACATCACGACGAGTGTTCAAAGAAGGAATTGATAGATTGTTTTTAATTTGTGTTATACTTTCGTTCCAGTTATAATTTTGTGAAATTAATCGAACGGCTCTATTCTGAACTGATTCTAGCATAGTGGTTAAATAAATGTAATGAGGCGACCATATTGAAGAAGCAAATTCAAGTTTCAAAGCGGTGCCCTTGTTTACATCGACATCTACAGACGCAGATCGGTATTAGCTGCAAATATTGTGGAAAAGGTGCATCTCTGATGGGAATTAATGTCAAAACGTAGCAAAACATACATATCTGTGCATATGTACAGTGTTGTTCCACCCCCAGACGAGTCCATATGAGCGGCCGAACCACTTAAACAACGGTAGTTGCGATCCAGATAACATATGAAAGGCTGTTAATTTATTTCTGATTCTCGCTTTTCTTTAACTCCATCATACATAGACTTTGTGCTTGCCATAAAACACAATTAGAGAAAACTGTGCTCGCATAAATTAAGTGCTCATCTGTATAGGCCATGTAAACGCGGATACCATCACTGATGCCGTTGGTATAACTGAGCGAAACGGTTGTTTAGGCTGCTGTATACCGAATTCACCGTCTCTTGTTTGCTCTCTGACGCAGAGGTAAACAGTACATCTCTGGAATTGAAAAATGTTCAGCACAACAACAAATACAGACCGACCCATCTACGTAGCGAATGCGACCGGCAACCTACGGGTACGGGTGATGTACAGATGTTGGCACAGCGCTGTGTCGCCGCTTGCCGCCTATTGTGTACGCACCGTGCGAAGTGAAGTGCAGTTAATTTCAAATCGCTAAGGACAGAACTGAACTATAAAAGCAGTTTTATTCCTTCTAACTGCTTACACTTCAGTTCAACTCCACCGGTAGTGGGTGCACGAGCACGACGGCACCAGGCTTAACCTTCGTTGAACAGGATTAACATTGGCGCAAACTTGATGTGCACGGCTTGGGAGGGTTGAAGCTTGTACATTTCAACTTCGTAGGTATATTTAGAATCACTTTGAGAGCGATTAATTATACATACAAGTGAAGGCTCTGCCGCTATATTGCGTTGGCAGTTCGATGGCCGATCGCGCAGAGTTCGGTCGAAATATGGTCGGCACGCTGATTTTGTCGGTGCCGTTGACAAGAACGCCCGTCGCAGTGTGACAACTCGCGCTCGTCGGTGGCATTGTTGTCGGCCTACTATGCTAAATTCTTTCAGCGACGCACTGCACTGAATATTGGGTCAACCGTTGGCGTGAGCGTCTTGTCGGTCTCGTATCAATCCACTGTTACCGCGCCTTAAACCCTTAAACGAGTACCCGAAGTCAGACATGCACCGTCACCACCAGCAAGTGAGGGCCGGCGCTACAAAAAAACTACGTCAGCAACGAAATGTTTTGAATTGTCGCCCTAGTGTAACGCAAGGGTTTTTCGTTAAATTTGGTAGCCATCAATGAAGGGCGGCAACTATGTAGGCTCACGGTGCAATTCAGACGACGCCCTGGTCGCTTTCTGTTTTAAAATTGAGTTGCAGTCTTAAACTATACGCACGTTTTCGGCACCACACCTAGGTCGAGTTACAGTGGAGATTCCACGCTATACATGGCACGAGTGCTTGCAGCGGCGTGCGTCCGAGCGCCTCCTTTTGTTTCTTTTTCTGTTGCGGGGAACTTTCAAAACGTTTCGCGCGTAATCCGCTAAGGCAGGGCATATGCGCCATCGCACCATGAAAAAAAGGCGGATTCCTCCGAGTAATGCCATTGGGCTGTGAGAGCGTAGAAAATGAGTATATCGCCAGCGAACTGAGAAGCGCACTATTCATTTGTGATCAGCTCAGGAATGATGCACTGCGCTGTCTGTCAAGCCAGAGCTGCTGCTCTGCTGTGTTGTGTTAACTATTAGGGGCGATGTCAGAGGAGTTCGGCTTGCCTAGGATACCTGCCAGACGTCCTTGTCTCCCCTGGGCTCCCTCATAGTTTCCTTCCTAATCCTTTTATTCATACATGCTTGAAATCTTCTATTACGGAGTACAAACAAAATATAAAGAAAACAAACGTGCCTTTCAGTAGTGGCACAAAAGGCTCTCACTGCTACTTCGCGGGTGGTATCCTTTTCGCCCGTCAACAAGACCTATTCTGCAGTTTAGAGAAGGCGCCGTCGCCCCTCTCTTGTCCTCACGTTGTGATGATGCCTACACTCTCAACCAGTTTACAGCCTTAAGAGTGCAAATCCCTCTATAACTCGTACCCTTGCACACAAAACGTGTCAGTTATAGACTGGACGCATCTTTAAAGGTGCCAAATTTGTTTATAGTGTTCTAGATCAATGGTACGGTCGACGATGATTTGTACCAACGTCGTGAAACACCGTTATCGACGTCACTTGCATATATAGGAAGTATTGCTAGTGTGTCCATTTGATCTTTGCAGTCTGCACATTCTACTCACTTACTTTTACAATCATCATCGATGATTCCTGTGACAGTTTCTTTCTTCTTTTTTTTTCTGCATGCATCGCGTGCTTGAGTGCTCGCTTGCACCAAGACAAAGGTACACAGGGACATTATTCTGCTCGATTATATGCCACTCCTAACATCCGCCAGTCACGCTGGGCTGATCCCATTGGATGGCACAGGCGCAATGTCAGTATGATCACTCGAGATGCGCGAAAAACGCGATAACTACTGGCATCGAAAAAGGCAGTGCTACGATATCGCGAATCAGATATACATGCATGGTATGTGACAAAATGGACCCACGCCTACGCTATATAGCAGCGAGTGTTCATGACAAAAAAAAAAAAAAAAGAAGAAGCACGTGCTGTCGCATTGCAGTAACTCGCAGGAATAGTCTCGTACAAAAGAGTTGTAGGCTTCGAATGAATTGCGCGGTATGGTGCAACGACATTAAGCTTGGAGAACACGACCAATGTATGCGAGGCTGCGGTGCCATTTCTCACGGAGCCGACCGTGCCAAACTCCCTTGGTAAAGCTCAATAAAGCAATAAACTGCACAATACTATCGCGGTAACAGCACTGCAGATGTGATTGCAGCGGCCGAACTGCGCCTCCGCAACGTTTGGTGATTGCAGCTAGCAGTAGCCGAATATCGACGCCGCTCGAGATGTCCTCGTGATGTTGAAAGCCCGTCTGGACAATTGCTCTTTTCGCGTTTCGTCAGCGGCGGTCGATCTTGCGAAGCTCCAGGATCCCTTGTTAATACTGTTGCTTGACCCAGATGTCAGCACCATTTCTGAAGTCGGCGACCGGCAGAAAATGCCGGTAGAGCCGCCGCCGCCGCTGCCACCTAATGGCAGTCATCGCAGATTGAGCTCGAGCTTGTTCGGCCTATGCATGAGAGGTGGCAGCACAAGCCGCGCTTCTTTTTATTTTGTAAACCGATGCATTGGCTTGTATTGCGTGCGCACCGGTTTTTTGTTAGCAAGAAACGATGTTTATTTCATGCTGACCTCTACTTTAGATTTCAAATATGTGTCAAAGGCAAAATGTTCTTACCAGTACTAGTGAGCATATAAAAAAAGTTTGAAAATTTCGATATTTTGCCGAATAGTTATTTCTCCATGTCTGACACTTAGCGAAGGTTGTAACCACAGTGGCCCTTTCTGTTAGTAGTCGTCGCCTACCCCATTATTAGCAGTACGTATGCTTCATTGATGCCTGTCATTGCCAACTGTAGGCGCAGTGATATTTAAGCACACTAAATGTTTTCTAGTGCACGCAGTATTGCACATATAAGCGAATGCCGAAGGGAATATACGACAGCGACCTGTTTAGGGACCTGATTAGAGGACTTTAGACCTGATTGCCAAGGTGGATCGGGAATATTTATTTCTAACACATTATCATATAAACGGCGCGCAGATATCTCATTTTCCATGGCCAAATGCGAATCAGTTTGGCTTCAATTTGACAATCCCTTTCTGCCAATCAACAAAACAACTATCATTGGTTCAATTTACCGTTCCCCATCATCATCTTACGATGATTTTTGTGGTGAACTTGATGGTTTATTAAACTTGTTCATTACCAAAAATTATAATGTAATCATTGTAGGCGACATTAACATTAACATTACAAATATTAACGATAGTTCTTGCGTCCAAATCTTTACTAGATTCTCCAACACGATGTGCTTCTTCCCGTCGAAATACGCTTATCGACCATGTACTCAGTAATGTCGTGACTAATCAAAAAGCTGGTGGGGTCAATTTTAATCTGACAGACTATTATCCAATTTTTCTCTTACTGAATACTCAAACTACATATAAAAATAAAATAGTTATTGAGTTCTTTCGATTCAGCAAAATTTGTAAATATGGTATCCGGCTTTGACTGGGGCCTATTATCCGAGGAATCTTGTGTTAACAAAGCATTCAGCACCTTGAATGAGAAACTAAAAGACATTATAAATACTTGTACGTCTGTATCCTCCATATCACGTTGTTACTCCACGCCCAGGTACCTGTGGATCACTAGATGATTACTGCGCTCTATTAATAAATAGGATAACCTCTACAAAGAATTCAAACTCCAGCCATTTAACCTCGCCCTTAAGGCTCGATTCAAATTGTATTCACAAATTCTCACTGTCTTACTTAAACAGGCTAAAATAACCTGCTATAAAAATAAGCTGCTCGAAAATGGGAATGACTGGAGATAGAATTGGAACGTAATTAAAGCATTTTTAAACCTTAATCAACAGGACGCGCCTGTGACAGAGTTTACGGACGGCACCAGCACTCTAACTAACCCTATAGATGTCGCGAATTCATTCAATGAATCATTCTTAAAAAGCTCTGCAGCCGGTGTCACTAATTTGCCTAAGTTGGCCAGCTTGCCTCACTCCTTTTTCTTAAAACCCACTTCGCCAAATGAAGTTCATCGCACTATAATAGGGCTAAAGACCACAGGCTGTGGCCTAGATTCAATTCATCCATCTAAAATCAAACTTGTTGCTCGTGAGCCATCTTTTGTCCTCCCTGATATTATTAACGCTGCATTTCGTACCGGCGTTTTTCCAACGAGTCGCAAACATGGAAAAGTAACTCCAGTATTTAAGAAAGGTGATCGAAATATCTTTTCTAATTATCGCCCTATAACGATACTCCCATTTTTTATTCAAGTAATTGAGAAGCTCCTTGTTAATCGTCTAACGAACTACCTAACACAATTTAACCTTTTCACACCTAAGCAGTTTGGTTTTCGTGCTAACTTATGAACCGAATTAGCCCTGATAAAGCTAACTGACAGCATCAAGCAGGTTATCGACAGTGGGCTATGGGTGGGAGCGGTATTTGTTGATTTAACTAAAGCTTTTGACACTATTAACCACTCCATTTTGTATGCTAAACTTGAATCATTTGGAATTTGTGGACCTGCTATAGCTCTTTTGCAAAGCTACCTTGCTAACAGAACCCAGGTTGTTAGATATGGAAGCGTTTTATCCTCCCCAATAACAACCAACCAAACCATTCCACAAAGATCAAGTTTGGGTCCTTTTTTATTCCTCGTTTACATTAATGACTCACCATCATCGCTTAACTCTTCTGAGTGCATCCACTATGCAAATGATACAAAGATATTCACTAGGGAGAAATACATTACCAGTCTACTGCGATGTCACAAATCTTGTTTCTTGGTGTAAAAATAACTTGCTAAACATAAACCCGGTTAAAACAAAGTTTATGTTATTTCACTCGTCCCAAAAAAGGCATGCAAGAACCGCTGAACTCTACATCGATAACTACGTCATCACCCCATATAATTTTATTACTTTCCTTGGTGTTTCATTGGACCCCCATCTTAAGCAAAACATTCACGTAAACTCTGTCAGTAAGAAGACCGCTTTTGACATCCGCGTGCTCATTCGAACAAGACCACTGCTTTCAGCAACATATTCTAAAATCAATTTACGACGCTTTCATTAACAGTCACCTTACTTACTGCATTTCATCATGGGGCAGCACATATCCCGCACTCTTGACATCCCTCATTCACCTTCAGAACCGGGCGGTCCGAATTATTACCCACAGTTCATACACCGCATCAGCAGCGCCAATTTTTGGCACTCTTGAAATTCTACCCTTAACCTGCACATTTCAACGCAAACTAGGTCTTATATTGTATAGAAGTAGAAACAGTGAGAATCCAACTGAGTTACTTCCCCCAACGCAACTTTTCAATACGAATAACACGCGGCTTTCTGAACATAATAATCTCTTGCTTCCTAAAGTCAACACTAACTACGGTAAAATGACAGCCTTCTTTTCTGAAATTTCGTTTTGGAATTCACTGCCATCAAATGTTAAATAATGGTCTTCACTACACTGTTTCCGGCGTCTTCTGAAACAGTTCTTACTAACAACATACCTTACCTGATCATTAGACAAGTGTATATATGTGTATATGTGTATGCAAATGTATGTATATAGGTATGTATGTATGTATGTATGTATGTATGTATGTATGTATGTATGTATGTATGTATGTATGTATGTATGTATGTATGTATGTATGTTTGTATGTATGTATGTATGTATGCGTGCGTGTATGCATTCCTTACTGTGTAGCCATATTTTATTGTTTTTCTCGTTTTATGTTCATAGATTATTAGCCGTTTGTAAATTAGTTTTGTTGCATTGTTGGATTGCGCACTGCTGTTACATAATCGCTCAATTACTTTAATGTTCGTACCTTCATGCGTATTTCCATATAGAATTCTTCTTGCTCATTTTTTGTAATCTTCAACTGCTAGATGTTTCATTAATTACTTCTAATATGTTGATTGTATTTTACCCCCGCTGTTCTTATCTTCCTTGCTAATCCTATATTATATATTTTATACATGTTGTAACAGGAGGTCCCCCTGACCGTTCTTACTTTGGGACCTCCTCCTGTATTAAATTTTTTTTGTAATTGTAATGTCTAAAAATAACAAATTGATAGATTGATTGAAAAAAAAATGCTGTAACGTAGTTGTAGCGCGAGCAAAGCTAATGGAAATCACTTGTACTTGAGCATAATTGGTAAAACAGGGCAAGCATTGCAAAAATTCATTTTGCTCGATTGTATTCCCTTCCTAACCTCCACCACTGCGGCGCGCCTGGCCGCTCGAGGCACTTTGTGCGGATTGCGGATTGGCGGGCTTCTTTTAGGATCGAAAAAAAAACACTTCTATGTAGCACGTATTGAGCAACAGAAAGCCGTATCGAGAGTATTTCATGTTGCTCTGTAATTTTCTCATTGACACTTTTCTTCTAAGTATAACATTTGAGAAGCTGATTAATTAAGACTGATTATGTAATTAGGCGGAATGCAAAATATACTCTGAGTATCTCCAAGCAGCAGCAAATAACTTTACCTTGGTTCTATAGACCTATGTGGTATCTGCCTATCTTTAAATCTTGCTGCCTGATAGTTGGGACACCTTGTATATTGCAATGGGATAGCTACATTCTCCCGGTCAGGACACGCTGTAGCACGACCCTTACTCATTATATTTATAGAACACGTCCTAGGTAAGCCTCAACATGATCTCAGGCTTAAGTCAGGTAGGACAAATAGTACGGAAGACGAGTGGCGACGGGGACGTTTAAGTCACAGCACCAGATCGTGACGTCATAGCGAACAGTCTCAAGGACAGTCGATTGTATATCTTTTTTTTCTTCAATAAGGAAAGATTACATTGTTTGGCAAAGTTAGAAAACACTGCACATGGTATCTTTTGAGAATTTTTTGAAAACAAGATCGATTCGAGGTTCGCGGACTCCGGGTATTCAACCACATTTGTCTTGTAATTTAGACAATTTTCGGTTTTCTAGCGCAAGTCTAGGAAAACGAAAAGAATATTTCAAAAGAACGTTTGAAAGGCAAATGATGCAAAACGTTAGCCCAGAGTTATGTACAGAGAAGTAATAATACGTGTTTAGCAAAATAAAGAAAAGAAAAATGCCGAGATGAAGCCCAGATGCGTCGTTCAAATTGCGTGCTCCCAAAACCGAAACTGGAAGTGTGGCATTAAACTTAAAATGTGAGCCGATCCAGGAGATAGGAGAGCTTAAAATGTGAGGCAATCGCGAAGGTACTATGAACTCTAACAAAAGAAAGTAAAGTAAACAGAGCGCGCGTGCGCTCGCGCGCGCGCGAGAGGGAGAGAGAGAAAGAAGGAGAAAGAGAGAGAGAGATAGCAAGAAAGAAAGAGGAAACAACAGGTGCAAGGTGAAAGGCAGAGAGGTTAACCAGATGAAGTGTCCGGTTGGGTACTCTAGCACCCGACGATGGGGTAAGGGCAGAAATGATGAGCGAACGAGAGAACATAAAAAAAAAAGAACGTATCAGTTTGCAGGCACTATAGCTTTTCGATTACTCCCGTTTCTTTTAGTTCTTTAATATTTTAAACACAGTAGGGCTTTTAAAGCATTTCGGGCGGACGTCGTCTGAAAGCAGGGTCCAGGAATTGTCTCTTCCGTAACGGGTCGGTTGTCAACTTAGTATAGCTTGGTGCTAACGACTTTTTTGTGCTTTGAAACGACAATTCCACAGCAAAGCCACCGTGGTTGATTAGTGGCTTTGGCGTTGCGCTGCTGCGCACGACACAGCGGGATCAAATCCCGGCTACGGCGGCCACATTTCGACGGCGGTGAAATGCAAAAAATTTGGAGAACGCTTCAGCTTTGCCTTCAAAGATCGGCGAGTGCTTCTCATGCTTCCCGGCAACTGCAGCTTATGTAACCGTAATATTCACCGGGAAACGCTGGCGGTGAACGCAAGCACGCAGGCGAGCTTTGTGGTTTTTTTTTTTTTTTTTTGGTGGTGTGCAAGGAACCGAAAGGGCTGCGCCGCTCCTACTAAGACAGACCTCAAACGGCAGCTGGAAAACGCTATCGCGTAAGAAGGGGTTTGTGTTGGAGTTTCCGCGTAACAGAAGCATGTTTTCTCGTATATTCAAATTACAATGCGAAGCTCATGTGGGTAGGTTGAATCATGTCTGTATCATGTCTGAATCATGTCTCTACCATGTCTGTAATTGCATGCGGCGCCATACGGCGGCATGTTTTGGCCATGGGGGCCTCATCGCGGCAAAGTCGCTTTCGAACTTCGCGCGCGAGCTTTCCCTTTCTCTTTCGTCCGAAGGAGCCGTACAGCAGCGGGACCGTAAAACACTGGCTCCTGACCGTGCACAAACGGGCCAGGGCGTCACCCGATTTGTCTCTGAGGGAGAACTCCCGTCCGCTTTCTCCTGGCGGCTCGAGCCGACCGGGGAGCGGGGCCGCGGGGTGAAGAAGCTCTCGGTGGCGAAACGGTGGGCACTGGATTCCAATTTTCCCAGTCAGCCGAGAGGCTGACCGGACGCCGCCGAGGTTCCTCGACCCGAGGCGGGTGCACGCCTATTTGCAGCTCCTGTTCTGGATGCTACGCCAAATAGACGCGACTTTCTTCTCGTGCGCGGTCATATTGCGCCGGGTCGCCCTCGGATGCTATACCGACGGGAAGAAGCCTTACCCTGGTATGGCCTAGACGGAGACGACTCCGTTTAGACCATTCCAGTTCTAAAAATTAGACGGTGTTCAACGCCGCCTCGAAACGAGAGCGAGTTCTTGCTCTTTGCCGCGGGGGACTTGCGTATAGCCTTAATAGCTGCGTCAACACGCCTGAGATGCCAAAATTCGCAGTGGAGGTGACTATACTTCATTGGTAACCTGCTTGCTGTAAGCCACCCAATGAAGTCCCATCGCCAAGCGAAGTCCCTTTCTATGTACTGCCGCCAAGCGCTCGAATTGAATCGGTGATCGTGATATCAGGGGCGGCTGATGGAGAATGCGGCTAGTAATCAGTGCAGTTTTCAGTTTAGGCGTGGACGTAGGCTTATTTCCCCAACGTACAGCTGCCATGCGACGAAGTGCGTTGGCTCACTGCTGCATCCACAACCCTATAAATCGCGTGTCGCCGCAGTACCTGGCTGTCGATAGTGACGCACAGGAAACAAACACTGGTTGCACGACGAAGTGGATGACCTCTGATATTGAACGTCAAGAGTGTTCACTTCTGCCTCACCGCCAGCAAAAGCATGAGGGCTGATTTTTCTGCTGATAAAGATAGGTCAAGCATCGATAAGTGGCGTTCGATGATGGAGATTGCGCCCTGGGCTATACTAGCCACCAGTTTATGTTGGTACCTTGAGAGCGAAATGCAGATGGCATCTGCAGAGATAGACATTTTTACTGTCGTCAAACCTACTTTCATTGCGACTGGAAGGCTAGCCATGGCAACGTTAAAAAGCAAGGAAGGTGGGAGGCCCTTGTGGGACGCCGAGAGAAATGCGTTGGTTTTCGCTCATTCTATTGCCGAGTTTAACCCGGACACATCGATCTCTGAGAAATTCATGTACGAATCAAATAGCATTTCTCGAGACGGTTTTGGCTGGGAGTCCGTCGATAATGCCTGCAAGAAGCACACAGTCCTATGCTTTGGCAACGTCCATGAAGATGATGAGTGTCGAAAGGCCGAAGACGCGATGGTGCACAGCGCATCAAAGCCACCTACAAGCGTACACAAACGGGTCTATGTGTGCACAAACAGATAGCTGCCCAGTGGCATTCTGCATACCCTCCCTTGATGTGAGGCGGTGTGGCCGCGGGGTATGGTATGGTAAAACTTTAATGAAGTCCTTCAGATCGTGAGTCTTCACGAAGCGGGCCGCTCCCACGTGGATCGGCGTAGTTCGTAGGAAGTGCCGCAATTATCGTGGCTTTGGGAAGACTATTTGGGCCTATTCTGCACGAGATGTCGTTGTGCTGACGGACTCAAAATTTCAATGGATCCTTTCCCACGGAGAAATTGAAGGAAACGAAAGAAAGAGCGTACGTCACGGCTTCACTTACTTGAGCGGGGAAGTGACTAGACGTGTCACTTCCCCGCTCTGTGCTTTCTGGGGTGATATCGGTGACATTGAACATTTTATTTGGCTATGCCCGCAGTTCGACACAGAAAGAAAAGCGATGGTCGACCGCATGCAATAGAGTGGCCTTATGCACATGACCTCTTAAGACGTCATTTTCGCAGGAGGGCCCCCGGCAATCAGGAAGAGCGTGCGACGACTGCTGATTGTCTTCTTGCCAGACACGGGCCTCATCGACATTTGGTGACACAGCCCTGATCTCATCTTTTATGAGGCTCAGGCGGAACAATTGCCGGCCATGTATGCCAGGCTAACCCCGCCTGCTGCAACATCACCACATCCTGAGATGCCGGAACATCACATGATAGTGATACAGGTGGTGACGGCAAGGCAGCGATTTTCGCGCAGTCCTGAGCAACGTCGACCTCCCGTCATTCTTGATTCAGGGCAAGAGAGTTAAAAGGGTGGCGCTGGTGCGGAGGCGATTGTAGGTTACATAGAGTTCTCCATACATGAGATGAAAGCTAACGAGGATCCAAGGATTCGCAAAAGGATTTCCACTTTTGCGATTGTAATGTATCGATGCTTCGCTGTATTTTCTCTTGGAGCCGCCTCGCCTCCCACGAATGGTGAATAGGTTTGGTGTGCCTGCATCTTCTATCCGCTGGTCGGCAAATCACTCGAAGTTTTTCCAATTCACCTTCGTATTCTGTACGCTTTGGAGAAGGCTTAAAAGTGATCATAACCTATAGCAGTGCATTTCGAATATTTTTCTACAGGAATGACGGTTCTTCACATTCGTCTTCCACAGTCGACCTCAACTTCGCCCATTCTCTTGTACGCAGGAGAGTAGGTAGAGACTTGGTCACTCCCTTGATCTTCAAATACTTAAGGACGTTATCACTTCTGTCGGTTTCTATGTTTTAGAATCAGGTTAGACGGCTTCGAAGACACCTAGAGACTAAAGTCAAGTGCAGACAGCTGCTGTAGATCAGTCCCCGTAAAAATGTCGGGCGGCTGTCTTTGAGACAACAAAGCTCTTGGTCCTAGGGAAATGCTACTAGTTTTGTTCCCTCGGATTCCGTCTTCAAACTCCCCCAGAGCGGGTAGTGAGCGTTAGAATATCCACTGAGGATCCAAGGGTCAAGTATTGTGGATAACAAAGCACCCAGACGTTGCGTGTCAAAACGACTGGCTATAGAAATTACCGCAAGAATAGTGAATGTAAGTTCATTGTTTTTGCTGTTAAACACATGTATTGGTCGTTTTCGTGAAGCAAAACTGAATGTAGTACGTAAGTGTTTTCACACAGAACATAAACGACGACCTTATTGAGGACACTAAACGTAGCGGACGAGGAAGCTACATAGCCTAACAGCCGGGTGGCAGTTTGTAGGTTCGGTTTGCGGACTATGATGATGGTAAATTAATTTGAAAACATCAAAACTCGAAAATCCAAAATTTTTCATCTAAGGCTTCGAGCATTCCACTGAAGAAGTGATGCTTCCTTGACATCTTTATGGAACGACAGAGGTAAACGAGCCACGATGTTGTTCGAGACTCGCAAGTACTGGATTCATCTCATCCAGTAGCTATGGTGAACTGTGAGCATTAGGGGTGTTTAAGTTCATCAGTAAGGTACACATGATATTCATGAGTGACCTCAGCACGGCGAGTACTTGTAACTCCTGACCTTCTGCGCGGACGGCTGCAGGGTCATTCGTAGTTGGTGGAAGAGTCGTGTCCAGTGGTTCGGCGAGTCGACATGTCTTCGGTAGAGGCGGCCATGCTTCACTTGAATCAGCGATGACAGGCGTCTCTCTCTCATCTGTGTTGGCAATGCGTGACGTCAGTGGTTGATGGCCAGTCTTCGTCGGTTTGTGCACTTGCTTATACTACCAGTGTATCTTCTAGACTTACGGTGCCGGCAACGTTGGCGTCTGACTTTAATTGTGGCTTCTTTGTGCATCGTATAGTTTCTAATGCTCTGCCTTAAGATCGGGTGCTCATTTTTCTGTAATGGGTAATATTTCTGAGTGGCATCGCGCGCACCCTTGAAGTTGAAGCTCTTGAAGTCCGTTGAGCGATAAGTTTCAGAGCTATGTGACTTGGAACACCGTGGGCTACCTGGGTTCATACAGACAGTACTCACGTGTGCAATTATCTGATAATTCCGACACTGTAGAAGTCTGGGGAAGGAAGGTTGTATAGCATAGCGAAAATGATCAACCTACACCTGTGATGGTAGGCAGTTGCCTTTGAATAGGAGCTTCATGCAAGTTTATTTGCTAATATGACGAGCTTGTAACATGGTGATGCTGTCTGTCGTTTTTTTCACGAAAATAGGCCGATCACTCTACCAGATTGAGAAATCGATGTTGCGAACTACGCCTGCAGCATGGTTTCCATGCTCTGTGGAATGTCGCAGCGTACTTTGATGATATCTAGCTACGTAATCTTCATCGACATATCTAAGGATCTTGGGATAGTAACATCGATAGCGAGGACATCCTTGTGGTTATTAATTCTGACTTATTTTATCTCGCCTGGAAGGAAAGCCTCCTGATAAACAGAGATAGCCTGTCTAGTGAGTCGGTTGAGATGGTCCGTAGCTTCTCGTGAAGGAAGAGAATTGTATGCTCTAAAGCTCTCGGCGTAGGAGTCACAGCCGACTTACTTGATGCAGAGCACCCGCCGAAATTTCGTCTGCGCTTTTCAGCGTGTATAGACCTCGAAGCCTTCCTCGTCCGAAGCGTCGGTTGAGGGAGAGTACAGCTTGGTGCCATCGCTGTCAGCTTGGCTTCGAAGGCAATTCCTCTTCCTCGGAGGATTTCCAGCAGACGCTGCCAGATCTGGAAGGCGCTCGACCGACTTCATATCCATTGCCGAAAAAGGGAGCGGCGTATCCCAGCGGAACCTTGTGAAAATCTATAATATTGCGGAAAAACCAAAACAGTGATGTTCTTGTTCTTGTTCCCTAGGGAAATGGCTCAATCCACTCTGGGGCATCGGCCATGAATCGGGCGGTGAAAGAACTGTTATAAATTTTTTAAACAAAATTAAGGTGAAATGAAATAAGTATCATGCAACAGAGGTTTAAAGTATCTAGTGTTACCGATGTGAATAATCAAGTATCTAAGTCTCACATAGAAAAGAAGTATGTGAGCATAATAAGTATTAAGAAGAATTCTAGCACGAGATTATTTTTGCCTGATGCAGAAAGACTCAGAGTGCTTCACAAATGTTCCTGTGGCTGTGACCCAGTATGGTAGTTCCGAAGGAAACAATTATAGGAAGAGTCAAATTCAAGCAAAGTTTTGGAAGGGTTCTTGTACAATAGCCACTTCGTCGTCTTTTTCCCTAGAAAGGTAGAGGTTAACTAAATGGCTTTGTGTAAGAGTTGGATAGTACTACAGGGTTCTAGCGTAAGTGAAGTTAAGATGACTCAGCAGCGGTTGATACCGAAGGAACACAAGGTCTTCTCCGGAGGGGGGGGGGGGAGAGGAGGGGGCTCTCTTTCTTCCCGGAATAACAAATATATAAAGAAGCAACATCAATCTACGTCGTACACTAATGCTCGCCAGAAGACCTCCCCTTTCGGCGATGTTAACGGCTATTGACTCGCCTTTGGCTTTTTTTATCTGTTCCCCATCTCCGATCTCCCTGTCTCCCTACACCCAGTGTAGGGTAGCAAACCGGCTGGTTGTCTTCCCTGTATTTTCTCTCCTTGTTTTGCATACAACGGTTGAAATACGTAGAAGTAGAATTAAAACCGTGTATTCAGAGTGAGTTCGACGCCGCCACTACCAATTTTGTCCTGAAATTGAAAAATAGGAACGTTTGCATTTGCCGTTTTTCCGCAGAGGAAACGGATATACAGTGTTGAAAGAAAAGTATGCAAGAATAAATTACCTGGCTGTTATGTAGGTTCTTTCTATAAGTATCGCTTTATGTTACGAATGAATTTTGGAGTCTGGATGCGCAACGGCGCTCTGTGGTGCATTTTCACTGCATAGTAGATCGTGATGCAGTGAAGACGCAATAAGGTGTTATAT
This sequence comes from Dermacentor andersoni, assembly GCF_023375885.2. Classification (NCBI taxonomy): domain Eukaryota; kingdom Metazoa; phylum Arthropoda; class Arachnida; order Ixodida; family Ixodidae; genus Dermacentor; species Dermacentor andersoni. The sequence goes on along the minus strand of NC_092816.1, from coordinate 74,897,533 downwards.
CGTAGGGCAGGACTAAGAAAGCGAAATAAAATTCAATGCTCTCTGAAAATAACAGTTAGCTTAAGCATTATTTAACTGGTAGATCTATTATTAATGCTATTAAACTGTGTTCTATTTATGGCCTTAATGTTACGTCTTACGTGGTTTTACCTGAATTAAATTCTGAGCCCATTAGCAAAATAATTTTGTAGTACTTTACAGAGCCCTTCTAAATCTGGCTTTTTTTAAACAAATATACCTTGAATTAAATCTTAAGAAGTAAACGCCGCTTTTTCTTTCTTTCTGGCGGTATACAAAACTATGTTTTCAAGTGAGGAAATTGATTATAAAATTCACAGTATGAATAAAGATCATAATAGAAAAAATTCAAGTTCCTAATTATGAACAAATGAGTGAACAAAACCTTTATTTGCATAAATGCAGTAATGTCCCCCGTCCCTTCGCGAGGGAGGGGGCGGGGCCGAGCCTAGGTTACGAACAGGACTCCGTGGGCTCTGGAAGCGCCTTCGTCCGGCTCTATAATATCGGATTGAACTTTCGGGTCGGGGCTGAGGGCGCGGCCCCCCACCTCCTTCCGCCCGGAAATTTGTACCTCAAGGGACCTTTGCGCATGCCCAGAGCATGTGGCTGAGATCCGTCCTGTCGCCGCAATCTGAACATCTATCCGAATGGACTTCCTAATTCTCCAATTCCTAATTATCTTTTCTTTTTCTGAACACGTATCTTTCATTGGGCATCAAAATGTTTTAACGGTACAGCCATGTTCAAGAAAAGCAGCGACAGCTGTTGAGGTATCCTGCAATAATGCAAATATCTTCGTAAAGGTGTCGAAATTTTCTTTTTCTGGTGCTCTCTTATGCGCCTCAAGATGTGACAAACGAACACCAATAATAACAATAAAAAACGAGTATGGATAGTATTTTTATTCAAATTACCAAGAAAAAGCTGTGAATTCTGACCTATCACATTACGTATTTATTCTCCCTTTAACTGGCATCAGGTTTTGCCCTTGACTGTGTAATTAAAAGGGCTCTCGTGCAGTAAGGCTACAGGCAAAGCGCGAAAGAAAAGTACTGAACAGCAATGTGAAAGTACCATAAAACCACCAGTGTAAAACATCAGCCTCGATGGGTTTAGTAACCTGATAAAAAAATTGTAAGCGTTTCTTGTATCTTATTTCTTTTATTTTATGTGGTATAATGCGCCTACAAGTTGTAACGGATATACAACCTATTTTGGACGTGGCAACAAATGACTTCATCCTGTGCGTTTCGGAATAGCACTTGAACTAAACAATTTTATCACAGAAAACTTAATTTGCATCGTGACCAGGAAAGGTGCTTGACGCATTTGGCGGTGACTAGCCCTACAGCTTCGAGTGCCGATACAAATTTTACAGCGAAGAGAGAGAGAGAGAGAGAGAGAGTTCATGATTGAAATGTTGAGAGGTCAGCTCGTGTTTTACTTCCCAAGTAAATAATTTCTCACTTAAAGATGCAAAAGAAAAAGAGAAAGGAAAACAACCAAGATAATGCGCATAACAGATAACGTCCCATGTAACATTTACACCGAGAAACTTCTTGCGCTCCATAACACATCAACGATACCCGGTCTTTGTATACGAACGGATTGTTCTGTGAACGAGACAATTTAGCATACAACCCCAACATTCTTAATGCGCCGTTTGTCGTCGAGTTATAGAATGTTCCTCGTTCGAAAACGAATTATGGTGAATTAATGATGGGCAACGCTTTACCCCGAGGTGTCAATTTTTACAATGCATCTCGGTGCTAACATTGAACGCTTCGCAACATATCAGGTCACAGGTTTTCCACGATTTATGGCTTCAAATTACGTTATATGCCATGTGTGTCTACTCTCATATTGTTCAATCCACAGTATCGACCCTTTCTGTCTAAGACACGTTTTGTCATTATGTAATGTACGAATGTTTCTGTGTTGCGTGACTCGCTGCTGGTGTCGGCTAGGAGCCGAGAGCACATCATGCTGCGTTTATTCAGCTTCTACCTCGGCCTCCTCCATTTTGTACTGTTTGAAAACAAACAAACAAACAAACAAAGAAAGAAACAAATAAATAAATAAATAAATAAACAAATAAATAAGTAAGTGCATGAAGGGTACAGAGGAGCACGATATTTTCAACAACCACAATACGCCAACGAACAAAGAAGCCTAGGAAAGCAAAGGTGTTTTTAATTGAAACGCATAATTACTGCATCACTCTTACTGTAACACATTGCTTGGTCAGCCTAAGCGAGACACAGTAGCGTAAGCTTAGTGACTGACGTCGCCCACAAGTTCGTGCACCAGCTCGCCAAGAAGTGATGAACTTTCACTGCGTCTGCTTGAGCGTAGTCAATTTTTGGTCTCGGTAAATGTGGACTGCATTTTACTCCATAAGAGCAATAGACTGAACTTGACAGGTTACAAGGAATCTTTTTGCATCAAAACAGCCCAAATAATGTGAGACACTCGGAGATCCATGACGTCAACCCAGTGCTGAGGTTGCGGTGCCAGATAAGTGGTGTCCAAAACCGCGTCCCAGTGACGGCCTCTTTCTGGGTAACAAAAAAAAATATCTCGAAGGCCATGCTTTTGCTAACCGCATGCTCCAGAAGGGACTGCGAAAGCGGAAACATGTCACAGACACGATGATTTGTTCGGGGAAAATAATTCTGGTGTTTACTTTTTTCTTTTTTCATTCAACCCGCCGTGGTTGCTCAGTGGCTATGGTGTTGGGCTGCTGAGCACGAGGTCGCGGGATCGAATCCCGGCCACGGCGGCCGAATTTCAGTGGGGGCGAAATGCGAAAACACCCGTGTACTTAGATTTAGGTGCACGTTAAAGAACCCCAGGTGGCCAAATTTCCGGAGTCCTCCACTACGGCGTGGTTTTGGCACGTAAAACCCCATAATTAATTAATTACTTTTTTCATTATTAACCAATCAGTTGCCTTGAAATAAGTGAATATAGACCCTTGAAGGAACAGTACACCAGCGTGACATTCATTTAGTGCTGCTCCTATGGTGTCCCATTAAGTAAATTTGCGTAATAAACGTCCTCGGCTAATCTCTGCCGGTGATGCCCGAAAAGCTACGTTCGCGCAGCCCGTCAAGATTACAACGGACCCTCGGCAACAGGTGGCCACCTCTTGCTTCTTCAACGAAATAAGCCGCAGTAAGCAGTCCTCGACGTCTCACGGAGGTCACGGCTGCGCACACATCTCTCTTAGAAATATGTAAAGAGGACGTTGCTCAAACAAAATAAAGAAAGAAAAGAAGGAGTCCCGCAGCGAATGAAATGAAAGGGGATCCTCGGATGCTCGAATAGCATAGAAAAGGTGCGGCAGTGGTGCGAAATGAACAACTGCACATAAACAAGCTCCGGCACTCATCGCCCTCTCATTTCCGTACCGTGCAAATGAAGCGGTCAGGTGACAACCTGTTGCCGCGGCGCACTTCCTTTGAACACTTTTTCGACAGGTCTCTTTTCACTACTCCATTTAACGAGCGCCTGCGAGGCTCGCCCTCGGTTCGTCACCGTTTACGGGCGACTTCCTTTCCCAGCGTCAAACAACGTCCCGACGCATATTGACGTCCGCGTGATCCACTCGGTTCTAGCATAAACGGACCCGTGAAGCATTCAAGAAGAAAAGCAACACTGGTCAGGAAGGAGGGCTCTGTCTCGATCTCTTCTAAAGGAAAGCGTTATTTGAAAAGCCTCCCAGACTTTCGTAACTGTGCTGCTGCTATCTCGCCGAACATTTCGCACTTAGCGAAAAAATAAAAAGAAGGAATTATGGGTACGATGGTGGGATCGAACATCGCGTGCTCAGCACAAGAGCCGGAGCTCTAACCGTTAGATCCAAGAAACACGTGATGAGTTTACACTTCGTGATGTTGTCGTTGAGGCGATCCGAGGCGAAACGTCTGTGCATGACTGGACGATAGCGAAGACTGATCGCGGAGGGACAACGTCATGTTTTACGGAATCAGTATTAGTTCTTCAGAAACCTAGGCGAGCAGTGCAACATAAGTATGTACGTCAACTGCTTCACAGACGTTGCGCTTTACAAGCTGCGGAATCAGTTATTGCTCGTGCGCACGGCAGAGCTCTCTTCTTCCCAACAAAAAAACTGTCGCCAATTGTTGCGCGTCTTGCTTCATTCAAGCTACAGGACAAAACTTCGAACAAAACAAAACAGCGGACAAAACTTCGAAGGACGCAAGTGTCAATTACCGAAAATTTCTATGAAGCCTCGCATGCTTTTCGCGTAAAAGTTTCGGGAATTTGGTAAAGCCAGTGGTCACCCTTTTTTTTACGCTACAACAGACCTGTCATAAATAAGATAACCTGCATATACTGCCATATCACTGACAATTTAATGCCTATAGTATATCCCCACTCGAACTTGCATATGTCTGCGTCCACTTTTTCACGAGGATAACACCAAAACACGACTTCCACTTCGCGCTCGGCTTCAGAAGGCAGCCACAATGACATCTTGCTACCTTCGTCAACAAGGACTTGAAATTTCAGGCGGAAAGTGCTCAATGGTGGTATTTACGAGGAAGCCAATGTCTGCTTACGTTATATCAATTAACGGACAAGTTATACTATACAGGTTCTTGGGAGTCGTAATTGACAGAGACCTGTCTTGGACGCCGCACATTAATTACGTGAAAAAGCGTGTGACTGCTATCTGTCACCTGTTCAGGCTCCTTGTAGAAAAAGGTTGAGGAGTATCTAAACACGCTATGTTACAGCTGTACATGACGTTGTTAGTTGTATTACTGCGGTACGGCCTGCCTGCAATATCCAACACCTGCAAGACTAACCTGCGTACGATTCAGAGCATTCAAGCCCAAGCCTTTAAGATGTCTTGGCTTACCACGCAACACATCAACGACTGAAACCATTGCCATTGCGCAGGATTGCCCAATCACGACGCACATTACCGTTGAGACAATGCGTATGCATCTCAGGCATTATGCTAGGACCCCTTCCCACCACGTGGCGAGCCTCACTGCTGAAAGGCCCGCCTCGACATTTAGCGCTACTGTCAGTGCACATCGTGCGTCGTTTACTGCAGGGTACGCACTTGCGGCCAATCCAGTGTTTCCTCCGTCGTGTTTGAACCGTCCACAAGCACATATAATGATTCCAGGACTACAGAAGATGACAGATCTACCGGCCCCTGCTCTAAAACAGCTGAGCTTACTTGTTTTGCATGAAAAGTACAGCAACCACGTACACATATATACCGATGGATCAACTATGTCGTCCAGTTCTGGTGGTGCGGTGGTTATAAGAACGCGAGGAATAGCATAGCGGTCATAACACCTCAACTGCGGCAGAACTAACGGCCCTGCGTCGTGCACTGGGATTCATTGATTCTGAAAGACCTAGAAAATGGGCCATGTTCTCTGACTCAAAACCGGCATTACAGTGCACGCAGTCAGTTCTCCGACGCGGATGTCATGAATAGTTCACATACCAAATCGTGAAACTTCACCATCACGTCCAACAAAAATGTCACGAGGTCGTTTTTCAGTGCGTACCTGGCCCATTGTGGAATCAGTGACAATGATTCCGCCGCTGCTCGCACAGCACATCAACAAGACCGATTGGAACTCGCCAAACTGAAGACTTACACGACTGCACCTAATAAACCCCTCACTGCAACTCCGACCTCCACTTGGACTTCCTCAAGGTGAAGCTACGCTTCTCTGACGCCTTTGGTTAGGAGTGGCCTTCAGAAACGCATACTCTACATTAATTAGAGTGACCGACAGTGCAGCATGCGAGGTCTGCGGCACCGAAGAAAATATCGACCACCTGCTAGGTGACAGTCCACGATATGCCCCAGAATGACAAGAACTTGCTAACGCTCTCCAAAATCTGGACAATCGGTCGCTTCTGTGCAGGTGCTGCTGGAACACCACCCCCATCGCTCGCCGGCCCATAAAGCGGTGAAGGCGCTTTTGTACTTTTTGAGGACGACGGGCTTGTGTGAACGCCTGTGACTATTAATGCAATTTCTATTAGACCAGGCGTGTCAGTGAACTCACCGCTAATTTCCTTCTTTCCTTCCCTCGTATCTCTCCCTGTCATCTCAGTTTTCCCCTTTCCCATTCTCCCAGTGCAGGGTAGCCAACCGGACGCTTTTCTGGTTAACCTCCCTGCCTTCTGCTTTTCTTTCCTCCTCCTACACCAATGTTTATCGTGCACCTAACTTGCCTTCTGGTTTTTCATCTGAACTGCATGATGTACTGTGCTATTTGTGCGTAAGGTTACCAAGCTCCCACATTTTCTTCAATGCCACTTGAACTTGGCGAACATTTCTTAGACGGACTTTAATGGTTCCAGTAGCGAACTGTGGATCATATGAATGCGTTAATTTCTTGACGCTTGCAAGGAATTTAGCTTTGATCAAATTTTCAAATCACTATCTCGTACTGCCCTTACTAGGGCTACTATCATGGGCCTTGAACACCGTATCCGTCGCTTGTGAAATCCCTTTATTAGTCACTGGCACTAAGCGACCAATCCGTTGTCAACTTTCACATCTCGAATGATCCACCTCGAAAAAACAAAAATCTCTAAATGCTTCAGAGGCTTTATTAGAGCTGATTACGTGGATATTAATGCTGACCTTGAACTGTTCTTGCATGTCTTCTTTATCAACTTCTCAGAAAGATCGGCGCAGCATGTTTAGCCTCTGTTTAAGCAGAAAGTCATCAATACATAGCGCTACGTAAGAGTAAAACAAACAATCAGCCCCCTGGTTCACTCAGCTATAAAAACGGCTTTTGAATAAAAACACATACGATTCAAAAGCTAGGTTCTTTGATAACGCGGCAAAGTGGGCAACGTATCAGGATGCGGCTGCCCCGTACAGAAGTGCTCGTTCTATCGCGAAGCGCACATTTCACGGAATGGCGCTGTCGTCATTGCTGGTGACTAACCCACGTAAACTTATGACATGTCACGTGGTGACGAAAAACAAATTCAACTAATGGTTGAGAACGATAGAAGTGTGCCCTGCGATAACGTGTGTACTATGCTTGACTCAAGCTTTTCAGCATATTTCGTCACTACTATTCCTTCTTTGCTACCAGATGTTACCGCGTACGATTTCTTCTCAATGGATGCAATCCCTTTTTAGTAAAATGGTATACGCAATCTAATAAAAAAATCAGAAAGCTTAAGTGGACACGACGGCTACAGCAGAATTGCATTCTCTCGCGTTTCAACGTCTTTCATTTCGGTCAGCATTATGGGTCGCTCGCTAAAACCTCATTTAACGAAAACATACAACACTAATATCACTTATAACTCTGTAACCGTACTACACACGAACGCCATACTTTAGTGTTGTTGCCTAGAAAAAAGAAGCCGTTACTCGACATGCGCGTGTTGCGAACGCAGATGGCCCCGTGGTCGCGTCACGCATGACGTAATCGGAGCTAAATTTAGCCTCGGGCGAGCCGTTCAGAGAGGCCTATCTCGGCAGTACGTTTGCCAATCCAAGCGGGAATGGTCGCATTTGAGAGAGATCATTCTGCCATATTAAGTATAACCTGTCCAACTCAAATCAGTGCCTATCAGGAGTTACAAGGCCTGAAAGTGTGCAATTCGTTGCAGAAATTTCACGCCTGCTCGGCTGTGTCGCTCCTCCGTTCAACGCGTAGGGCCCACAATTGGCGTCGAGGGATCCGGGAAACAAGGCAGAGGGATACCCAACCCTTTCGACCACGGCGGAACGTGTCCCTTTTCATAGGGAGCGCAAGCGCAGGAGCCCAACCGTCTTATTCAGTATGGCGGGCTCGAGTGGTGCAGGGCAGTCTCGCGCGCCAGCAGTAGAGGTTCATTTCTGCACCCTAATGCCAAGCACCTGCTGAAGGAAGTGCACTGGGCTGAAAGTTTCAGTTTCAGTTTATTATTCTTTCAAGATACATGGTTCTTATAGCATACAGGCACACAGAGATTTTTCCTTTTGTGCGTATGTATGTATGTGTTCATAGACATTCATAAATTTCAAGTAGCCCCACGAATTGGCTAACTCCAGTACAATTTGGAGTTCCTCAGAAAGTTGTTTTGGAGCCGTCTGAGGCGACGGAAACTGCAGAATGTATTCCCAGTACTCCGGTTCAACTAAGCGTACATGCTGCTGCATGCTGCATTTCATAGCGTTGCAGAGTGCTCGAAAACACCCCAGCTGACGATACTGCTTATATGTGTTATTACTGCACGAAGAAAAACGGGCATGAAGGAGGAAGCAAACAACATATTCACCGTAATTACATAAATTCGTACCAACTCGCCCGACTTTCGATCTCTATAGTTAGAACACCGGTTAGTTTACATGTGTTCCTACAGAAAAGCTAGCTGCTTGATCTCGGCGATATAGAGAAGCGTTAAAAGCAAAAGAGCAACCCCATGCAATAAGCCCGTCGAACACCAACCGCTTTGAAAGAAACGAGTATATGCGAGAAAAGTGAGAACTCACGTGGTCGCAACGGAAAGCACTGTTACATAGAGACAGAGCTTTCACTTCCAATGCACGGTGCCCTCTCAGCTTGAAACCAGGCCAACCGGAACATGAAATTATCAACATGTTAGTTCCTCTTACTAATCGTTCCCATCGGAATAAGTCCCACTTCCTGTTCGTTCGACTTGTTCTTGGCCCATTCTATCGTACAACGCAGTTCTCATAAATGTGTAAAGAATAAAACGCGCGTAATTGAACTTGAAAAAGAAACATAATACGCTTCGATGAAAGTGCCCTGAGGATCGCCCTCCCAACGTAAAAAAGTTGCTTGTTCAATGGAGCAGCATAACGCGTCATCAAAGAGATCTGCTCTAAAAGCGTTGATAGCATTTTTAATGAAAGTGAGATAATTAATTAAAGCAAGATGGGACATCCACCCACTCGTAGCTATTGCTACAAAGGAAACCCATACGAGTTCCTCGAAAGTGAAGCCTCGTAGTTGAAGGAAAATTCGTCCTACAAGGCTTTTCTTTCGAGGAACTCGTATGGGTTTCCTTTGTAGCAATTACTACGATTGGGTGGATGTCTCATTTTCCCTTAATTAATTACGTCGCTCCACCTTGCGGGTCTCCACAGAACTATTACGTGAAAGGGATATAGTATTTACGTACTGACACTTAGCAACTTCTCGTGTATATTTCGCTCATTTATATGCAACGCACACACACACACACACACACACACACACACAAACACACACACATATATATATATATATATATATATATATATATATATATATATATATATATATATATATATATATATATATATATATATATATATTATATGCTCCGGTTAAATTTTAATTGAGTTAAATCCACGAACAGGAAGGCAAGAATGGAAGCAAGAGAACCGAATTTGACACCCGAGATAATATGGAGTGCGTGCTTAGCGTGCATGTCCAAATAGATACGGAAGGTAATTACGATTATGACCACTTTATTCACATATGGTTCGATCGCATACATCGCATACAGTTTTCCTGCGACACGTATGTCGCATACACGTGTGCTACAGGCATGCAGAGCGTAGAAACCGAGTTGCAAAGTGGAAATACATACCTCGGTCATTCATTGTCATCTTTAAAGAGAGCGCCCATGCGAACACAGTTTCTGATGGCCCAGTTATGAAGTGCTGCACGCTGTTTTCTCTAACCAAGCAAAATGCACCATTTAGACGATATCTGGAACCTTACCATACCACGGTTATAAAAACAAAATGCGAGACCAAGATGAAAAATAACTTATTTACCAAGTATTAACCAGGGGGTCAAGAAGAGCACGGCTGGTTAAGGGCTCTGCAAAAATGAAAAGAAAAATATCAATACTTTTTCTGCCAGCGGCAGAGATTAGGTAAGTCAGATCACTACTTAAACAACACTTGTCGGACCCGCGGTGGTTGCTTAGCGGCTATGGCGTTGCACTGCTAAGCACACGGGACCGTGGAATCAAGTCCAGGCCGTGGCGGCCAGATTGCGATCGGGGCGAAATGTAAGAACGCCCGCGCGTACCCTGCACTGGGTGCACGTTAAAGATTCCCAGGCGTTCAAAATTATTTCGAAATCCCCCTACTGCGGCCTGCCTCATTATGAGATCGTGGTTTTGGCTCGTAAAATCCTTCTTAACACTTGTCGGCCCAAGTTTTCGACAGTTATTGTTACGACTATCTACTGGTTTCCTTACGAGTTACAAACAATTATGATGGAATTTAAGACATGCTACAAAACACAATCTTGAAACCGTAGAAAAAAAAACAAGAATATATAAACTCGTAAAGACGACGAAAAACAAAACTAGAATAAAATGCCATGGCAAGCGGCTGGAAAACATATTTTGTGGCTGTGACGCATGTTCTTACGTTGAGACACACTCGTCTCAGGGCCGCAGCTGCGTTGCTTGTGATTTCTCATCCGTAAGAACAGCTGCTGCTGCGAAAGAGGTGCTAAGGTCAACCTCCACGAAGGGAAGGTCGCATGATGACTCACCATGCTACGCATCACTTCAAAGAGCAACTGGTGTGGTGGCGTAGTGCACGCATGGCTCTCTAACGGAATAACAAAACAACGCAGACGTGGACGGCAGTAAACAGCACCGATAACGACATCTTGTAAAGTTTTGTTCAGTCGCTTGCATTGCAACGTGGCTCCTAAACCTGGCGGCGCGCATGGTCGGTCGGAGGTCATGGGTGGAAATTTTGTGTCCCATGACGTTCATCTTCGAAAGAAAACCGCAGCTTTACATACATGATTATGTTGACGCCACCACCGCAGTTGCCCACCGTCTAAGTCCCGATATTCTCGTAGTCCACAGGTGGATACACGCATGCGGACATACTAGAGCTGTCCAGTGTAGGCGTGCCGTCGCGCACCTCTGAGGAATGCATACTTGGCAAACATAGCAAACACGAACGAGCCAAGCCTGGAACTCTATGCTTTCGAAACGTGGGGTGGTAGCGATTTTATGGTTTAGCCTGTCGGTTACAAATTGTTGGGCTTAATTAACGTCTCAAAGCTACTCTCCGCTATGCGATATACGCCTTAATTAGTGGGCGCAGCTTATTATCTACCACTTGGGTTTCTTTAACGTGAGCCCAACGCATAGCACACAAGCGTTCTTGCATTGCGCCCCATTTAAATGCTGTTGCGTGTTCGGGAATCGAAGCCTTGCGATCGGGCCTGCAATGGCTATAGGCTGAGCATCTATTTTTAGCGTCACTGAGGCAGGTAATGCATAGAACTAGCGTCACTGGGGAAGTACAAGAAGCAGACGTAAGACTCCATTGCGGATTATGGTGGGCCCTTCTGAAGATAGCAGGTGTCATAAGCATGCATATGAATGGCACTTTTACGTAACCTCTTAAGAAGCTGGTTTCTCTCAGCATAGTGTATGTATACCACGAACGCGACCAAAAACACCCTTCGATGTTTCCTGACCGTTGCATAAGGAACAAAGCTGGAAGAAGGCACGCCGCGTCATAAATGACGACAGAAGGACGACCCGGCGAAAATGCTATCTTTAGGGGCCGACAACTGTAGGTATGTGGGCAGGTTGGTACATCTTCAATAAAATAGTTGAGCACAGGAAAACACGAGGCCAAAAAGAAAGACACATCGGACACGCAGGTGCTTTACCGACAATGGTGTCTATTTCATTAAGCAAGCCGAAAGGAAGTACCTTCATAAAAGACGTCACATATCTCGGGAAGAACCTTACAAGAAAAAAACTGCAAATAGAAGCCGACAGAGCACACAAAGAAAATCGTAAAAGACAAATCGTCATGGTATGCGCACGTGATGTTGATGGCCTGCGCACGTGGCGGTTGGGCCACGTGAGCACCTTACGAGGGGCCTACGTGGTGCAACCTAGAGTGGCCATGGCCCTCTGCTAGTAGTATAATCTCTCTTTGGGAATTTCACTTTTGCGTAGTTTGTGCATGGACAACGGTCCGGGTGTCTTCGCATAACTTCAACTACGCAAAATTTGGGCCGCGGCGCCCTCCATAGATACTACAAAACACAAGCAAGCGCTCGTAATATACATATGTTCTTTGAGATCCTCCAGTGCTCGCAGCGTCTGCCACGCGCGCAGCAAAGTCTCCAAGGCTATATTAAGCCTAAGCACCGAAAAAAAAAAAAAAAGATCTGGACAGCAGCAGCGCATGTTCACGAATACTTCGCTGTCGAAGAATCATGAAACAAATTCACAGAAAATAGCAGCATCATATCGGAAATTATGGGCTAATGGACCGGATCTGCGTTTTTTGTAGTGCGTAGCCTCCAACGCCGTGCTGAGGCCCATAGTTTCGACAGCGCTGCCAATACAATGTGACAAAGAGTGTAGACGTTCTGAAGGCCAACGTACGGATTGATAGCAATGCCGTGCACTCTGCAATCGTTATTCATGAAAGTCTACTGGAGCCGTCCCGAAGGCTGTTAGTTACCGCGAGCTGACAGGTCGAAGCTAAGGAACTAAAACACAAGCGATGTCGTTCTTCTCGCTATCATTATCAGCCGTAACAGCTTCCGTGTATAGTTACTCTTTTCGTGATGGACGTTCCTACACCTCCCTTGAATGCATTCGTAGACTGACAGCGCCAGCAGCTGGCTTGACAGCATCTTTCTGCTTCTACCTAGTAGCAAAGGTGGCGATAACTTTGCGATCTCGACTTCTTTCAAATCTCACGCCCGAAATCTCGTATCGAGCTGATTGTTTGGGTAGGGCGAACTTGAGGACTGCTCGTTAGTCGTATTTTCTATTCAACAGTAGCCTCCCCCTCCCCTCCCAAACCACAGCATTTATTTTTCTATTTTTTCTCTATTTGCTTTAAACCAAACTACGCAGAGTTGCAAGAAAGGAGGTTGTGGGGAGGGGCGTGTTGGCATCCGGCATGCTCAAGAATACACACTACGAAAAGATTTGGACAGAGAGCACAGACCTGGTTGTATGTGTGTTTCTACTTTTCGCATATTTTCGCACCATATCGCTCAGGGTTTTTCCGAGACGGCGTTATTTGTTACAAGCAAAACTTGAAGATGTGTTTGCATTCCATTAAAAGATAATTACGTCTTTTCCCATATACAGTGATCGCAATGAAAACACAATATTGTTATCGCTGGTTAATAAACCGCTCTATGTGACTACACTAGCCCCACATAAACTCCTAGAGAGTTCGTTGTGCCGATTTTGAGCGCGCGTGTTACACATCCACCGACGCGCGAACACAGATATAGACGCCCGCCCGCTTGCGGAACGAAGCAGTTGGTGCGCAATCACTTCCTCTGTTTCCGGTGCACGCTTGACGGCTTCCGCATCCGGACGACAATCTCGTTAGTGTATAGACACTAGTGGGTGTGTTTCGATGGCGGATCTGATATACGCCGGGAATTCCGAGTCTCTTACTCTGTGACTAATACGCGTGATTTGCCTCCGGTATCTGCTCGCGACGCCGTGTTGCGTCTCCATAGTGCGCACTTTCCTGAACTGTACAGTCTGAGGTACGCCTCGTTCAGCGTATGACAGCGCGTTTACCGACCGAGGAGCTGTATCAAGTGCTTGATATATAGCTTTGCCGAGAATATATGTTGTACTGAGCTTTAGGGGACATGTTTTCTCATTTGTCCAAATATAAGAAGTAGGGGCGTTTCGCCGAGTTTGTGTGTGCACCATTTATTACTTACTTTTCTAAGACTTATAAAACTCAAAACAATCTGGAGAACGATGCTGGCAGGTGAGAAGTCATTTACTCGCTCACCATAGCAACGTGCCATACTCTTGCGAGACCCTAGGAGGTCTCATAAGTCAAGGTTTCAATTCCGCATATTGTTTGCGCATTGTAATAATTGCACGCTCACAGTGCTCCTGTGGTGGACAACAGCACAGCATTATGAAAGCGACGTTTTCTTTTCCTCTTCCCCGTCTCCTTTCGGGTGCTCGCTACTAGTTGCTGTCTCGCACGATTGGCCAGTACCAAACATACTGGAAAAAAGCACCGGATGCAATGAATATGGAGGCCACCCACGGTGGCAGGTGATGCACGTAAGTGAATGCACGAGCTCCGACAAAAATAGATCGTCGTCGCCATCATTTCATCTCGTTCATTCCAATGTGATCATTCTTTCACCCGCCGTGGTTGCTCAGTGGCTATGGTGTTGCGCTGCTGAGCACGTGGTCGCGGGATCGAATCCCGGCCACGGCGACCGCATTTCGGTCGGGGCGAAACGCGAAAACACCCGTGTACTAGATTTAGGTGCACGTTAAAGAACCCCAGGGTGGTCGAAATTTCCGGAGTCTTCCCCTACGGCGTAAGCCTCAAATCAGAAGGTGGTTTTGGCGCATAAAAGTCCATAATTAAATTGATTCCTTTGTTTTAACTCCGTCATTATTGTTCTATCGTCTTCACTGTCTCGTCATCAAGCAACTGTCATCACGCAGCTGTCATCACGCCGCCATAGTCACGCCGTCGTAATCACTCCATAGTCGTTAAACCGCCGTCGACACGCTCTCGTAATCAGTACATCGTGATCATTCCGCGGTCGTCATGCATTTGCCTTCAAGTATTTATGGTCATACTGTCATCGGGATGCCGTCGTGGTCCTTCCATCATTGTCATTCCGTCTTCGTCATCATTCCAACTTCGTCATGCCATTATCATCACGCCGTCACCGTCATACCATCGTCCTCTTTCAAGCGCCATCCTCACATTGTTGTCCTGCAGTAGTGGTTGTCCCATCGTACTCATTTCGTTGTTGTCGTTCTAGCTTCGTCATGCAATTGTCTTCATGCCATTTTCGCCGTGGCATGTACACCTTCATCTTATTGCAGTATTCCTCATTCCAGCGTTGTCATCTAATTGGCATTATGCCATCATCGTCACACTAGCATCATTATTCCACTATCGTCATCTCATTGTCGTAATGCCGTCTTCACACCATCGATCTCATTGTAATGTCCTCAACCATTTGTCACCATGCCGTTGTCATGATGCCGTCGTCGGCACACAGCCTTTTTGATTCCAGGGTCGTCATCTTATTGATGTCATGTCGTTGTCATCGCCATACCATTGCCATCGATCCAGCATCGTCATCCTATTTCTGTTACTCCGTTGTCTTCATTACATCGTCATCACTCCTCCTTCATCATGCCATCATCGTTATTGCGCCGCCGTTGTATTGTCGTTGTCGTGCCATCGTGTTGTTCCATCGTCATTGTGTTATAATGATTCTGTCGTCATCATGCCATCATCATCGTTGCGTCTCATCACATAGTCGTCGTCCTGGCATCGTGGTTGCTTATCGTCGGGATTCGTTCCTCGTTATACGTTGAATCCACATGATCGAGCACCAAGGGTTTTGTTCAGTGATGTGTTTTCCGGTAAACATGTGTGCAACATGTTCGTGTGCTCTAAAAACACTAAAGAATGCTTCGCTTAAACCGAGTCCCATAGCACGTGGCAACCGCGTATATTTTTTTTGTTGTCGGGAGTAGGCTACAGTTACTTCTAATTGGCTTTAGCTGCACTCCGAAGGAATATAGGCCCGACCTCGCACTGTATAGTCGACGTATTTTTGAAGTCGATCGTGCGAGCACGGACCAAAAGTTCACGCAGCGTCCCTTCAAGCACCACAGCGATGCAGATAAAGCATCGCAACAAAAAATTACGGCTCTCTTAAGATCTTTCTTAAGAAGTGAACCGCGAAAGCCTACTCTTTCTCCGCTTATCATTCGCCTCTTTCTCTTTGCCTCTTCTCTTTCTCTTGTTTCTTTTAGTCTTTATTGCTCACTACTAAGCATTTTTAGTCATTTGCGATCAGTTGTGGTCATTACAAGCCGTCATTCGACATGTTGGTCACATCATAGTCATTAGTAGTCATTACAAGTCATTTCAGTCATAAGTAGGCATTACTGGTCGTTACAAAGTATTTTAGTCATTTTTAATCAGTTGTAGTCATGACAAGTCATTTCAGTCATTATTAGTCATTATTTTTTATTTTATTTATTAGTACCTGAAAGGCTCCATTGAAGGGGTATTACATGAGGGGGTGGAACTTCAGCAGTACATTCCTTCTATGGATGATCTGAATGACGATGAGTCGATCTGATCAACGATGGCGTTTGGCAGGTCATTCCAGTCCCTTGCTGTATGGACGAAAAATGACGACAAATGCGCAGAAGTGCGGGCAGGCGGAGGGTAGACAGCCTTCCCGTGGTTTGTGCGATTGGAAATGCGATGGGCGGGGCTGATAATGGAGTTCAGAGATGAATGATAAAAGAATTTATGAAACAGACACAGTCTAGAAATTTTTCGGCGGTTCGCTAAAGTTGTGAGATGAGCATTGCGTTTTAGTTCAGTTACACTTACATGATAGGAATAGGCGGAGAAAATGAAACGAACTGAGCGATTTTGTACAGATTCAAGAGTAATGGAAAGGATATTTTGATGGAGGGCCCCCGATCGCGCATGCATATTCTAATTTGGGGCGGATAAGTGTTAAGTAAGCAAGGGATTTCACTGATGGGGGTCCTAATCGCAGGGTTCGTCGAAAGTAACCAAGGACGCGATTTGCCTCGTTAGTAACCTGTGATATGAAAAGACCAATTTAGATCAGGTGTCAAATGAATGCCTAAATACTTGTAGTTGATACTGAAGTGATTTCTGCATTCCCGATTAGATATCTTGAATATGGTTATGAGTGACGTCGATGGAATGATAGGAGAGATGTTTTTTTCTCATTTATGGACATTAGCCATGAATTACACCAGGTTAGTACGTGCTGAATGCAAGACTGAAAAAACAAAATGTCATCGGTGTTAGTAATAGGCCAGTAGATAACGCAATCATCAGCGAATATGCGAATGTTAGAGCATATGTTAGCAGGCAAATCATTAATATATATGAGCAAAAGAAGGGGGCCCAAGACGGTGCCTTGCGGTACCCCAGATGTACCAGAGGAATAAGAAGATGAACATTTATTAGTGAAGAGAAACTGCTGCCGATTAGTGAGAAAGCTGCATATCCAATTAAACACATGCTCGTTAAGATTGAGACGAGAAAGTTTTAGGAATAGTTGTTTGTGAGGAACTTTGTCAAAAGCTTTTTCGAAATCGAGGAAGAGGGCGTCAATAGGCCTGTTAAGGTCAATGCTAGAGCTAAGGTCGTTAATAAAGAGGGCTAACTGTGTTTCGCAAGACAAACCTTTTAAAAAGCCATGCTGGTTAGGGTGGAAGAAGTTGACGAACCCTAGAAATTTTATAATTTGAGAAAAAATGATATGTTCCATTAGTTTGGAAGTGATACATGTGATAGATATTGGTCGATAATTATGGCGACAAGATGAAGGCCCTTTTTTGGGGACTGGGATAACTTTACCTATTTTCCAGTCATGGGGTATAATGGCTGATGAAAGAGATTGCTGAAAGATATGAGACAATATGGTGCTA
Organism: Dermacentor andersoni; assembly: GCF_023375885.2. Lineage (NCBI taxonomy): Eukaryota > Metazoa > Arthropoda > Arachnida > Ixodida > Ixodidae > Dermacentor > Dermacentor andersoni. The sequence continues at coordinate 74,880,019 of NC_092816.1, read as the reverse complement.
GTTGCATGTTTTGTATTTTTTAACACTTTAGTATTAATTCTGTCAACACCAGCTGAGGCGGTCAATTTCAGTGTCGATTATTTTGACAATACCATCAGGTTCGAAGCTGAAGCCCGGCATAGGTGGAAAGTTAAAGGAAGGGAAATCGGGTAATTCGTTATCCGGTTCGTGGGTGAAAACTGAGCTGATTGATAAATTCAAAACTTCCGCAACGTCATCATCTTCAATTGGATTATTGTCATCACACAGTGTTAGATTTCTGATGGGGTTAGGATTGATGCATTTCCAGAATTGACGTGGGTTTGTACGAATCATGTCGGGTAGAGTAGAAGAAAAAAATGAGTGTTTAGTTTCGTATACTTGTAGGTTATAGGATCTTTCTGCTTCGTAATAATTTTGCCACGTGGTGGGGTTATTGGTATTTTTGGCGGTTCGGAAAAGTCTTTTCTTTTTGTTATTCATGCGTTTTAACACGGAATTGAAGCAAAGTGATTCATGGCGCTCAGTTACGGTGATGGTAGGCATAAATTTTTCAATTAGAGCGTGCATGTTGTTTTTGAACAGTAGCCAATTAGTTTCGGGAGTGCGATCATGAAAATCGGTTAGAAACCAGGTTCAGAACTCATCAAGGTCACTGTTGACGCTTTCATAGTCTCCTTTGCCGTAAAGTGTGATTGTATTAGTTATTTTTTTGGGTTGCGGTAAGTGGTTGAAAATCGTGGCGTGTATTAATGAGTGGTTGCTGATTCCCGGCAGATTCAAGAGTGATATCATGTTTTCTGCATGTGATGTTAGTATTAGGTCTAATATGTTCGATGATTGAGCATTCTGCCTTGTTGGGCTGGTGACCAGTTGGGTCAGACCAAAAGTGTGACAAGTATTCAAGAAATCGCGCGCACAGGAATTAGTCGTGTCAGATAGGTTCTGCCAAGTAATTTCGGGAAAGTTGAAGTCACCTAGGACAAAGAGACAAGAGCGTGGAAGTTCCGAAGTTATCATATGAAGGGCGTTGTGGAAGGAAGGAATAAACGAAGCATCACTGTCTGGTGCAGGATAGCAAGTGCAGATTACTGTCGGTGGAAATGAGGCTTTAGAACAGATGAATAATATTTCGATGGGAGAGTCAATCGGCATAACATGAAATTTCAGGCTGCGGTGTGTTGCTATTAGAACGCCACCGCCTCGTTTACCGATGCGGTCGCAGCGGAAGACATCACAGTTGCGGAATGCGGTCTGTACTTCGCTATCCATTATGTTCTAATTTAACCATGTTTCTGTTGGCAGAAAAAGAATTATGGGGTTTTACGTGCCAAAACCACTTTCTGATTATAATTAGTGGAGGACTCCGGAAATTTCGACCACCTGGGGTTTTTTAACGTGCACCTAAATCTAAGTACACGGGTGTTTTCGCCCCCATCGAAATGCGGCCGCCGTAGCCGGGATTCGATCCCGCAACCTCGTGCACAGCAGCCCAACACCAGAGCTACTGAACAACCACGGCGGGTTCTGTTAGTACGACTACATTGCTTTCTGTGGTGTTGATTAGGCTATATAGAGCATCGCATTTGGGCAGGAGGCTTCTAATGTAAGTGTAAAGGGCTGAGAGGGAGCTGGGAGTGTTTTTTTGGGTCTGTTTAAATGATAGCTATGGCGTTCGAGGTAACACTGATTGCGATGCGTGATCGAATGTGTACGTGATGGTACCGATTACCATCCTGTCGTGTCGAAGGGTAAACTTTTTTTATGACTTTTAGCGTAATCTATGAGGCTTTTACGGGCAATACGAGTGCTACGGGAGTAGTCTGTACCCTTAAAGAGTTTTGCGTTCGAAAGAACCAGTTCCTTGATTTTGAAGTGTGCGAATTTGACAATAATAGGCCTGTTCTTTTCAGTATTGAAATTACCAAGCCGGTGGGCCCGTTTTATATCCATAGGTTGGATTGTGAGATTTAGCTCGGATTTGCAAATATCTATTACGAGATTCTCGGATTCGGCCCATGTTTCGCGGTCAGCATCCTTCACACCAAAGAATACAATATTAGAACGGCAGGCCCTGTCCTCGCTGTCGTCTAGCCTATGTACAAGGTCTGACAGGTTGTTTGCGTTTTCTTGGGTGAGGCACTGGACTTCGTTAACTTGGGCTTTAAGGGCCTCTAATGAGGCACATTCTTCTTCAAATTTTGTTAGTCTTGATTTTATCTCCTTAAACGCTTTCTCTTGTTGAGCCAGTCTTGTGTGAATTAATTTCATCTCGTTTAGAAGGGTTGTTTGCCCATCTTTTAACTCGCCCAACGCCTCAAGCAATTCTTTGTGCGAATCTGTATTGCCTGAGCGGGTGTTAGACCCAGGTCCAGGATTTAGTTCAATGTCCCCAAATAGCAATAGAAGGCGGTAAATGGCGCGTGCGCATTCACTTGCAATGGAAATACAACAAAGTGGACTCGGCAGCACTATGAAACCAGCGTAACGTGTACGCTTCGCAAAAAGAGGGTAAGGATTGTTTACCTGCACGAAGTAAAGGCGAGTCATTTTGACGTGACTGTCTTTGGAAGTGCTGCCGAGTCTACTGAAGGGGGTGTTGATTCCGGGGGGGCTTTAGACTTGGTGATGGCGGTGTAGATTGTGATGCTGATAGTCCTGGGAGCACGATAGGCAAGCTGTATGCTGATTCCGGGTGTGGCGCTGCGGGGCAGGAACGTCCGTCGTTCGGTAGATCCTGGGCCGGTGCAGGGCGGTGCGGCTGGCACCGTGCTTCCGCGATGGTGGAAGGATTCCAGGACCGCGAAGTTCCGGCGTTCGGGACAGCAGCGCGGCAGGTGTAGGAACCGGGTGACCATGAACAGGCAAGGAAGCGCAGCTGCACGAAGTAAAGGCGAGTCATTTTGACGTGACTGTCTTTGGAAGTGCTACCGAGTCCACTCGACATTACTGGTCATTACTAAGCCTTTTTAGTCATTTCTAATCGATTGTAGTCGTTACAATTCGTCGTTAGACATATTGGTCACTTCGTAGTCATTAGTAGTCATTGCAAGTCATTAGTAGTCAGTTTAGTCATTACTACTCATTACTAGACATTTCTAGTGATTTCTAATAAATCGCGGGAATTACAAGCCGTCGTTCGACATTCTGGTCATCTGGAGTCATTAGCAGTTATTACAAGTAATTAGTAGCCATTATTAGTCATTACTAGTCATTATTAACCTCTACGAATCTCTATTATAACGTTGTCATTCACTGTCACTATCAATTATTCTTCATTCTTTCATCTGTCTTCATATGGCGTGATGAAGCTTCCGCGGACACTCCGGCGGTCAGGTCTGCTGACACAAACTTCACCATGAGCCTAAAAAAGTTTTCACCGTAAAAATTTTTCTTCTTCAAGCACATTCCGGTGAGGCAACCCGGAGGTTCGGAAATCTCTTCTTTAACGGTTCTCTTATGCCATCATCACTCCTAGACTATAACCCTATTGTCTCTTTCCTTCTATGTTAAATCCGTGACATGCAACTCATCAGAGTTGTCTTGCACTTCATTTTGAACATTTAAGACAGCGCAAACGAAAAGACACGAAAGGCAAAAAAAAAAAGAACGACGACACAACATTGTCTTTTGTCCATCTTTGTTTACTCTGTGGTACACGCTCAAGCTGAATCCTAACTGGAGTATCCTAACTCGCCCGCCTCGCGATTTTGTGTTGCATTGCCGGCCACGAAAGGAACCCACGACGCTGTGAACTACTAACTGTATACCATCTGTGCTAAAGGCATGTGATGCGACACACGAGCAGCTATATTTCACTTGTATTTTAGTTGCCAACATTGCGCCAGTGTACAGATCGTTCTGTACAGTGTACAGTGATCGATCTGTACAGTGTACGATCGTCGAATCGTGCACAATATCCCGCCCATCATATCGCGCCGTTCCTCCGAACTCAGCCTCCAATCGTGCTGAATATGGCCCCGCATGCATATTCAGCAAGTGCGTAGCAATCTGGGAATCCGAGTTCGGAGCCATTCCCACGGTAGCATTCAACGTTGGCTCTTTTCATCATTAGTTCAGGCTGTCAGGCACAGGTAGAGGGGCCTTTTGTGAACCCGTCAACCGTCGGTGTCAACGCTGCGCTAACTTCGGTATAATCGATGATGTATGGGTGGGGTTCCCCCGTGGTAATCGTCTAATTAAGACACTTGGTCGTGTTGAGACGTAACAGGGGCGAAATGCAAAATCGCTCACACCATATCGGGGGCAAGATACGCCCGAAGGATGAAATCTTTTTTTTTGAGACTCAAAAAAAAAAAAAAATGTTTGTCCACCCGTTCGGGCTTTGGTGCAACCATGTAATATTGCACATAAGTAACATTTCTCTTCAAGTAGACAACTTATACATCTGTAAATGTTGACCTACAAAGTACTGTCAGTCAGAGATTCTCTTTAGTCAAACAATGAACACCAACATAAAACCTGTGCATATAATGCCGGCTTTCTAAAGTACACATACATTTTTACCAGAGGAGGGCATGATATCGAATGGCTTCGTTGGTTTTTCTGATGTTTTGGCAAACCGTTTCTTGGTCAAGTTGGCATGTGCCACATGATTCTCCGTCTTACATAACATGAAATTATGACCGACAAAGGCCGCGTACCTCTGTCTTGCGTAATCAGCCAATACTTCGAAACTCCTAACCGGTACACACGTATAATTTCGGCTCATCAGCATCATCATCAGCCTATTTTATGACCACTGCAGGACGAATGCGATCTCCAATTACCCCTGTGCTGCGCCAACCGATTCCAAATAGCTCCCGCGAATTTCTTAATTTCATCGCACCACCTAGTCATCTGCCTTCCTCTACTGCGCATCCCTTCTCTTGGTACCCATTCAGTAGCCCTAATGGTCCAACGCTTATCTAACCTGCGCATTACATGGCCTGCCCAGCGCCATTTTCTTTTTCTTAATTTTGATTAGACTATCGGCTATACCCGCTTGCTCTCTGATCCGAACCGCCCTTTTTCTGTCTCAAGGTTATGCCTAGCATTCTTCATATCATCGTTCTTTGTGCAATCCTTAACTTGTTGTCAAGCTTCTTCGTCACTACGAGTCTCTGCCATATGTCAGCAACCGGTAAAATGCAGTGGTTATACACCTTTGTTTTCAATGATAACGGTAAGCTTCTAGTCAGGAGCTGACAATGTCTACCGTATGCGATCCAACGCAGTTTTATTCTTCTATGAATTTCCTTCTCATCATCAGGGTTCCCTGTCATTAATTGACCTAGGTAAACGTACGCCTTCACAGACTCTAGAGGCTGGCTGGCGCAATCCTGAACTCTTGTTCCTATGCCCGGTTATTCATCATTATCTTTGTCTTCTGCATATTAATCTTCAACCCCACTCTTACACACACTCTGTTAAAGCCCTCAATCATTCGTTGTAACTCGTTTGCATTGTTGCTGAATAGAACAATGTGAACGGCAAACCGAAAGTTACTGATGTATTCGGCTCGTAGGTATCTCTAACTCGTACACACGTTATAATGAAATGCTCCATATGGCACCTAGTGGGTGCCACTGGGTATGCACGCATTCTTGGTCCATTCCTCAGAATGAGTATGTGCCAATGAGACAGAAACGTGTATATAAGCGTTAAATTTATTTAGACGTGTGTTATATAGCACCATGCACAACCTTGTGACAATGAGAGCTCAGAGCTACAGCTTACAAGAGCACGCGCGTGTCATTCCTACCTCGCTAACTCAAACAAGCGTGGCGTCATTTATCTTGCAACACTGCATTGGATCTCTGCGTCCTTTCTTTTCTCTTTTGCCGAGCACCCTGCCTATCCGTACAACGCATTCTATATGACAGCAGCTTAAGTTGCTAGGACACCACAGCCACTGTCTACTGGACGTTCCCTCTAAAGTGTGCGTCGTTATTTTTTCTCTTCTCGCATTGTTGTGCCTTCGGGTGCAGTCAGTTTCGTATTACCGTAGAGATGCGTGCAGCGCACCGTGCGAAAATAACATAGGTGGACGAATATCAAAATTTTCGAATACAAACCAAATACAATGGTAAGTATCGAGTATCTAATCGAATAGTCAAACGCAGACGCTTATATCAACATCATATTTTGGTATAGTTCGCTACTTCTCTTTTACTGACCATTAAAGAAAAAAAGACAGCTAATTATCATGAACAATTAGGATCAGTTTTAAACAAAAGATCACTAATTGTCACTAAAAAAACTGCAAAAATAGCCTTTCAATATCTTCAGCCTGGCAGCAAGCAGGCTTTACAAGAAGGAATGGTCGCTGCGTGACTAGCTTTCCAAAGAACGCTAAGTAAATGGTTGCCGAAAGAAAAAATGCCAGAAATTGTGGAAAAGGAAAAGCGTAAGCTGCTCAAGTATTTGTGTGCCGTAAACACATGTAAAAGGGTCCGCTGCAAGGAATAAATCACTGCTTGTAGAGCTGCTATACGACTAGATTGCCAGGAACATTAAATGACAGACAAATCACGGTTCGCAGGCAAAAATCGCGGGTTGTCATGAAGGCTTCCACCACGAAACCGAAAGGAAAGCCTGCATTACCCTTTTATTTGTGCATTGCTTGGGTAACTTATGTCGTCGTTTGACTTCTGAGCATTTGCTATACGTCGTTTAGCAGTCGGAGAACAGTACCAAGACCTTAACAGCCGGCTGTTGCAAAATGTCTGGCTAGTTTTCAGATCGCAGCATTCGAAAATACAGATTACTTCATTTTCGAATACGAATACGAGTAGTTAGCGTCTAATATTTTATTCGTATTCGAAACTCAGAATATTCGCCCACCCCTAGAGAACCATTATGTCTTGTGATCCTTGCTTTCTCTCTCTTTCTGTCACCACGCTCATGTAGATGACGCTTCAAATGGCACGAAGAGATAAAGAGAAATAGGAGGAAAGGCAGGCAGTTTAACGAAGGTTGCGCCTCGTTGACAACCGCACACGTGGGGAAGGGAAAATGGGATAAGACAGATAAGGCGCGAATGCGAAAGCGAGACATTGTGCACGCATCCTCAGATGAATGTTTGTTCCCGTACGTCGAAGCAAGCGCACCTCTAATCCGGTTGCCTTAAAGAAGCGCACTAGAGAAGTGCATACTAAAGGTCTGTGGCAAAGTGCTAAAAGTTGGTGGTGTCACCAGGTTGACTCACTTGTCGCAGTGGCTGAATGGCTCAGGCTTCCTTTGTAGAGCACGAGGTCGCGAATGTGATTGCCGGCCGCTGAAACCACATAACCATGAACGCCTAACTTAACGAATGCTCGAGTACTGACAGGTGGTCAATCCGGATCTCTCCACTGCGGAGTCCCTTGCAAGCTCTCGGCTCAATAAATAAATAAATAAATAAATAAATAAATAAATAAATAAATAAATAAATCTGCTTAGTTCACTTACTCATCACGATTACAGTGCGCCAACAATGTTTCAAGTGTTAGGTGGGAGAGGTTGCCCGTCCGTTACGTTATAAATGGTTGCACAAATAGTTGCATTATCACGTGTTCAATAGAGACATGATGTTTTCTAATGCTTTTCATAACCTTGCGCGCACCTGTTCCACACGACGTCGTAAAAACGACATATTTTGGAGCGACAAAATGGCGATCGCTACGCAACAAACACTATGTTCAAGACTGGTTTCGAAAGTCCGCTCGGCTTGCTTTTGATAACGGCAAAGCAAGTGCCGCAACGATGCATTCTATATAAAAGCAGCCAATCAAGCTGCGCTCGCGAGCTTTGTCGAAACTGGGGCCGCCAAACCTCGCAACAAAGGCTGCGACTGTGAACCAAACTGTCGCGTTTTTGTGCTTACTGCCGGAGCGCGGCTAGCGCGGTTATTAGAAAGGAGTCTTGCGCCATACGGCGCGCCGCAATCGCCTTTGATGTGGAGGCCGCTAAGCGCACGCGACGCCCCACTGCTTGAACGAGCTCCTTCGCGTGGCGTGTGTGTAGTGCGGAAAAGTTGCTGCGGAGCGGGAACAGGTGAGGGTGGGGGGAGGGGAATAGACTGTTTTGCTGAACTGGTTTACGGTGGGTAGAGTGCCTCCAGTGCGTATAGATTTTACCGCATGCTTAGATTTATCAACTGACAGGACTCTACAGCCGCCGCGGTTGCCTACTGAATATGACACTAACGTAACCTTGCGGGAAGCCACATTTTGAAGCGCCGGGTAGTACGCTCCACGCATCTTACCTACACTCCTTATTTATTCTACATGCCTGCCAGGGTCGGAAATCAAGAGTGACAGGAGACAATTACTTTTCATTATTTAAGAAACAAATATAAGTATTCAATAAAGATTTTGCAGTCCCCGCGCTCTCCGGGAATCTGTTATGTGAAGCATTTTGCAAGCACCGGGCTATGCAGCATTGTTGGGGTTCCTCAAAACGATACCAGGTGGACCAACATGTTCCTGTAAATTCGTTAGTAGTGTATGGTTAGAGTACCCGGCTGATGTGATCGACGCCAGAGGTTCGATTCCCAGATTGGTTGCACATTACTTTATTTTTCTTAAAGCAAGGATTAACAGGAACCTACCTATGAACCACAAAGTAACAAGGATGATGCAAAGAATACGTCGCATTAATAGCAAAAAGTAAGATAGAGACATCCTTTTATGGCGCTGAAGATGCTTGCCTAGGCATACGACATTCACAACCGCTAAAAACCCTAGAAACTCGACTTCGCCTTCTTGGATTAGATTTAACTGTTCAAAATGTGATTTCTTTGGGTGCCTCTATAGCGGCGGGAAGGTTAGCGCTGCCATCCAAGACTTTGGTTTTGAATCAATGAGATTTAAACTCTGAATAGAAATTTTTTAGCTTCCTTTTTTTCAACAAAAGTGAACTTGAATTGTTTTTACTTTGTGGTCATGGTGGGATTTTAGAAAAGAGAAAGCAAAGAGAGGAAAGGCAAGCAGGTCAACCAGAAGAGCACCCGGTTTGCTACCCTACACTGGCGGTGGGGGAACGGGGAATAGAAAGAGAAAAAAGGGAGAGAGTAAGCACTGAGTGCTTGTGGGAGGGACACTATACAAAGGGATACTATAAACGGTCTGTTAAGCAGGTGCACTTCAAGTATTGCATTAGTGCACGAATCGGTTTTCGTGCCAGTGACAGATGTGTCGAGGGTCAGAGTATCTTTGACTCGGTGAACGGTCTCGAGTCCAGTCGGTATAAAGTTGCCCGCAGAGAGAGGCGTTGTACATCGTAGCGAGGGCAGGTACACAATAGGTGCTTAATGGTTTCCTCGCACCCACAGGAGTCGCACATCGGGCTCTCAGCCATTTCCAAGCGATAGGAGTATGCGTTCGTGAACGCCACTCCCAGCCACAAGCGGCCCAGCAAGGTTGTTTCGCCGCGGGAAAGGCTAGATGGCAGTTGTAGCCGTAGCATGGGGTCCAGTTTATGTAATCGGCAATTGAAGGCATTTGAACTCCAGAGATCTTGTGACTTTTTGCGGGCAAGTAGGCGAAGTTCCCTGGCAGCGTCCGACCTCGCCAAAGGTGTTGGACGCGTCTGGGTATTTTCGTGGGCAGACGTGAAGGGCAGACGTGAAGTCAGTTCAGTATGGCCTCATGGGCGACGTTATCGTATGCTCCTACTATATCGAGAAAAAGTGCCACTGATAGGCGCTTGAGGCTTTTTTGATTTTGGACCCATGTTACGATGTCAATGACGTAGTCGATAGACGAGCGACCTCGATGAAAGCCGTCAGGGCGTCCGGATAGATGTTGAATCACTCTAGGTATCATTCCAAGCGAGCAAGAATCATTCTTTCCATCACTTTGCCGACGCAGTTCGAAAGCGTCATCGGACGATATGATGAGAGCTCAAGTGGAGACTTTTCATGTTTCAGTATGGGGATCAAGCAGCTCGATTTCCATTGTTTAGGAACGGTGCCGTTCTGCTAAGATTCATTGTAGTAGTTGAGCAGCTCATCACGTGCGTGATTTCATGCGACATAGGAACACATGGAAGCGACCATATTCCAACTTACCTAAACATTAGAGGAGCTGAGCAACGCTCCTCTACTGTCTTGCGTACAGTTGATTGGTCAAAGTTTAAGAAGGATATGAATGACGCATGTCGAGAAGGCCTTTCACACACTATCGAAGATGCAATCACAGAGGCATTGAAAACATCCATCTGCTCGCTTACAAGGCCAGCAAGGCGAACAGACTTGGACATGGAACTGTAGAGGCTGCGTGTGGCACGCCGACAGGCGGAGAGGAGGTATCGGCGCACGAAGTCCGTCTTGGATCTGAGGGCTTCACGATGCATACAAAAGAAAGTCCAGCATCGTATGGATAAATTGGAAGACAAGCAATGGACAACTTTCTGTCAGTCGCTTGATCCCGGAAAATCGCTCTCGCAGATATGGAGAACGATTAGGGGTCTTCGCTCATCTCCGCATCAAAGGAAGCCCTTTGCTGCTCTGGCCCTCTACCAACTCCGCTCGGAACTTCAAGTGGCTGAAGAGTTCTGTGCACGGGTTGCTGGGTCCGCGGCCATCATTACTGACGCAGCACTGAATGACACCCCTGAAGCACATGTACCAGAAATGGAGGTGCTATTTTCACTCGAAGAGCTCGATGCTGCGTTGGCGACCTGCAGACGTTCTTCGTCACCAGGACCTGATGGCATCACGTATGCTACCCTATGCCACCTTGGGATTTTAAGTTTCATAAAATCGCGCAGGCTCTACAATCTCTATCTTTCGATAATAGCTTACATATTATATAATTTGACTTATTTTGCACTTTACCATAAGCTTCCAGATTCTTGGCCAATCCCCCAGAGTGGTTACGCGTCAGTAGATAGCAAGGATCTACATCTACACCTACATTTACTAAACGATTGTATAACCTTCCACATTGTACTTCATTGCGAGGCCATGCTCTTGAAACTTGCGTTCACATGTCGCGGAAACAAAAGGGGCCCTAGCTCGTGCGATGCGAAGGCAAAGTGTATTTTCTTGCGTTGGCCGCAGTTCGCCGTGTTGAGCTCGCCGAAGCAATCGATTCGGCTGGGTCCATGTCGCCATTCTTCCGTAACCTCTTTCGAATTTATCTCCGAGGTTGAGGAAACGTATCTGTACTCTCTCTCCAGCGGCAATACAGTGTCTTCCTTTTCGGTACCCTAGGATACCTAGCCTCGGTCTCCCTCCCCAGCGAAGGCCGGGTCAATCTCTTTTCCTTTCATTCTCTCCCTCTCTCGTAGCTGTTCTTGCTTTTTGGCAGAGGGTGTATCACCGCCTGGGTACCTCGGCTTATTCTTCAAAGAGAGGGTTCATTGATCATGCGAGTCCGTACCACACGACTTCACCACCGGCGCGTTTTCGGCTTCGTGCCCTTTCCTGTACTAATGAAAATTATGGTGACTGACCAAGTCAAACACCAAGCCAGTGACCATAATTTTTTATTGGTACAGCATTAATCCTGACGAAAGAAGCTTTCCTCGAACTCCTGATTATGCCCTCTATGTGTCTCCCTACATCAACATTTCCGTAGCGGGAGCAGCTCAGTTCCACACCGGTGTCGCGGGTCATCGGTGTTTTGTGTATGCTGCAGCCCGAGACGCCTAGCACCCGCGACGCCTAGCACCCGCGACGCTGAGTCATTGGCTACTCGTTATCAGTGCGGGGTTACAGGAAAAATTATTGATTCCACAGGAAATTTGGAAAATGCAGGACTTGGCGTAAAAGTTACCGGGAAATGATTTTAAAAGAAAGAAATTTTGCCTGCTTACCCCTAGTTTTAACGCGGATAGATTTCTCACCGAGTAAAGTCTCCAAATCGTGCAGGCAGGGTAAACCTAAAGTTGACCGAGCTCGGAGATCAATAGTGGTTATTTGGCGGGCAGATGTTGACACCTGTGCACGATATGTGCCCTCGCAAAAGTCTTAACGTGCACCGATCCTTAGGGCTGCGCCATCCAAATCGTACATGGGCCTATCGAGATACTGCTATTACATTAGAGCCGCTCATTTGTAGACTGTAGACGGAAATAATTGCCCTCTTCCTCGAGGTTTGTCGTCGGTATCTCGCCGAGTAGACATAGTGGAGAGACCCTCACATAGCGTATAGGCGCGGAAAAGGAAATCCCGAACAACAGCTGCGACGTTACCTTGCGGACTTTTGAGGGCGCAGTGGTCAAGGTTTATACGTTATAAACGGTGTTTGTATAGTACGTGGCGACTCCTAAAGAGGTACACCTACGTCTCGATAGGAAGGCGTCTCTATTCATGACGTTACGAAGTGTGCAGACGCGTTAAACGTGTAGCGCTACATTTCGTACTTCTGAGTGACACATACACCGGCACTAGCAATTCTACCTGTATTGTGAGACCAACAGGCTGCAAAGCCCTAGTGTTGATTGCTGAGTGTGACAGAAGCAGTCAAGAAGCTTCGTGTCCACCAACTCACACCGTGCGTGAAATCTGCCGTCTTTTCCTCCTTTCTTTCTTTCTTCGCCCTCCCCCCCCCCTTTTTTTTTGACATGACGAAGCAGCGCAGACGTCGTGTGTGCCGCGTCGAACCTGGTATACTTGAGGCACGGGCGCTCGATGAAACAAGGTGCGGCCTGCCACGTGACACGCCCTCACTAGGCGAGCGAGAGACAAGCGCATTCTTTAGATGCAGTCGCTACTTTGGGTAGGGAGGCTGAACATCGGCGAACGTGGCTGGGCCAAGAAGGTTAGGCGAATGTTCCTGCAGGCCAAGCGTGCGTGCGCCGGGTAACAAGTCTAACGAAGTAACGTGGTTGCTGTTTCACGTGCGTTTTTTTTATTTTATCATCCAGCTGTTTCGCTATAAGTTTCTAACGGGGAGTGATCAGAAGCGTTACTGCAAACGCAATGCCAAAGAACAGTTGCGTGCCGCGATGCAAATTCCATGCTGTGCGGAGCTCCGACCTTTCCTATGACGAGCTGTCCGCGAAGGAACAACTTCGGGATGCCTGGCTGCGGAACATTTGCCGACAAGGCAACGAACAACAAAGGCAGCCAATGGGTTCCGAACTCCAGCGCTGTCGTTTGTTCGCTTCATTTCAAGGAGGATGACTACAAAGTAGTACTACAAGGTAGGACAACAAGGTAGGCAAGGTGCTGCGGCCGACAGCCGTGCCGACCCAATTTCTGTCCTATTCTGCATACATGATGCCCACGGCTTCGAAGAAACAAAGATCACAAATTCTTGTCGCGCCAGCTACTGCAGTAACTAAAGGAGCCGACTCATTGCAGGAGATATGTGTAGGCTCAGAAAACGAAGCGTCCCCCCGCTTTGATGAGGACTTCGCTAAATATAAAGACGACTTCGCACAACGTCGCCGCATGCGGAGGTGGTCCCTGGTCCGGAAGACTGCCTGGATGCACGATGCAGCTTACAAGGCCGTGTGAAAGCGCAAGAATGCCAGATGACGTTCAATTTAACGAGCTTCATGGCAGATACGAAGAGGAACGCGCACCGCCTGCAAATGCCAGCCAGCAGACTCAGACAGCGACTACAAAAGCTGTAAAACAATGCGACGATGTTCAGGGAAAGCTAAAGCAATACGAGGGGGACAGGGTGGTGCAGACTATAATGAAGGTAAGAAAAGCAGCAGTGGAGGTTGAGAAAGCTGCCGATTTTCTCGTGGAACAAGTAGAAAATTTTCATAGGGCCGGACAGGCATGGCAAGAAAGCTCAGTTCGAGAATGCGTGCTGTGGAAGGCGACGTCCTGTAAAGGGTACGAACACGTGAGAGCTACGAAGTTTTTCAGGCTGCCTTGCCGGTCTACACTCCAGAAATTTGTTGGGTCATCTACAGGAGCGACTGGAATAACGAGCCTCATCTGCGAACGTCTCCAAGTGGAAAGACGTAGTTTACAGTAAGAAAAAGAACCTTTCTAGAGACTCATAGCGGACGAAATGTCAATACAGCAGAAAGCTACTTGTGATTGACAGGCGGATGAAATTTTTGGGCTCGTCGATGTACAGTGCCAGACACGAGAACCTGGTGCTGCGGCAGCCAACAGGCTCCTTCGCTTAATTTTCCATGGACTCTTTACGGCGTATGTGATACCAGTAGGTTATTTTTTAACAAAACATTTGAAGCACGATCAGCCCCACCACATGACGCGCACTGTCATCAAGACAGTCGAAAAAATTGGATTTCGAATTTTTCACATTGCCACTGACAACCTCCAAATCAACACAGTCATGTTCCAGAACTTGTCCGATCACAACACACCCCAGCATGTCGTCCCACCTCCAGTGCGCGAAGGTGAGCTTCTATTTTTGCATTTGATCCCAATCACGCAATCAAGAACTTGAGTACGAACTTGCTGGAAAAAGAAATGTCTGACGGTATCGAGCGAATAAGAGAAGACGTTTTCCTCAAGACGCTGTACAATATACAGAGAGGTATGCTGGTCAAGCCAGTGCGACTGTTGAGCCGAGATCACGTTGAACCCACCTATTTTGAGAAGGTGAAGGTCTGCCGCGCGACGTTGCTCTTCTCGCCTACGGTAATCGCCATGCTTGAGTATCTTCCGAAAAATTCCCGATCACATGAGAAGGCTACGCAATTTAAGGGTTGTCGTTCACCTATTACATTCATGAAATATGTTCAGTTGTGGAATGACCTCCGTTACAATTCCGGTTGGAAATCGAGAGAAAGGCTGTTCGTCAGAACTGAGGACGATGGGTTGGATTGGCTTGAAGTCAACTTCATCGGTTACCTAAAAAATATGAGACGTGAAAGCATGAAAGCCCGTATGCAGTCACTTACAAAGGAGACCTACGAGGCTGCCATAATGACAACTAGATCAACAGTTGCCATCGCTGACTACATGCTGACCAACCTGGGGTCAGCAACATTTAGCGAAAATTTGCCCGATTATTTCACGTTTTGATTATAGCGTGGCTAATGTAATGCATGCCGTCAAGGTCTTAACCATACGTGCGTTTCTTTGGTGTTTCAAAAACTGCAGCTTCAAGTACGTGCCCACTCGTGGGCTCAATAGCGACTCGGCAGAGTCTGTGTTCAGCTGCTTCCGCTAATTCAGCCGTGGTAGTGACCGAGTTGATGCAAGAGCAGTGGTCTTTACAGCAGAGAAGTTGTTGAAGGTTCATTTCCTGTTTGTTTCATGCAGTGTCTAGTATTTTGGTTTTTGCAAAAGTGCCAGTCGCCAACCACGTGCTGGGGCACTGGTTGGGAACTTACAGGCTGCCACAAAAGGAAACGCGCCATCGAGTTCAGAGTGCAAGACGGCGGTGAAAGGTTCCAACCACGACGGCGACCGAGAAAACCCGGCTATACTGAATGCAGCCTTGGCAGTGTTGTGGAAGTTGCAGCATGTGATGAAGCACGACGAGATCCCTCCGCCCCTTGGGGTCGCACCGCTCACATACGTGGCGGGGTACCTGGCTTTAGTGTGTGAGCAAAAGGTGAGCTCTATATTTTTAAATGCCAATGCGCACTTTATGATTAGCCGTTGAAAGGCTGGTCAAAGTTGAAGATAATTAACGGAATCAATGAAATCTGAATCTGTGAAATTCTGAAGGTGGCGCGCCATGAATACAAGGTGCGACTAAAAGGTAGTGCTTCGTGGGCTGCAGTGTCTTAACTCAAGTTTTGCCTTGACCAAGGTGGACTGAGCTACCGAAGACCTCAAGCCGTCCTGTTATGCAAGCTGTTGTGCACTTTTGTCGAATTAGCCCTGCAGTCCACTAAAGTTCATCGCTTTGGGAAACTGTGCGAGCAGCTCTCATGTGCTGTGCGCCCAAACCTGACGGTCTGCCCACTCATGCGTGCTTCAAAGTGAAGGGACCCTTATGACTGTAACCAGCATTGTGAGACATGCCTCCAAAGCTCCTGAGACCCTTCCTGTCGAACTGGGCTGGTGACCTTATCAGCACATTGGACAATGTACTCAAGCGTTCAAGAGTGCCTCACTCCCGCTGGGTGCTGCGTTTGTCGAGAAGACTGCGCAAACCTTCTTCATCAGGAGTGTTCACATAAAACAAACTTGCATTCTGTGAGTCATGCGTCATCTTAAACGAAACCCTATTCTTCAACATGCGCACAGAATGAACAAAACCATGTTTTGAACGTCAACACCGCGGTATATCTTCAGTTCCATGTCTGAAGCTGGGCTTCATTCACGACACAGAAACAACCGAACATACTTGCAAAACCGCAGCATTGATGAAGTGATGGATGTAAAGACATAGGAATAGAGCACTTAAGTGACACTACCTTGCCAAAAAATAGGAGCTAGCAGATTTTCGTTTCCATAGAACAAGGATACAATTATGGCGACTGCTGTTCCGCACGCTCAAAGCGCGACAGATGTCCTCGGTCTGCTGTCTTCAGAAGAAAACGTGCTTGGCTCTAATAACTATGACATACAAGACAACAAATCTGGTACGTTTTAACGCGTTCTTGCGCATAAATAGGCACAATATCAACACAAGGCGAGGCGACGTGCCACAACACAAGGCAAGGCGAGGCGATGTGCCTGGGCCGGCTTGCCGGCTGTGCAAGCCGGTTTCCTTCGATGGATGAATGCTTGGAGCGTCCAAATTAAAATGGGGCGGTGGGTTGCACGAGAGAGGTCTTGTTATTTTGCCTATGTCCTACGTATAAAAAAATGAAACCCCACATAATATTTCCCAGCATCATGCTGCGGACATAATTTAACAGCACGTAAATACAAGAACGCAAATGCAAACCAATGTCATTCTGTATTTTAAGTGCTGACATGATGCAGACAGATTTGCATGTCTTCCCTTTTACCCATATTTACATTCAATTTTAGAAGTATGGCTTCCTCTTAGGTTCCAGAAAGGGGACGCATGGGTAGCAGAGTACCCAAGGTTTAAGAAGTCATTGTTTACGAACGTGCTCACAGAATCAATTCATTTGAACCGCTCGCGGCTCCCTAAGCAGGAGCGGGGAACAAGGCCTTTAACTGTGTACACCGCGGTGCGCACCTTACGTCTTAATTAGAAGCACCAAAGTCGCTTGCAATTGAAAAAATAATTTGGCACATGTAAAATTGCGGTTTCTCCTTCTGTGAAATAGTCATATGAGTGCTTCTGGCAAGTATTTGAGATTTCGATTAGGGTGGCTCAATCTACTTGCCGACCAAGTATACTAGTGGAGGCAGGGATGTGTTGAATGCAAAGAACTGAGAGCATCTGTGTGGAACACTTGTTCATCATTTGGCAGATGTGAACATATAGTGTTAATCAAGCAAAAGCCCCTTAGTTTGATGGCTTCTGCAGACATAATTTTTATAAGGCAAAATAAAATGAAGGCATTTTTGCACGTAATAAATTTTTGGACTTAAGATGGAGTGCACAGTGAGGCACTGTATTAATCTTCCCAGACACATATACAGTTGTTTTGAGGCGAAGATCTTGTGAAGCGCGATAATTTTTTTTCTTTTTGGTGCCTTAACCACTTTAGTAGGACAAATGCTTTGGTTTCAGGTATTTAGTTCACTGTGCAAGTACATGCATAGTCGCATGCAAAATACACGTGCGTAGAAGGGATATGTAAAACAGGGTGGTGCCTTTCTCACTTTATGATTTGCTTCTTTGCTTGTCTTTTTCGTGCACTGAGCTGTCTGTACTGATGCTTATGTCGCCTTTGATGCATCGTATTCATCACATTTGATTTTTGGTTCACATCTCAAGCCATGTCCATACTTAGATTGCATTTTCAACTAGTCGCAATAATTGATCATGTAATTAGGCAAGCTGCTCCTCAGAAGTTTAGCGTTCATATCGTAATACGGAATGAAAAGCTGCCATATATGGCAATAAATTTGATGCGCGAGATTTTAATACCAATACTCCTTGCATTTTTATGCCCATTTGCTACATACTAAATAATATTGTAGATCGACCTGTATTTATTTGTGAGAAAGTGCAAAGAATCAATCCCAACAGCACCAGGAAACTACTTTCATGAGTACACCAACCGAATAGGAAATATGATACGCCTCTGTACCGCATTGAACCCGGGCGCGATATTGCTGCAGAACCACTACAAGACACGCTTAGAAACAATGGGATGCAGCCCATACATGAATAACTTTATGTGAAACATTTATAACCAAAGGTAGACCTTCGACCTCGCATGAGAATATACGACACGTTTCTAAATGTACTGTACTTTCAGTAAGGAATATACATACGTCGTAAAAGACGTTATCAAATGAGTTGCAGTCTTAGAATATGGCACAAAAAAGTTTCTTGCACAATTTATATACGTGACCAGCCTCATGCTTAGTAGCTCACCTGCTAACCTCTGCCATATACGCGCATGCGTTTTGTGCATGAAATTCGTTTGCTGGCCAGTAATGTGACGCATATTTCTCTTCCATCGTAATGTCAATATATAGTGAGTTTGCGCAGGTTTGTTCTGTGTTTAACTTTCCATTGTATAATTTATTTTTGAAAAGATGTAGTCATTTGAAAACAAAGGGTATTTCTACACTGTAATACTGATAAAACTTCATAGAACATACTTATGTTTTATTACAAGATGTGTTGTAAAGTTCATGGGCATCACTGTAATCTGTTTTTATGTGTGTGTCAGCGTGTTTCTCAAATTAACATTCAGTTTGTCTTGTGAATGATCAATGAAGATTTTGACCTCTTAAGAGAAAAAAGCAACTCTTCATTTGAGTAACTCTGCGATTACAGATTACATCCAATTCACCAAGCACAAGTGCAGGGGCTTCTTATGAAGGAATAAAATATTCCCCACATGTGTGTAGTGCGAATCTCTTCTAATGTGACCACGGCTCTACGTCGTGAGCACTTTCACACTATTGGGAAGAGTACTAGCACTCTGTGCTGAAAGAGTACAATCTCTCTGTTAGTAATACAAGCACTCTGTTTGGGGGAGTAGTACTATTACGTTTGTGGGGAGAGTATTAGCACTCTGTGGAAGAGTACTAGCACTCCCTTGTGGTGGAGTAATAGAACTCTGCCAGAGGGAGTTATTCTACTCCCTCTCTCAAAAGGGGTTGACATACCTTCGAGAAGGGAGCGAAATATGGGACAAGCAGATAGCTTCGAAGAGTTTCCAGAACTGTCTTTGTTTTTAGAGTGTAGCCTAATGCGCGAGAAGGTTTCTTGTTTCTTCTTTTAATTCTTTTTCCGTAATTGACGGTAATGCTAGTCTGAGATTCCCCTAGGGGACCTTCTTCATTACTACCTGCCCTGGCCTACTGAACGCCCGTGGGCCCCCTTCACTATTCTTCACTAGAGTCAGTGGAAAAATTTCAGAGTACCGCATTCGTTTTCCCCGCGCCGCCGACGCGTTCATTGGCCCAACCGTACCACGTGACTTTGGAGTGCCATATACCTTCCAATCGCCGGGCGGGCCGGCTGAGTTAGAGCGCAGGCAGCGCAGGTTCCCTACGTTTTTTATGTTCCGATTGTCGCGCTCGCGTTTGACTGCAAGGAAAATATGCCTGGCTGCTGCGCCTTCGGATGCAGCAACCGAACTCAGTCTGAAAAGACTTTTTTTCTAGACTCCGGCCGGCAAAAATGACCGAGAGCGTCGTTCTGCGTAGTTACACAGAATCGACCGGGAGAACTTCAAGCCTACAAAAAACACCCGCGTGTGCGAGGTATAAGTACAGCTTGCTTGTGCTTTTCGGCACTGTTTTAGAAGATATTTAAATGAAGTGCAGGCGGTGTTAGCGATGCTGCGAAAATAGGAGTCCGTCGCAGGGATCGTTCACGTCTTGCACGTTTGACGCGGGTACACGTGTACGCGTTTGTTGCTCAACACACGCGGTTATTCAGTGCTCGTGGCACGGAAGGCACACTTGTCGCGCGAGAATTCCACTCCTCACGTGCACCAGGTACTCGCATTCCTCCGCGCACGTGAGCGCTCTCGCCTCGAGTCACTCGACCCATATGGCACTTGTTTTTCGCAGATCGTGACGATCGCAGTCAATAAAAACATGGTAAATACGAGGCCCAAGATACTTCCCTTTTTCCACTTATCCTTTGCTCATTTATACACACGCACTTCGAGCTTGAAAGCAATGGCCAGGTGATATTCACAACACATGCTTCAAATTTTGAGCTTGTAAGCCGAGCACATGCTATGAACTGAAGTCAGCATACATATTATGTTTTATGTTGAAATGCTACAGTGCATACCCAAATAATGTTGTGCTTGATGCATAACAAGAAATACAAAACAACAGAACACGCAGTAGCTTTAGTTTCACTCTGTCACTATGCATGTTACATAAACCACTCTAAGAGCACAAGAATTTTATACATCGCCTATGTAACTTAGAAAAAAAATGTGCTGCGTCACCAGCGGGCGTTCCTGCTTTTTCTTTTTACACAGGCAGCAATTCTTGGCAGTCTAAGAAAAGGGTCATAAATAAGTTGAGAAGAGTAGCCGCCCATGAACGCACTAGACAGCCGCGTTCATGAATTGCAATGTAGCAAACTCTCGCTCATTATCAGTGTACGGAAGTAAATATACGTTGCTGTAATCACGCAAATGGCTCATATTGGCCTTCCACAAGATTTAGTGCGAAAAATGGTGATTGAAGTTGGTTTTTACGCCTGCTGTGCACAGATCGTCTTACGATAACGGCCAAACACCGGTGCGCACACGGCAGTCGCAGTGTGTCGTGCGTATACGGCGGACGAAGTCGCCCGGCAAAGTCGAGAACACGCGATATCCAATTACAAACTAAATTAAATGTATCCGATTTAGCTTGTGAAATTATGCAATGAACGTACGCGCCTGTGCACTGTCAGGTGTTAGTTTCGTCCTGCTTGGAAACATTCAATAGAAGCCGGCGGCGGTCCAGGATGTTCATGCCCAAAAGCACAAGCTTGCCTCATTCCGGCACGAAGTGACGAAATGTTTACTTCGTAGCTCGCTCTGCGGAAGGGGGGGGGGGGGGGAACGCGTGCATAAGCTTCCGACAGCAGCGCTAAGCTGCTGCCCACAATCGTAGCACAGTTCCAGCAGTTAACACGATCAGCGTGCAAAGCAACCACCGGCTGCATTACTTTGCACGAAAAAACATTTTATTTTTGTTCTTAGTAACCATTATCTCCGGGCACAATGTATTTGTACTTCAGTAAACACTCAACCCGATGTGTCACCGAATATCAAGCTCTTTCAACTGAACGGCCTTCCCGCGACGCAGTCGGCTTGGAAGGTATATGGCGGTGGCCGCTCAGTGTTGCCAGTCAAATCGCGACCTTTGCGGTACTCTGAAACTTTTTCCTGTGACTCTATTCTTCACCGTTGTTCAGCGCCACCGCCGGCGCGGCGGAGGGAACGAGAACTATCGCAATCACCGGCGGAGAGGCGCGTTCCGCAGGCCGCACCTTGTTTTATCGAGCAGCCGTGCCTGAGGGGACGAGCAAATTCTCTATAGTCAAAACAACTGCCTCTATAGCCGGAACAACTATGCTTTATACTTTCATAGATGCCTCTCGGGTCGGCAGAACTTTGTGCTGCTGAACATGAGGTCTCAGGTTGCATTCCAAATTACAGTGACCACGTCCTGACGGGGTTGCAATAACGTTCGTCCACCAATCTTTGTATAAATCACCCGTTACTACTACCGTTGCTACCGGTGAAACCGTGATTACGTGCAGCTGTACTTGGCGTATCTGCGTGGGGCGACTATTCAGCCGCACGGCGAACTAGCCCTGGAGGTAGTTGACCAATCTTTGTGTCAACCTTAAAGAACGAAAGATGGCCAAAACAATTCCGGAAACCGTAATGACCACGTCTTTCATCCGTAGCTTTTGCGCTCGTATATTGAACTTCACGGTTGTTGCTCAATCATCCTCAACTGAACACTCTGGGAAGCCCGAATCTAAGCTTACGCTTTATATAGGCAGGCACGAACAAATTTAGGCTGAGCGTTTACAGACTCTTGTATCTAGCGCAGAGTGCCGCCATTCTCTATACTTCAGCGGCCCATCAAGTAAAACAAAAATAAAACAGGAGAGATAAAATGCAGTAGTATGGCTACGTCAGTAATATTCATGTACGCACGAGGGAATCTCATTGTTCGATATTCATGCCCTAACTTCGCGTGGAAACGAAGCCTATAGCAAACGGCGATGCGTGCGCTGAGTGCCGTGGAAACGCACAAACGCGTTTGGAGCAGCGTGGTTCCATTTAGCATCTTTTTTAATTTTTTTTCCGGAGGCTTACCTATTTCGACGGCTAGGAAATCGATTTCCCAAGGCAAATACGATTTCCTGGAAGCAGTCAGGCCGGTATTAAAGCGGTTACGTGCAGCAATGTTGCGAAACCGTCCACGTGGATAGGATTTTTCCAACGCGGATGCAAGTTCTTGTTGGTATTTTATAGTTTCTTTTTTCTCGTCTTTCTTCTTTCGCAGAGAGGACGACACGATGACGACATTTTCAGTCGCCTGTCGACTGCACAGCGAAAACATTGTGCGGATCCCGAACACTCAGTTGGGAATCGGTGCACACGGAGCTTCTTTGATTTAGACCAGTTCTGTTAATGCTAAATATGTTACTTTACGTTATGATATATTAATGTAGATACTAGGTGCACGTTAAAGGACCCCAGTTGTTCAAAATTTCCGGAGTCCCCCACTGCGGCGTGCTTCATAATCAGAAAGTGGTTTTGGCACGTAAAACCCCATAATTTAATTAATGTAGATACTACGTTACACTCCCAGATGGCTACGTTTTGCATTATGTTGGTGCATTAGGTTATTTTCAGGCACAGGATGACATTGCTTCTGTTCTAAGTACAATACACGAGAATGAATTAGATTTGCTTCCTTTTTTCTTGAACACAGCCAATGATAGTCGTTGTCTCATATTCAAACATATCCCCACCTGCGACAGCTCTACTTGCACTTGACCCTGCACAGTGAGATAAAGAGGTATCCTTATAAAGAGGAAGAATGCAGTAACTGACCCGCACAACAAGAGCAGCCTCCTCTTCATATTGAGAGTGGGCACTGTCAAATCCGAAGAGTATAACTCTATAGTCGTTTAACGCGTTGACACACTTTGTAAGGCCATGAACAGTCACACCTGCAATTCTAGACACTAGTAAATACCATTTATTATCACACTGAATTTTACGAACGCCATTCGTGACGTAATGACCGGCGTCGCTATACGTAGATGCTTCCTCTCGAAACTACTCCACGCTAATGTCACAATTGTTATTCGCTCAATCCCCTCTGGACTTCAACCGCGTTAGACCCTTGCTATGTATACTTGGCGAGACGTAGACGATGATGCTCGATAATGAGGCAACGAAGATAGATCACCATAGTATACAGCTGAGACAACGTAATGCGATAGGATTATCAGGATTGACCTATTCACGCATTTGATTGCATATGCGCCATGGCGCGGCTTGCTTTGGAAATTCCTTTAACACTTGGGAGGACAACTATCGTACACGGGTATCAAGATCGGCCCACGTCATTTCTTTCGTTATGCGCAGTCAGTGGCAATGACTCATTTAACTATAATAAATACATCCACGATTGGTCCAGTTTATTCGGCGGGACTGACGACGACAAGTCGACGACACAACAAACACCGGGGATCTGGACAAACAAAAGAAAGTTCGCTTGAAGCCTCCCCTCCTCCCTCCATACACACTCTCCGCCGCCCCGGCAATAAAATAACAAATAATACAACACCCATGCCAAGTTGATTTTCACCACCCACAAGACGAGGATGCCACTTACGCAGAATAAAAGCTCGCTGCACACAAGGCTTCATCATTTTTGAGTCTGTGACGCTATATGAAAGCCGCAACTGCGTGCACCATGTTTCTGGCAAATTTCCAACTGGCCAATCGCTGTGTCAGTGTGAAGTATATTACACGTAATTAGGGAGTAAATAGATGCAGGAGTGGATAAAGGAAAACAGTCGACAAGGGGCTAGTATTAACGCACGAAAAATATGTACCACAGTATACGGCACACTGTTAAATAGAACACCGAAGCAATAATAAAACCAACATAATCAGAGTATTTCTTCGCTTTTACCGGAAGTGACTGGTATAATTAATTGAACATACATATATAGATAAGAAAGTACTGTATATATCCTGTAAGGAAGGAAGTTTCTTTTTAAATAATTTCGGCAACGTGTCGCCCATATCTGTGTAGGTCCCTTAGAATTAAATTATCAGTCCACACATGCATAAAAATGATTACCAAAAAAATTACTTTGGCCGCGTTAAGGAAACTGCAAACTGTACTTCAAGAGTTCACACGACAAACGTCTTTCCCCTGACTACCACCACCACCAGTTACAGTGGCGGTGGTCTGGGGACATACATATATATATATATATATATATATATATATATATATATATATATATATATATATATATATATATATATATTGCAGCGAGAAAGACTGGCGCGCCCTATGGACGCGCTATCATCATCGGCCCGCCTACGAAGAAGGGATTGCGCTCTCGGTGTCTGACGCTCGACTGAGACGGTCGCGTTCCTGACTGTTCAATAAACCGCATTACATATTTGGTGGAGGTGCTGGGTAGTACTTTCCCAACCACCCTGGAACTACGTAATCGGACACTGCCGACCATCATGCCTGACGACGCTAGCCAAACAACACCTCCGGCATCGCCAACACTGATTTGTCCAGGCTCAGTGCGTCAACGCGATCCTCCGATCTTCAGCGGTTCCGACGAATACGACGTAGAAGATTGGCTCTCGACATATGAGCGGGTGAGTGCCCACAATAAATGGGACGATGCTGCGAAGCTCAGTTACGTGAGCTTCTATCTCACGGGTGTCGCTAGCGTGTGGTACCACAACCACGAATCCGACCTCAGCACCTGGCCAGATTTCAAGGCGCGCATTACGCAAGTCTTCGGTCGCCCTGAGGTGCGGAAGCTCCGTGCCGAAGAGCGCTTGCGCAACCGTTCCCAGCAACCCGGTGAAAACTTCACCAAGTACATAGAAGACGTTGTGGACCTTTGCAAGCGCGTCGATCCATCGATGACTGAGTCTGACAAGATCCGTCACGTAATGAAGGGCATCGAAGACGGCGCATTCCAAATGCTCCTCTCGAAAAGGCCGCGAACCATGGTCGAATTCGCTGAACTTTGTCGAAGCTACGACGAACTCAGGAGGCGTCTACTCACTCGACGTTCTTCGGTCCCCGATACTTCCCTTGCAAGTTTAGCCGCTGTAAGTAACAACGACCATCTGTTCGGCGAAATCAAGGAATTTATACGCTCCGAAGTTGCCCGCCAGCTATCCCTACTCACCGCCGTCCCAGGGCCTACGCCGTCCTTGGCTCCTACGTTGCGTCAGATGCTCCAGGAAGAAGCTATTCAGTCCCCTCGTGCAGCGCCACCATTGCCTGTATCTATAAGCTACGCCGAGGTTGCAGCACGACCACCTCCATTGACTTTTTCAGCACCACCGTTTGCTACACCGCCAGGTCCAATCCCTCCACTGTACACCACCAGATCACCGGCTAGCATGGGACCCTGGCGTACACCCGACAATCGCCTCGTATGCTTCTTCTGTGGAATCCCTGGTCACGTGGCACGGCACTGTCAGCATCGCTTGTGGCTTCAAGGTAGTGACCAACCTGTCCCCTCCTACGCTTCGCTAGCTTCGTCCTTCTCGCCACCAAATGACTCGTACTTGCCGTCTACGACCAACGTCATCCCTTCTGCCCGTGATCGTCGCTCGCCATCCCCCCATCGCCGCTCACTTTCCTCCATGCGGCGGCGTCCGGTCCCATTAGAGCAGGAAAACTAGCTACCGCAGTTCAAGAGGCCAGAACTGCGTTCCAGTCAAACCACACAAAGCCTCGCTCACTTCCGACGAACGTAATCGAAGTATCTGTAGAGGGAGTCGTCACACTGGCATTAGTCGACACAGGCGCCGCCGTTTCAGTAGTTACGGAAGAACTTTGCCGCAAGCTTCGAAAAGTAATGACGCCCTTATCTGCGCTGTCACTCCTGACAGCAAGTTCCCAGTGCATTACCCCTGTTGCCGCATGTACCGCCCGCACCGTCATTCAAGGATACACGTATACAGTCGAGTTCGTCATCCTCTCATCCTGTTCATACGACGTCATCTTGGGGTGGGGCTTCCTTTCCGATCATCAGGCCATCATTGTTTGTCCTCGCGCCGAAGTTGAATTTTCTCCGCTTCCCGATACCCGTTTACATGACTTTGACGATTCTGGTGAAAAAGTGGCCGTTAGAGAAGACACCACGATCCCTCCGCACTCTCCGGTGATTGCGAATGCCTGCTCTACTTTCGCCGCTGACACCACTGCCCTGTTTGTCCCATCGGACACTTTTGTTCGCCAGCGGTGTTCCCTTCCCTTCGCTGTCCTAACTGTCAGCGGTGGCCTGCACGCGATTGCTCGTTTCCAACACTAAGGCCACACCCCTCGTCTTACGTCGTGGCGAGTGCCTTGGACGTCTTCAGCCTGCCGACTCTGTGACCATCTTTTACGCACCTCTTGACAACGCCTGTTCAGACGTGAACTCGTTGACTTACAGCTTGCCTTGTCCCCAGCCTACGCAAGACGTCTTCCATAGATCAGTAGATGCCCTCCTGAGCTCTACGCAGCGTTCGCAGCTTCTCAGCCTTCTACGGAAATACCAATCTACGTTCGACTGTCAACAAGCCCCACTAGGCCGCACATCGACTGTACGTCACGAGATCGACACCGGCACCCACGCACCACTGCGGCAGAGGCTTTATCGTGTATCACCCGCGGAGCGCTGTGTTATCGAAAATCAAGTAAGCGAAATGCTTGAGCGTGGAGTGGTTCAACCCTCTAATAGTCCCTGGGCGTCACCTGTAGTGCTGGTTAAGGAAAAAGATGGCTCAGTTAGATTTTGCGTCGACTACCGCCGTCTTAATAACATAACTCGCAGAGACGTCTCTGCGAGTTAGAGAGACCCTCTGCGCGGTAGAGAGACCCTCTACCGCGCATCGACGATGCTCTGGATTGTTTGCAAGGCGCAGAGTATTTTTCTTCGCTCGATTTGCGCTCAGCCTATTGGCGAGTGCCTGTGAATCCTGACGCTCGCCCGAAGACAGCCTTCGTGACCCCAGACGGCCTATATGAATTCAACGTTATGCCGTTTGGGCTTTGCAACGTCCCTGCTACATTCGAATGAATGATGGATAATCTCCTTCGTGGTCTAAAGTGGAAGACACGCCTATGTTACCTTGACGATGTCGTCATCTTTTCTCCAGATTTTCCCACAAATCTGTACCGTCTCGAACAAGTCCTGCAGTGCATCACCGAGGCAGGCCTCCAGCTCAACTTGAAGAAATGTCGCTTTGGAGCCAAGCAGCTTGCATTACTTGGACACGTCGTATTGAAAGATGGCATACTACCTGATCCTTCCAAACTTCGTGGCGTCGCCGAATTCCCGAAACCCACGTCCCTGAAAGAACCTTGCAACTTTATCGGGCTCTGCTCCTACTTTCGTCGTTTTATCCGAAATTTCGCTTCTATCGTTACTTCCTTGACTCAGCTACTTCGCGGCGACACACGACTTTCTACTTGGGCCACAGCTTGCGACGACGCTTTTGAAACAATGCGGCGTTTGCTCACTTCGCCTCCCGTACTGCGCGATTTCGACCCCACGGCCCCGACGGAAGTCCACGCCGACGCCAGCGGCGTAGGACTTGGTGCCGTGCTTGCACAGCGATAAAATGGGCATGATGAATACGTAGTAGCCTACGCAAGCTGTACACTAACGAAAGTACACTGCGAAACACTGCGAAAGTACATTCGCTCGCGCACAGCGTGCCAACGACGCAAGCTTCCTGCCCCTCGTCCTTCTGGTATTTTACAGCCAATTCCTTGTCCGTCCCGACCATTCGACCGCGTCGGCATCGATCTCTACGGTCCTCTTCCCTGCACATCAGCTGGCAATCGCTGGATTATTGTCGCTGTCGACAACCTCACCCGCTATGCAGAAACTGTGGCACTGCAAACAGCGACAGCACGCGACATTGCGTCCTTCCTCCTGCATTAGTTCATACTGCGTCATGGGGCACCACGTGAACTTCTGAGTGACAGAGGGCATGCGTTTCTTTCCGAAGTTCTTAAGGCCCTTCTGACCGCGTGTCATACCGTCCATCGCACCACTACAGCTTATCATCCGCAAACGAATGGCATGACAGAACGCTTCAATCGTACTTTGGGCGACATGCTATCTATGTACATTACATCGGATCATAACAACTGGGACCTTGTTTTTCCATATGTTACGTACGCCTATAACACCGCTTCACAGGCCACAACGGAATTTTCGCCATTCTTCCTCGTCTATGGCCGTGAACCTACCTGTACGCTCGACACCATTCTCCCCTACCGGCCTGACCCAACAGAGGGCACGCAGATACCGCCCAACGCCTCTGTCTGAAGCCTCCAAGTATGCCGAGGAATGCCGTCAGCTGGCCCGTTCGTTCACGGCGGAAGACCAGAGTCTTCAAAAATTCGTCGCGATGATGACCGACCTCCCTGCACTTACCAGCAGGATTCACTGGTCTGGCTTTGGATACCTTCAAGCACCCCTGGTCTATCTTCTAAACTCCTCGCTCAATACCACGGTCCCTACTGCGTCGTCCCACAGACGCCAGTCAACTACGTCGTCGAGCCGCTAACGCCGTCTACTGACTTGAGGCGTCGAGGACGCGAGACAGTGCACGTCCAGAGGCTTAAACCCTATTACGACCCCCTTGTCCTCGCTTCTCCTTGAGTCGCCAGGATGGCTCCTTCTTCTCCAGGGGCAGTTGTAGCGAAGACTGGCGCGCCCTATGGACGCACTATCATCATCGGCCCGCCGACGAAGAGGGGCTCGCGCTCTCGGTGTCTGACGCTCGACTGAGACGGTCGCGTTCCTGACTGTTCAATAAACGACATGTATATATATATATATATATACATATATATATATATATATACATATATATGTGTGTGTGGGCGAAAAAAGTGCGCGCCCACTTTTTTCTCTTTGACACTCCTAATGCTAACAAATTAATAAAACATACATCATATTTATGTCATCATAATGACGCGTTATGTGGCGTCTCTACGCGTATACGCTTGCTATCCGTCTTCATCCGTGTAGCTGTCGCTGCTGCCAGGGCGTGGCTCGTCGGCATCTGCAAAGAAGCAGCCTTGCTCAGTGTCGTCGATAGCATTAAAAACGCCTGAAACACTGAATATTTCATTGCTAATGTTCAATGACACGTGATGATGCTCCATGAAGCAGAGTAGCTGTAGAGATGGATTCCTTAGCCGTCCGGTGGCGGATGTTTTGTCGTGTTCGCCCGCTCCGGTCCATTCCAAGTGCAAGGGCGCTATAACGTAAAACTATTCCAAACTTTTCTATTTCAATTCTGCAATCAGCCCACCGCGATTGGCCCAAAACTTTTTTGGACATCCCCCCCTTCACCTGTCTGGCACGCGACGTCACGAAAGCCGCAATAGCTCCCCATCTGATATGACGTGCACACCCTGATTATGCATGGCTTGACCGAACAAAAGAAAAATAGCTATTTCTGATTCGACGCCTTTTCGCCATTAGCCCTCTGCTATTGGTCAAAAGTTTTCAGGCGACAGCCACTTCACCTGCCTGTCACGCGACGTCACAAAACCGAAAAATCTCACAGCGTCAAAATGACGTCTACGCGTTAAAGATGCATAAATATGCCTAACAAAACGGAATTTTCTTCTGAATAGCCGCAGGCTGCCTCGTTCCGGAAGGAATAAAACATGGCTGCTGCCGATCCCTCAGGCACTGGCTACTCGCACCTGCCGGATACCATGTGTTTATTTGCGTATAGTAAATCTTTTTGCGTGACCGTGTAATGTTTTCGAGCACTTTCGGCACATTTACGACCTCGTTCTGCCAGCTCTTCTTTGCTGAGAATCCGTTTCAGCGTCATTCTTAAGCCTCCGTTGCATGCCGTCGCGATTTTCGACGAGCCACCGCAAGCTAAGTAAGAGAAAGCGGACCAATCGAAGACGCCGGCACCACCCTCTTCATCCGTTATCAATTTCCAGTGCAGTGGCTCGGCCCCATCGAATCCCTCTCCACTTGAGCGTGCTCCTCGCCTCTTTTCAGCCATAGATAAGACAGGCCGCTCAGTGTGGGTGATGTTATTCGTTTTTCAAGCAGACAAAAGTGACCTGTTATGAACGAGAAGAGCGTTTGATTGGTCTGTTCAGACAACCCTGCGAGTGACTGCCCGATGCTTGCGTCCGCGGTTACGCAAACTTGAAGTCAGTAGATTGGAATAAAAACATATTGGAATAGTTTTACCTTATAGGGCCCCAAGTGCCCCAACTGCGTCTTCAATGCAACTGTTTCCCGGCCAATTTATTGATGCGTAACATTCTTTGGCTAAGTGACCGTGGTCATTTTCTGCTCCATTCCGTTCGTCCTTCCCTTTTGTGTCCCCGGAAAACCCGTAGCACCACCTAGGCTCTGAACACAGAAACTTCTGTGCTTTTATCTGTGTACGCTTTTCGCGCTCAGGAGTACTCGAACGCCCCTCATTCATGTGCCTCAAAATACAGGACGCGAAAGCCGTCAAGTTCCGTGCAGTCTTGTTTATTTGTTGTAAAGGAAACCATGTGACAATTATCCAATGGGGAGTGCCTGTCCAACTTATTTATTTATTTATTTATTTATTTACTTATTTATTCAGAACTTTGGCCCCCGATATTAAGGGGCGCGGTCCTTACACGAGTGCGCCCTTGCTGCGGATCTTTGTACCCCACCTCAGCAATAATCGATGACAAAGTGCTGAGTATTGGCCTTAAAAGTGGGTCATGTACGGTATAAATATCATAATCAAGCCCGTGTCGTCCTTCGACAAATCACTGGTTTGCTGCTTCATTCAAGATGTGTAAAAAAAGATATGGCTCGGATTTTTACAGCGCTTCTGGTGGGTGCCTAACCCAATCATCGTCCTTCCTTTTTATTATGAAACGTCCTTTAGGCTTTAAAGAACTGACGTGTCGTTGTGCTATTGCGACCTCAAGGAGCCTCCTCCAAAAGAAAGCATCTAAGTCGTAGGTGGGTCTCGCAATCCGCTGAAAGAGCCGCTTTTTGTTACACCATTTGCTCATTATATTAAAGGGACAGCTTTACTGCCCACGAACTGGCGGTTTCGCCGTGGCCGTGCTCCGAGGAGGCACATGACTTCATACCGCGTTCCTCGTCAGACCGCGTTCCTACACTGCGTTTCACGTCACACCGCTTTCCTCGTCGTTGCGCTCGCCTCCGCTCGCTTCGCCAGCTGCGTCGCATGGCTGATAACATGTCGGAGGATTGAAAAGGAGAGCTCGCTTGCGCCGCAACCACAGTTGAGGCGGCAGTATGGACGGCGACAATTCTGATAAGCAGGAGGAGGCCTGAAATCGACATCGGAACGAGATGAAGAGGAAATGAATCGCCCAGGAAACAGGCGAACAGCGCGCCGTACGACTGGCTAAACGCCCAAGATTACCCAAGGCTAACCATGCTATGCCTTAGCTTTCTCTACATATATCCTGGCATAGCCGAGCTAAGCCACTGCCAATTTTATTCTATCAATTTGCCTAATCTTTGTCCCTCTGGCTTCAAACGTTGTTCAGACTTCGAAAGTTGATAATTTTCAAGAAAATATTGAGTTATTAAAAAACAATTTGAAACGATTATGGATTGTAAGAATCGTGATGGCCTTCTGCATTTAGAAAATTAAGGTTGCTTTTATACTTCAGGCGACTAAAAGCCTATAAGCCTAGTGAATAAGGCCGCAAGGAACGTCTGCAGCCACAAATACTAAGATTAGACAAATCCATGTGCTACGCTATGTCTCTACTATGGTAACGATTGCAGTGCCAGAGTCCCCTCTAGCAATTTTATTAGGAAACTCCAGCAACTGAACATGTGCTCGGAGATTGGATAGCGCTCGCTTCCCAAACACGGAGGCCACGAACTGACTGGCGATTTGTCGTCGGCTCCACGCGCACTCACAACAATAGTGCAAAAAAAGTAAGCGCAGTTTCGCCCGGAAGACGAAGCATCGATTGCGATAGCAAATTAGTGGACAGCTAAACGAATTAAGGATAGTAGTTTTATCGGCCGTTATAAACTTACAAACATAGAAATACTAACTAAATTAGCAAGCATGGTGTCACGCGCGCACAAGCAAACGTAAACGTAGCTCACTCGATTATCGTGGAAACTCGCTGTCCAAACGCGGCAATGAGGAAAGGCGGCAATAGCAGCTAGCGAATTTACCTTCGTACTGCCGCTCACGCCAACGCCAGACTAAGCCTCAAAAACACAGCGCAGCGCGGACTATACCAATTGCAGATGGCTCTCAATATACAGCGGCCCGGCCGGGCGCATGCGCTCGGCGGGGCCGCCCGCAGTAGAACGCGCCCCTTCCCTACCCGCCCCCGGATCGTTGCGCGCGACGGAACACGGCGCGATTCCTCCCCGCTTTCCTCTGTTGTGTGCGCGAAACTGAGCTGCTATCACCGGCTCACCCTCGCACGCTTTCACTTGCACATGAAACATACGGCACGCAAGAGGTGATTTTATCGCACTTGGGCTTTATACGGAACCTCACGGCGATGGCAGGAATGCTTCTGGGGCGTCCGTATGTTTGATATCGCAGTAAAATAAATTAGAAAAAACACAATGATGATTTAATACGCGCCGCCATTCTACCGCTGCGAACGCGCATCGTCATGCACCATCCGCATATCTGCAGGTCAGAGTGATGACACGGCTCGTATGCGCATCTGCGCCGCGAAGCACGCTCGAGCAGCTGTTTTCGCAGGTGCGGCGTCAACGCCTTCCAAAGCTTCACCATATTGCTTCATTTCTTGTTCTTCCTTGGCGCATTCTTCTATTCACAAATTGATGTGTTTGCATACAAACGATTGCGGAGACGTTGTTCGAACAATAAAAGTCCGAGATTCGGGCGCAGCTGGACTGTGTGTGCGATAGATCGGCAAAGGAATAACTGGCTCCTAGAAAGCGCATTGTATTCGCATGCCAGCTGCTGCCAGCTGCGCAGCTGCTTCCGCAAGAAGTCTCTCTCGGCTGGATTATAGGATCGTTTCTCAACGATCGAAGGTTCTAGCATTCGCAGGCGTTGGTCACGTCGATGAGTAGGATGAAGAACGCCGAGCTTGAAGTAGCCCCGTATAAATAATGCTTTTGCTTACTCCATTTTTTGCATTCACACAGATCCTTATTGTAAGAATCCACTGTCTTTAGGGCTGAAAGATGACTCTGTCGGATCTTGCAACGGTAACAATTCGCGCGGCGGTGGGGAGCATCGCGGCCGCGCCGGCCGCATTTCGACGGGGGTGAAATGCAAGAAAGCTCGTGTACTGTGCATCGGGTGCACGCTAAAGAGCCCGAGGTGGTCAAAATTATTCCGGAGTCTCTCACAGCGGCGTGCCTCATAGTAAAAACGCAGCTTTGGCACGTGAACCCCAGAAAAGGTCGTTACGGTGCGTTTACTTTATGGTGCGCTATATGGTTTAGCTGTCTTTTCACAGCAGTGTAATTTCCGGTTCTCACTGCAGCGCTAGTTTCTTGTTGATTCGCCATGCGCGCGCGAAACTACGACAATAATTAGTGCATATAGCTATTCATGTTTCTCATTTGTCAAGCAAGGTAACTATGTTATGGTTAACGAAAGCACAAAAATTGAATCCACAGACAGAAAAAAGATTAAAGAAGAAATAGGGGCCGGGAGAGGAAGCCGGTCGGAAGCACAATAATCTAAATGGGCCGTCTTCGGTGTTTTGCAGTGACTATGGCTGCATTTATACGCCCCTAACTGTGTGCGTCGGAGAGAAGCATGTTCGAGCCGATAACAAGGAGAATAAAAAGAAATGCTTTTTGTTATAACATTCCTGTGATGTCATACAAAAGGCTTAATTGATTCTCGAGGCTGTCACTGCGAACTCTTGCGCTGCAGCAAGCAAGTCAAAATCGTGACCATTTTTAGGACTATTGCAGCTTATGGACCGAAGAATGTTACTGAAAAGCCTCTCTCTGTTGCGTGTCTCTACCTTCCTACGTTCTACTAGGACCTTCTCTGTCGTCCTTCACTCTCCTTTCTTTTCTTCCATTAAGCACCTTGCCCTGTGTAGGGTAGCAAACCGGACGTACGTCTGGTTGACCTCCCCACCTTTCCTTCCTTCCTTTTCCTCCTCTTCCTCCTTCTCTGTCGCTAAGGGGATTATTAGCAGAACATGCTCCATATTTTAAATATGTAAGTGTTTCCACGCCTACCCAACGAGGAAACCTGTCCATCCGTCGCATAAGACGAACCGATATAAAGAAATTAACGTATGAAAAAATTCCGCCTCCATTCCACCCTGCGAAAGTGGATGTACAGCGAAATAGTTGCCGACGTTACACAAGTACCACAACCCCAACTGACGTTAGATCACGTAACACAAGCCCCACCTCCACAAGCGATGTACGAAACACGCTCACGCTCGTGTGCGGAAGTTCAGCATACATCCTCAGTGTGGCCTGTGCCACTAGTCTTCGCTCAAAGTTTGTTCTGTACATGGGTCTGTTGAGGCTACGGCCAACGCAATAGCGGCTTCTTCTGCTTCGGTGGGGGTGGTAGCGCGTAGAGAGCTCCAAGCTGTCTGTGCCTTGAGTCCTGAGCCTGGAACGACGCAAATGGCGTAGGTGTGGGGACGATCAGAGTACTGGGCTGCGTCGACTTATGCCACGGCGGAGTTGGTACCGCACGTCTTGTATAGGGCCTAAGCCCTCGCTCTTCTGCTGCCGTCGTGGTGCCCAGGAAGTTTGTTTTGGGGCCGCGGTTTGATCACGAACATGCCCTTTATGTGTGGCGGGATGGTGGTGGGGACACTGCCCGTTGGGGACGCTCTGAGGCCCATTCAAGCAAGGATCCAGCGGCCGGTCTTTCTACTTTGGAGACGGTGAACCTGTGATGTATGGTGTGCTTCAATGAGTTCATTTATGGTGTTGTGAACTCCCAATTGAAGAAGTTTGTTGGTGGATGTGGGTCTTGGTAAGCCGAGGGCTACCTTGTATGAGTGTCGTATAATGCAGTCGAGACGAGCTCGTTCTGTCTTCTGTAATTCTAGTTATGGTACTGCATAGGTGAGACGGTTGACGACAAAGGCCTGGGTTTGTTGGAGCAAGTCTTTCTCGTTCATGCCTTGTTTACACCCGCTCACTCTGCATAGCAGTCTCGCGATCTGATTCATCGTCATCTGGAGCTTGTCAGTGGGGATGCCATTCCGACGGTTCTGCTGCAATATCATGCCTAGTACTTGCATGTGCTCGACGTGGGTAACTGGCTGCCGGTTTATGCGTACCGTGATGTAAGGTGTCGGTGACTTGTAATTGCTTCGGTTGGGTGGCCGGATCAGGAGCAGTTCCGACTTATGCTCGGAGCACTCTAGTCTCGCTGCGTTCCCGTCTTCCACGACGATGTCGGTGGCATGTTGGAGCGTTTCTTGAACTGTACCGTCTGACCCCTCACGCATCCAAAGCGTGATGTCGTTTGCGTATAGCGTGTGTCTGAGTCCCAGGACTTCATTCAGTTTCGAAGGCAGAGTGCGCATTGCTAGGTTGAATAAGAATGGTGACAAGACTGAGCCTTGCGGCGTGCCTCTGTCCCCGTGCCGGATTACAGGCGAGCGCCGATATCCAACGGTGAGCTCGACCTCGAACAGTAGGACCTGTTCCTCGACCTCGTCTGTGAGGAACGACCATATATAATTGTAGGTTTGCTTACCGGGTTGTAAGTGGGCTAAGCTCTCGAGCACGACCGCGTGGAGGATCTTGTCAAAAGCCATATAGACGTCCAGACTTAGTAAAGCTTTCATGCTCTAACCACCGTCTGGACGCAAGAGGCCGTGGTGTAATTGAAGGAAGACGTCCTGGCTAGACAAGTATGCTCGTGTTCCTGCGCAAAGATCTGCAAGCGGCATAGTATTACATGCTCCATGAGCTCGCCTAGACAGGAGGTGAGTGAAATGGGGCGAAGATTCTCTAGGTTCAGTTTGCTTCCCGGTTTTGGTATGAACACCGCCCGTGCCTGTTTCCACTCAGGAGGTGAACGGCTGGAGCGCCAGCACGCGTTCATGTATTCGGTTATTGCTTCCACCAACTTCGGGTTCAGGTTACGCAGCGCCTTGTTCGTAACCCAGTCGGGGCCCGGAGCTGACATCGTGCGCAGCTTGTGCAGCGCAGCGCAGACATCTGCCTCCGAAATATCGGCATTGAGCTGTTCGTTGGGGGCTGTTATGTTTGTGCCTTCGGATTTGCCTGACGGGAGGCCAGTGCTGTGGTGTGTCGACCGTGGAGGCAGCATTTATCCCCACATGGTGCCCGCTTCGGGCACATGACGACTAAGTGCACGGCTTGGGTGTCCTCGCGGCTGCACGGCGTCAACGACGGAAGCGGCCGCCGGCTCACGGACTGCTATTCGGCCCCTCCTCGTGCGGGCAGCAATGCACCCTCCCCCGACCACCCAAGGACTATGTTTCGACACCTTGCCTTGCAGATTGTTCCGTTGTCCTATGCCGGGCCATTGAACTTGCCCGGCGCACCATACCGACCGACCGCCAGATTGTCCTGACGGCGCAGCGCGGTGCCCGGAGGCGCCGGCCATTGGAAGCGGCGTTGGGACCACAGAGCCTGCCCGGACCCTCTCTCTCTCTACCTTGTTCGTCCTTAGGGACTGTCTGGGGAATCTGGGGACGGGGATGTGTTATTTAAGCAGCTTGGAGCTGCTCAGTTGGTCTCTCCTGATAACCACGCCAACTTGTACATACTGTATAAAGAATTCTTCGCCGAGAAAGCTCTCCTCGTCTCTGACTCTGCGTGAAACGGGGTCCAGACCTCCTGCCGGCCACGCATACCTCGGCACACGCAACAGCTCGATGGCGAGCGGTGGGATCGAGCCTGAAGTATGACGGACGACAACACACCGAGATCACGGGGACGGACAGCTTAGGGCTGGTGAGTGTTGGCTTTGCTCTTTTAAGTGACCAGGCTGACTGGATAGAGGTGTAATCCTAGTCGCTGGTAGGTACCTGCCGCAGAAGCGTGTGTTTTGGTACTTCTGGGTAGAGGTCGAGGCATTGTCACACCAGTGTTCCGCGATGGATCTGAAACGGTTGCTTAGAACTCAGCTCATAACCCTTTGCGAGGAGCTAGGCGTTGAGGTTCAGCTTCAAATGACGAAAGCAAGTATCATTGAAGCGATTGAGAGCACGGATCTTGCGAAAGAAGAAATCGTAGAAATGTGGAACGAAATCCTAAAGCGCAAGGCGGACGAGCAGAAGCTAACAGAGCTTCAGATAGAGAAACTTCGACTTGAAGTCGAGTTGAGAAAGACAGGTGTGGTTCCGGAATTAGAGGGAGCAGGTAGACATGACCTTTATGATCTATCTAAACTTATGCAGCCCTTCAAGGTTGGGCAAGACATAGGCCTGTATCTCGTAAATTTCGAGAGAACTTGCGAGAAGTCAAAATTTGTTCGCAGCACTTGGGCGCGGCGCTTGCTTAGTTTGTTGCCCTGCGAGGCAGCAGATGTGCTTGCGAGGTTGCCTGCGGATGATTCTGATGATTATGATCAGGTGAAAGAGAGCCTATTGAAGCGGTTTCATTTGTCAGCAGAGGCATTCAGGCAGAGATTTCGAAGTCTGAACAAAAGGCAGGGCGCCACTTTTGCTGAGTTTGCTTATGAGTTAAAGGTAAAAATTGGCCGAGTGGTTAAAGGGCGCCAAAGCTTTTGGCAGCTTCGAAAAGGCGTTAGAAGTGTTTGCCTTGGAGCAGTTTTACGCGAAGGTGCCGGAGGCAATGAAACTTTGGATCCAAGACAGGGATCGTGTTGAGTCGGTACAGTCAGCCGCTGACCTGGCGGATCAGTATGCCTCACGTAGAGGAATTAAAGAGGAGGCTACGATCGCCGGTGCGGTGGAAAAGAGAGGCTGGAAGGGTACAGCTAAGCCCAGTAATGTGAAAAATGCTACGAAAGAAGTGGAGCCGAAGGTTCACGAGCAGCCGTTAGGGGAACAAGAGAGAGAGATTCGTGAGAAACGTTCACAGAAAAGCTTGTTCGAAGAACGGAGGCCGGTGACTTACTTTAACTGCAACGAAACCGGTCATATAGCAGTCGGCTGTCGCAAACCAAAAGTTGTGTTCGCGTACGCTTCTGACTCGCAGACTAATGATGAGCTACTCAAACCGTACCTGTCTAAACTGCAGGTGAATGGGAAAAACTGTACCGTGTTGCGAGACAGTGGAGCAACGACTGACCTGGTGCACCCAGATTATGTAAAGCAAGAGCAGTATAATGGCCAATGCGCTTGGATAAATGCTGTGTTAGAGGACACGAGTGTCTGCCTTCCGGTCGCAGATGTGGTGCTCAGCGGGCCATTCGGTGAAGTGTGTACTGAGGCGGCTGTTTCTAACAAGCTGCCGCCGCAGTACCCTTACTTGTTCTCTAACCGCACCGATCGCCTACTGAGGGACCAGGGTAAAGATTGGGTGGAGGGTAGCGTTTAGGCTCTAACGACATCTAAAGCGCGTGCCTTGGCTGCTAAACTGGAAATGAAAGAACGGGATACCGACGTGGAAGTAAGCAATCCACTCGGCGATGAGTGCGAAATTGAGCCAGAGAACCCTTCAGTATCTGTGAGTTGTGAGGGAGAGACTGTTAAGCATGAGAGAGAGATTGCAGAAAATACAGAGGTGAAAGCTGTTAGGCAGTCAGGCAGAACAACCAGTCAAACCAAGTTAGAGAGCGCATTGATGAAGGACACCGAATGTGTCGACGGGTTATTTGTCCTGCCGTGCTCTAGCTCACTAGATAGCATGCTAGCAAAAGTGACGAGAGAGGTTCTCATTAAGGAGCAAACAGTTAATTTAGCTCTCAACATGACGGAGGAAGTGGCGACAGAAATTCCGTGCCTAAGTGTAATGAACGAAATTACGGGTGCGGAAGATGGGATGAAGGTAGCTGCGTCTCAGGAAGCTTTGACAGACATACGATTGGCTGATCTAAATAACCTGGTAGAAGGGAACATGGATTTGTTTTCTCAAAATCCAGGAAAGACGGAGCTGATCGCTCACGACATAGAACTCACATCCGAGACTCCAGTGAAATCACGAGCTTACAGGACGGCACCGAGACAGCAGGAAATGTTAAAACGAGAAGTTGAGCGGAGGCTAGAACTTAAAATAATCGAGCCTTGCGAGAGCTTTTATGCTTCTCCGCTCATTCTTGTAGAGGTCCCGGGTAAAGACCCACCACCTTGCATAGATTACAGGAAGCTTAATGCGACAACGAAAGATCAGATCTGTCTCATTCACCAATATTCAGAACTAGCGGCTACACTGACCGATTCCCTAAGAAAATCGGCTCTCGAAAGAGTAATTTGGGATGATGCCAAGGAGCACATGTTTCAGGGGCTCAAAGCGGCTCTCTCGGCTTCTCCCGTGCTGCGTGCACCGAACTACGACCGACCCCTCATTATACAGTGCGATGCAAGCAATCGTGGGTTTGGGGTTGTGTTGTGTCAGGAGGGTGACAATGGTGAAGAGCACCCAGTGTTATGCGCGAGCCGAAAGCTCACAGTACGAGAGGAGGCCTATAGCTCATCGGGAAAAGAAGGTGCATGCCTTGTTTGGGCATATCAAAACCTAGCCTGCTACCTTTACGGAACGACATTTGTCTTTGTGACTGATCATTGCCCGCTAAAGTGGCTGGCTAAAATGTCAGGCAAGAATCCCCGATTGTTAAGGTGGAGTCTGGCACTTCAGGAGCTGAATTTCAGCGTGCGCTGTCGAAAGCGAGCGCTAATGCTAATGCTGATGGTTTAAGCCGCGCCTTTTAGTTTATCTTGCCAGCTTGTACTAAAAATTTCTTTTGGCTGCAACTGTATACTTTTGTTTATTTGCCTTGTGAAGAAGCGAGAACACTTGTGTGACTGCCAGAAGTTAACGAAGTATAGGAGTTTTCACTGTCAGTGTCAGCTTGGTCGCTTGGGGAGTACGGCTTGCGCTGCCGAGCCAGTGGTTTCGCTCTACGTGATTTAGGAGAAAATGAAGAGACAGGAGGCGAAGCAGATCTCTTCCGTCGAGCAGCTGAGACTTCTCACCGTACGAGATCTTCCCCGTCGGCGGAGGAGCTGTTATGTTTGTGCCTTGGGATTTGCCTGACGGGAGGCCAGTGCTGTGGTGTGTCGACCGTGGAGGCAGCATTCATCCCCACATGGTGCCCGCTTCGGGCACATGACGACTAAGTGCACGGCTTGGGTGTCCTCGCGGCTGCACGGCGTCAATGACGGAAGCGGCCGCCGGCTCACGGACTGCTATTCGGTCCCTCCTCGTGCGGGCAGCAATGCACCCTCCCCCCTCCTTTGTGCGGCGGCGCCCAGGGGCAACCCTTTTACCGACCACCCAAGGACTATGTTTCGACACCTTGCCTTGCAGATTGTTCCGTTGTCCTATGCCGGGCCATTGAACTTGCCCGGCGCACCATACCGACCGACCGCCAGATTGGCCTGACGGCGCAGCGCGGTGCCCGGAGGCGCCGGCCATTGGAAGCGGCGTTGGGACCACAGAGCCTGCCCGGACCCTCTCTCTCTCTACCTTGTTCGTCCTTAGGGACTGTCTGGGGAATCTGGGGACGGGGATGTGTTATTTAAGCAGCTTGGAGCTGCTCAGTTGGTCTCTCCTGATAACCACGCCAACTTGTACATACTGTATAAAGAATTCTTCGCCGAGAAAGCTCTCCTCGTCTCTGACTGCGTGAAACGGGGTCCAGACCTCCTGCCGGCCACGCATACCACGGCACACGCAACAGGGCTCCGACGTCGTGTGGCACGTACGTGGCGCTCTGCCTCGAGGTGCTAATGTACCGGCTGGCGAGCTCCGCCAGTAGCTCCTCGTCGGCGCCATGGTATTGGTGTAATAGTTGCGTCAGCTTTTTTCGTGCCGCCGACTTGGTGTTGCCGGTATCCAGTAGGTGTCGCAGGAGGTGCCATGTCTTTTTGCCGCCCAGCTGGCCGTTGAGGCTGTTGCAGATCTGGCCCCACTGCTGACGTTCCAATGTAGAGGTGTGAGCCTCTATCTCCCGTTCGAGCTTTGCTATGCGCCGTCGAAGCTTGTTGTTTTGACGTTGGCGCTGCCACCTGCGCGTGACGCTTTCGCGCCCTTCCCACATGGGCACGAAGCGGGAATCCGTCGATGGTTGCTCTTGAGTAACCGCCATTTCGTATGTAGTGGAAGTCACGTCGCGGCTCACCGACCCGATCCATTCGTTGAGATTCGATATGGAGTCGGGTGCTGTTTCTTCGTGTAGCTGACAGAATTTATCCCACTTCATTATGCGGGCCGTGGCCGGCTTCTGTCGCGGACTTCAAAAGTCCGCGACAAAATGTAATGATTGCTTCAGACCATGTGGCCTCTGTTCTGCCAGCGGGCGCCCAGTATGTTCTTGCAAGGGGAGAGGTCTGGCGTGGTGTCTCTACACACACTGTTACCGACCCGTGTGGGGTCTTGTGGGTCGTTGAGGATGGTAAG
This sequence comes from Dermacentor andersoni, assembly GCF_023375885.2. Classification (NCBI taxonomy): domain Eukaryota; kingdom Metazoa; phylum Arthropoda; class Arachnida; order Ixodida; family Ixodidae; genus Dermacentor; species Dermacentor andersoni. Next base: position 74,838,344 of record NC_092816.1, on the reverse strand, counting down.
ACCTAGATCTTGTGCGGCCCCCCATAACCGGGTGCCCTCGGCGTCGGGTTTTGGGTAGCCCCACTCTGGGTGCTTGGCATTGAAGTCGCCCAAAATCACTAGTTGCGCTCCTTTGGCCAGCAAGGATGCTTTGCGGAAGACTAATGGAATGTTAGTGCCCTTGTTTCGTGGTGAGTTGTAGAGGCTGAGGATGAAGTGCGGGCTGTCGCCTCTTCTCTTCGGCAGTATTTCAAGGCGTGTGTGTTGGATGTCTAAATTCGTGTTGTGTTGCTGTAAGGTTTCGGTGTACCAGGATGACCGCGTTGGGATGAGGCCTGTCGGCCGGTCCTAGCTGATCGTATGGAGTGCAACCTGGTAGTTTTACGGGAGTGTTCGTCTCTTGGAGAGCTATGATGTCTGCTGTGTCTTGTGTGTCGTGTTGGATGTGAAGGTGCAAGTGCCCCCGCTTAGTGTGGTATCCTGCAGTTCCACTGCCATACTGTCAGAGTTGTTCGTGGTGCCATGTTGCATTGGTGTCGGTGGGGGGGCCTGCCTGGCATGCTCGCGTTGGTGTGTGGCTGGCTCCTTACGTATTTCCTCTAGGATGTAGTTTTGGCTGGTGTCCGTTGTTTCTTGTAGTGCAGCGAGCTGTGTCCTGTGTTTCGCCTGTGTTGCCTCCACAGAGCGCTTGAGTGTAGCGTATGTGTTTATCGCGTCCATGCAGAACACGGGAAGTTCCTAAAGATTTGTCTTTATAAGTTGATTGTTCGCGATAAAGCGCGTCTCCAGCTTAGTTTCTAGGGCAGAGATAGCCGCCGTAACGGCTGTGGCAATGTTCACTTCGGTATGGAGCGAGGCAGTGGATATGGCTGCCTTGCGTTCGTTTGAGCTTTGTGGCTGTGATGTCATGCTAGTGGGGGCGGTGGAGTATTCTCGTGTTTGTGACGCGGATGTGGATGTCGGGGGGATGTGTGCGAGACGAGGGCATTGTCTACTTTAGCTTCAAGGGATTGGATATAGCTAGGTAATTTAGCTATCTGGGACTGCTGAGCTGAGATTTGGAGAAGGAGGAGTAGATTTTAATGAAGAGAAAGGAGGAGAGGTCGGCCTGGAGAGCGTGTCTCTAGCCTGCTACTCCTCACTGGGGAAAATGAAAGTGGGAAATACAGGGAAAGGTAGGTGGAGGGTGATTATGCTATGGTAGAATGAGACACTATATACACGTTGTCCAATATGCGGATGCGCACTGTAGACGCAATACAAGCAAGAGTAATCTTGTCCATGCAAAAAGTAATCTTCATTGTCACAAAAAAGTTATTGCGCAAGCACATTTCGCACTGACTGCACGTTTCACAGGTTCTAGAGGTGATCGTCTAAACCAGTCTCACTTAGAAAGCTCAAAAGTGATCTTATGGCACGTTGGGCACAGTCACCACTCCTCCACGCGTCCAAAGGCTTTTCTTCCGAAAAGGGGCGGGAGTCCAAGCAGTCAACAGTAGACTTGAGTGTTCTTCGTTCGGCCGCATATTGAGGGCACACGCAAAGTACGTGAGCTATTGTCTCGGGAGTGTGAGAGACGCTACAGTCAGGGTCCTGTGATTGTCCAATCGTGTGAATCTTGTGAATCTTGCCCAATCTTGTGTGGCTGGGTGTATGCCACACCCAGCCGTAATCGATGAATGAATGTTTCCTAGCCTCTCCGCAACCGAAGTGGAAGCCCGAATTGTAAACCAGCACCAAGTCTATGGAGGCGCTCTTGCCGATGTTCGGGGTTGTCCCAATGTCACGCTATAGAAGTTTTTATGGAGTTGTGGAGCAAGGCGTTAATGTCATAGCGGGAAACATGAATTTTTATAATTTTTCCGTCAGTGTGCGCCTTTTTTGCTTCCGCGTCAGCCTGTTCATTTCCAGCTATTCCACAATGGCCACGAATCCACTGCAGCGCAATGGTATGCCCAGAATGAGACGCCTCAGCAAGCATAGACATGATGTCATAAACCAGAGGACTATATGCGGTTCTGCCATTCATATAATTGCTGATGAGTTGCAGTGCTGGTTTTGAATCACAGAACACTGTCCACTTCTCCAGGCTTTGTTGCAGTGTGCAACGAATTGCCTCTCGAACTCCAGTCAACTCAGCTGCTGTAGACGACGTCCCGTGCCCTATCTTAAGCCGTTGTGCGATCCTCATTTCTGGTAACGTGTAGGCCACCGCGAAAGAGGTCTGTGTCACAGAACCATCTGTAAAAACATGTTCGATATATCCATACATGTAAGCAATGTATGATAACGCGAAATGCTTGAACCCAACAAGCGGCATTTTCGACTTCTTCGTTATTCCATGGATTGGAAGTCTCACCGTTGGCTATGCCATCGTCCAGAATGGAACCTCGGTTATTTCATACGGTTCGAAGTCCGACGGCGACAAGTCTTGCTGCGACAACACGGCTTCTGAGTAGGCAGCGACAGGTCGTATGCTTATGAAGTTCGTGAGTGGATGATTCCTGTGTCTAGTCAGTAGCCTTAGATGCGCTCGCAATGACTCATGCTGCAGATAAACTCGAGCTGGGCACGTGCCTCTGCAATATTGCCCCAAGTAGACGCACATCGTGGTTGTCCTAGGCAAATTCTCAGTGCGCGAGCCTGAGCACTTTCAAGTGTGCGTACATCAGTCGTACTAACCCGTGAAAGTACAGGCGCACTGTAGCGGAGGTAGCCAACAAAAAGTGCCTGGTAGAGCTGCAGAAGAGATGATTTGGATGGCCCCCATGATTTTACAGACATGTGTCTAATGATCTCAGTAAAGCTGTCCAACTTTTTTCTTAATCCAGAGCGGTGCTTGGTCGATGTTGACTCCGAGAAATTTGTGTTGGGTTACCGAAGGTATAATCTTCCCATCAATCATAACGGGGTAGCAGGCCATTGACTTTCATGTAAATGCCATGGTTACACTTTTTTCCGGTGAGAGCTGCATTCCGCGACTGTTAAGGTATGTCGACGTTATTGACATCGCGGGCTGCAGCTTCGTTTGCACTTGCAAGCGCGTTAAGCTCGTGTTCCATATACAGATGTCATCTGCGTACACAGAGACCAAGACTGTGCCTGCGTGTTCTTTGACCAGTCCAATGAGAACGACATTAAATAAACTTGGGCTCAATACACCTCCTTGAGGCACTCCACGATAGACGGGGTGGTTCTTTGTTTCACCGTCTGGAGTTGTCATGAATATCGTTCTCTCTTGAAGATAGCTGGCTATCCACTGATGCATACGTCAACCGGTGCCACATTCTTCTAGGGCATTTAAAATTGCATCATGTAGAACGTTGTCAAAAGCACCCTTGATATCAAGAAATACAGTAGCCATTAATCGACGGCGACGTTTCAGATGTTCAACAGTTGTTACTAGGTCAGTGACGCTCACGATCGACGACCAACCCTTTCGGAAACCTGTCATTGCGTCTGGATATATAATTACGCTTCTCCAAAACCCAGTCCAGGCGCATCAAAACCATGCGTTCCATGGTTTTACCTATGAAACTGGCAAGCGCCACAGGTCTGTAGCAAAGCATAGCATAGGGTGCCTTGCCTAGTTTCAATAATGCCACAATTTTGCTTGCCTTCCATTGTGCAGGCACAGTTCCCGAGGACCAAGAGAGATTGTATATAGCCAGAAGCTCTTCCGTTGCTCGAGGGCCTATATGGCGCAAAGTAGAATAGGCAATGACATCAGGCCCAGGCGCACTTGAGTGTCTTGAAGAGCAAATCGCTGCACCTAGCTCTTGCTGATATTTGGGCTTGCGAATCTCTCTGAGATTTGGGCTCGCTGGACCGAAATATGGGCTCTCAAGGTGGAATTCTCCTTTGTCCTGTGAGCTGGATGCCCGCGACCCTGGGGTCCCTGTTGCCAGGCAACCATCTTGAGTGCATCACTTGGGCCTCAGCGTAATGACCGGCGCCGGCTTGCCAAGGATGATCGTTGGGTTGAACGAGATCTGGTGCGGCACCGGGACCTGTTGTCTCGGCGTTGAGGTGGGCCGTTGGAGTCGAGCGGCGGGAATAACGCCGCCCGGGCTCGGAGGCAGGGGGAGCGGCTGCTGGAGGTACCGCGACAGGACGCGCTGCGCCTGGTGGCCCGGGCAGGTTCTTGCTCTTGCTTTGTTTGTGTGGTGGGCCGTGTCTTCACGATGAAGCGGTATTTGCAGTTGGAACTGCTGGTATTGTGTGCCCCGCCGCAGACGATGCAGCGTGGCGCGCATGTTGGAGCTTCGTCTTCCTTCGGTTGGGGGTTGTTGGAATCTCAGCGCTGACGCCCGTTCTTGCAAATGGGTCGCAAGCCCCAAGGGTAGCGTTGGCCTGGCGGCCTGGGGCACAACTGGAAGCATCCGAAGGTCCCGGCAAAGCATGAGTCGACTGGTAACAGAACAACTTGTTTATTCTAACATCGCAAAAGAGCGGGCGGTCAGGTCGACCGAAGTGGAGAGACGGGAGAGCACGTAACTCAACGGAAGAAATCGGAGCCTCTCTCTTGGCGTCCGGGGGCAGCTGCTCTTATACTTTCGCACTTGAGGGCAAGAAGGAAGGCCTCGTGACGAGGCCACGTGACTGCGGGCACGGACACGCTGAGAGACATGTTGAGACGAGTGTAGTGACGCATCCGCCAACCCGGCGCCGGTCAGACCTCCTCGCTTCACACTTGGGGAGCTCCTCTCCCCGGCTGCCGCGCTTTGACAAGCGTGGGCACACACACACACACGCACACACGAAGACACGTGGCACTGAAACACGCCTGGACGCGCTTGGCGGGGAGGCTTTGCGGGAGCTCCGAACGGGCCAAAATGTCCGCCGCTTTGAACGAAGCCCCGGCGTCCGTTGCATCCGCGCCGGCTATACCGCGCGTCGTAGGCGAAACGTAACAGGGTGCTCCCAGCCGCAACGGCGGCATCGCTCCTTGCGTGGCAAGGGACCGACGTCCGTGCGATGGACAACCTTGCGGCAGTTGTAGCATGACTCCGCCCGCTTGTAGAACGGGTAGTCTGATGTCGGTGCCTTGAGAGAATATCCATTTTGTGAGGTCCTCATATGTGAGGGTGACTATCAGGTGCCTTGTCTGGCCCATGCGTGTGCCGCTCACAATAGGCATGTCGGTGTTGCGTTGCTGGCTTGGAGGTCTGCCAGTATCTCTTCGTCTGAGAAATCGTGGAATGCGTGAAACATGATGCCTCGCATGGTGTCGTCACGTCGTCACACGCGGAGGTCGATGGTGCGGGTGTGTAACCTAAACATAAGATAAAGGTGTTTGTGAAGCCTAAGATGAGTGCCGAAAGTGACTCGAAAGAAACATTATCCGATATAATAAGAGCCTGGTTGCTGATGAAGAGATAAAGCGAGAGTTTTCCTGTTTGGTTAATGAAAAACCATAAAAGACAATTTAGAAGGATAATTGATAGCCAGTTTGCAGCTCACCACTGCCCCAGGGAATTAAAATTTCCTGGTAAATTGGAAATTAAAACATTAATGTCAGAGCTGTAAGCAAAGATAGGGTTGTTATTTGCATACGAAGTACACTTTGAGCGAGAAAGAGAATCAAATAGGGCAAGTCATTAATGTGTTAAAAACAAAAGGGGCCCTACAATATATCCTTGGGGAACACCTTTGGTAATATATCAGAGATTAGAGAAGCAATCATCAAGAAGAAGCTGCCGTCGATTAGATAAGAAAAGTCTTTTTAGCACTCATAGCGCTGGCCGGTCAATACCATAACGCTCAGGCTTGAGAAAACAAGAAATAATATTATGGTCGATAGAATCAAAAGGCCATAAAGAAATCTACAAATATACAGAAGCTGAAATATCGCCATGGTCAATTTAAGACTCAATATTATCAATGAAACATGCGACGGTAGTGTCTGTAGACAACCCTGAGCGGAATCTAAACTGAGAATTTAGTATGTTAAATTTCATGTAGTACTTGTGTGGTCCTGTTTCTACTGAGAGCAACTTAACAGACTGCTTGAGGCGCATCACAACATCCTGCGAATTACTTGCCATGCCATCGAATCGGTGATACTCTTTAGCTTAAGCAGTGCAAAGCTCTACAGCTAAATGGCCTCTGAAGTGATCGAACCGTATTCACTCGGACAAGTTGTAGCGCAACTGCTCGGCAAAGTCGATGTCCGTTGAGGTGCTTTAGTAACGCTTGTGACGCTATTGCCGCAAGCGATGGCTCTGAATCTTATTTACTCGAGTGGATAAACCTAAGAACACCGTTAAGTGTCTAATGGTCACATTTTCATCGCTGCAAGGATTTAGGTGTGCAAAAATGATGTAATATATTTTAAGTTAGGCGGAGTTGTAGGAGTTTATAATTTGAGTTTTTCCCTGATTTCGTAAAGATTGTTGTCAAATTCTTTGTTAGCAATCTGATAACATTGCAATTATTATGGCTGCAGCAGCCTTATATTTTTTCTTTCTTTTTTAGTTTTCCGGGACTCGCGTTCCTTGATGCTGTAAAAATATTTTTGCACGGTAAATAGTCGCATTCAGCTGTTTTTCTTCGAAGACTTTGCTTACAACAACTTACTTCAAACACGCTCTTGACAACGGTGCCCACGTCAACTGATCGATGGCTTTCGAAATTTGGATACAGTTCCACACAATTAACCACGTGGACTGAAGGCGTACCGACTCGACAGCCCTTGAAATTGTCCTTGTGACTGTGCCCACGTCGCCATTGAATCGATAGATCTCTATTCTATGGCCTTCGAAAGGCCATTGTGACATGGGTACCAAGCTGGCTAATTTAAAAACCGTGAAAGGCATGTCCCGTATTGACAAAATTAGTTTCCTCATTGGCGAGCGTTTGGACGCCTGCGTCTCATTATAGCTATCGTCATGCTAACCAGACGATGGCAGCGGATATTATAAATCAGGGAAAACACTTACGTAATAAAAACAATTGTTACGGGCCTAAGCGAAGTGGGCTCCTTCTAAATGACCACGAAAGCAAAACAGAAACGCACTCGCTTTCTTCGTTCTATGGTTCGCGTTAGTTTTCGTTTCGCTGGGTTACGCTCAGCTTACCTTGCGACCATAAATTACTCATGGGCTGGCTCTTGACGGGTACTGCACAATATAAACAGTCAACGATGCAGCTGCGGATTTTCGAGCGTATATGGAGAGGGAAATGAAAGGAGCATTAAATCACGAAACCTCGCACATGTATGTCTACCACAAAAAGTCCTCTACCGTACTATATATGTGCTCGTAATTAGGTCGATTAGCGTTTTCTGAGGAATAGGAACCCACAAGAACTGCAGGCCTGAAGAGGCCTCGAGAGTTACGACGAACGAGGCACATATCTTTAGACATGTTCACTTAAGTGAGCAGGCAATGGTTACAAACTCGTACACTGTGGCCTTAGGGTGGCGGCTTTGTTCGCGGAAAGATAAGTTGAGTTGATATCAGTGCAGTAGAATTTCTAAGCAATCGCTCAGCAGCCTTTGGCGTTGCCATTGTTTAAGTCATTGTTCAGCATTTCCTCTGAAAAAAAGGGCTAAGTCAAAATATGGTGTAACAGATATGACAGGCTATCCGACGTTTCGTTCGGTTGACCTATATTTGACAAACATCGGTCCATGTTTAAGTCTGACAGGACGTTTAAATTAACCCGACAGGAGCGGGTCAAGTCGGTTTGAATGATTGAAATGTGTCTGTCGTGCTCATGGAAATGCTAGCCGGTCGCGCTGAGCAAGCGTCGAGTCGTCCTGAGCCATACCCTCGGCACGGGATAGGTTGACCCAGCCAGACCCGATTGAAGCGCACATGTAAACCAGCCAGCAGCGATTATTTGGACGCGCTGTCCTAACCTCTGTCTTCGACGAAGGCTGTCGCAACATGGCTCGACCCGTCATGTACGATGTCCATGCAAATGATGTAGAATCAGGCTTTCTGAGCCCGTCTTCTGACCCTACTCGCACCTGTGGTGTTCGTGTAAACGCAGCCTGAGTAAGCCTGTCTTTTATAGTGAATAACTTTCTTTGGCTACCATGATACTTTTCTGTATACACGGAAGCCCGTATACACAAAAGGGTCTTACGCCAGAATAGTTCCTAAAAAGGAATTTCCAGCCAATCCTGTACTAGACATATTTTAAGAGAAGGCTTTGTGAATTCGACCTTTAGCTGAATCTGGCGGAACGACGTCACTGATCAAAGTGAAAGGAGGATATTTAACCTCCCGCACGAGCATTAATTTTGGAGTGCATAGTTTGGCGCCGTCGAGAACATTCTGGAAATGCGTTAGAGCACCTTCGAGCGAGCGTACGCGTTCGCAAAAGTGGAAATGCACCGGCGCTTCTCGGCTTGCGTCCTCGAAACGCACGCAAACTTTCCCAACGTGTTCCTGCTCCTCCGTAACTCGACGCCTGTTCGGCCCGTGCATTCGTGCACTTGCCCTTCGAGATAGTCGTCGAATTGACTGTTTTAAGACCAGGATGATCTCGCTTGTTTGCCTACATGGACTCTTCACGCTCGCTGCACACTCATTCTCGTGTTTCATCATCTCTCAGTCAGCGCGTCCTGTATTTTTTCAATGCCAGCCAGGTGCGGCCGATCCGACCGTTCACCACCCGCTCATATCTGCCTTTCTTACGCTCCCCCGCCGGCTATGGTTCGCGCCTTGTTCACGGTCATGGGGGAGAGTACCATCTGTGTGGCGCCTCACGACGGAAGTCGGAGGAAGACTGACAGATGTTTGACAACCTGACAGACGCAGGCACGCAGCGTCTACCGCTTCTCCACCGAAATGGTAGCGACGTGCGCTCCGACGCACTCGTGACGCGAGCAGTCGCACGTAGGTTCTAGTCGTACCTAAAAGTACCATCTCGGTAGCGTCGCATCGCGGCAACTCACTGAACTAAGGCGCACCAACGGCTCCCACTGGGGAGCGAGCGATTGCACTGGCATTGAAAAAATGGAGGAGGCGATGTCCGAGTTTACGCATTTGCACGTGTACGTTGTTGTGGACGCGTGTAAACATTTAAATGAAGCGCGAAGCTTTCCAGATTCATTGCCCGTTGTGAGCCGCACTGCGTTGCTAATCTATGTAGGGGCCACTAGCTCCTTAGCCCAATATAATTTGAGTAATGTTTTTGCTAAATGGGTGAAAAAAAGTTTGAAAGCGACAGTGTGCAGGTATTTGCACCGACGTAGCGGCAACAATTGCAGAGGAAAATGAAACTGGACAGAGGTTGAAACGGGCCCAGTTAGTGTAGATTGAAGTCTCCCTACCTGCCACTGCGCAACATAACGATGACAAGGAGAATGATTACACTGTTACGAAGAGGAAGCACGATGTACAAATGTACTTACAACTATTTACATGGGGAAAATTTAGTGGTGAGAGCGCAGGCTAGTACAATGGTCACAACGCCAGGAGGTAGTCGGCCACTTGCTCTTCGTCTTCCTCTTGCGCGTACGGTCCTGTCCAACTGCACCGTAACAACATCAATGAATATCTCACGAATAAACACAAGAGTGAGAACATCATTTCACAGCTATAAGGGCGCTTTGTTATGCAGTTTTTGTGGCATCTGTTGCAGATGTCATCATCGTGCTTATAATTATTATGTTTCTTTGACTGAAGTCTCCCGACATGAAAAGTTTGCATGTTCTTGCTGTGCCTGAGATCGACGAATATTGAGCCGTCGTCTTGTCTTTATCAGTCATTGTTGTCGTAGTCGACATCGACCATCGTCGCCTTCGTCATGACGTCATCGTCGTTGTTGTTGATGGGTCAGCTACCATTTCTATGGCCAACACCTCAAGCTTTCATTTGAGTGGCTTTTTTTAACCATGTCCAGTGAATAGAGCAACAAATACAGAAATGAAATAGTCTGATGACCGTCTATTACAGCCAGTATCTGACTGTGCGTAAGCAATGCTTACGTTCAGCCGTAACAACTAACCTCCCTTAAATAAGAACGATGCTTCCCTCAATGTTTGTGCACGCGCAGTGAGAAGTTCATGTATATCGTTTTCCGGTTTATCTTCTCTTCTTGCGCAAACATGACTGTGCTACGCTGAGATCCTTGACATTGCACCGCTCGCTTTCTTTCTTTCTTTCTTTCTTTCTTTCTTTCTTTCTTTCTTTCTTTTTATCTTTCTTTCTTTCTTTCTTCGTCTTCTTCCTTTTGCTCTTTTCCGTTTTTTTTCTTGTTTTTGACGCTTACGGCGTACTTACCTAATTTGACACGTGAAAAATGCGCAAAGGCGCTGCAGGTGTTCCAACCAAAATTAGAGAGAACAGTAAAGCAGCGAAGTCGCTTAATTGCCTATCCACCGTCGGCCCGACGAAGGCAAAATGTTTAATGCCAAGGTACCTGTCGTTGTGCACGAGCGTGCAATAAAACGCGCAGCGCATGACTTGTTCTGGTGTCTTTTTTGCAGACGGTACGGCAGTGATTGATTAGGGTGCTTTGCTTCCGCGTACATCCCGCCCGGCAGGCGAGCGTACCCCGCTCCACACTGCGTCGCAGGCATTTTTACACTCGCAATTGTCTTTGTGGAAAAAAAGGTGGCGTGTACGTTGTCAGTATTCCTGAGCATTGCCTCTCATTTGCTTCCACCGATTCATGTGCGTTCGGTGCCGCATCAATGCACTCTGCTCTTTTATTCTCCTCTTTTTTTCGAGGACAGTATAGGTATGCTTCAGTCTTGCGTTTCCTAATCCGTAGCCTTGGCCTCACTTCGCCTCCCTGTGGGAGGCAAGCGCGTTATTGTGCTGCACAGCAAGAAAGTGAAGACACGTCTAAGGAAGCGCTGATGCAGTGTCGGAAGTTGGTAGAAGCGTAGCTAGCGCAGGCGTACGGCCTTTTGTCAGCGAAACGTGGGCGAGATATAGAGACGAAATGGGAAAGGCAAGTAGGTCCACAATAACGGAAAATCTGGGGACGAATTTACAAAGCTTTTCGTTCGTGGGTGATTTCTGCCCTGTTGTCCGGCTGCCTTCGCTAACTATACTTACACCATGAACATTGGTTTGAATATGAAACAATTCTACGCGTAAAGGCTTATTCACATGGTGCGATTGGAACTACGAAAATCAGTGTAGTCGCAAGCGTCGCAATGCGACTTTCTGAGGGTTCATTTCACATGATTTCGATTTCAACAATGCGACTGGTGCGACGCCCAGGGTTACTTGCTGCCAGGTTCTGTGGCATAAGCCGCATAATTCTTTTAGTATAACGAAGAAAACATGTACATTTTAATATTATTGACCTGTTTTTATTAGGAGAAAGTAATAGGCGTCTTTTGTAATTTAAGAAAGCTTTGAAGTTTAAATTTGTTTGGAGTACGCAATGGCGGTTTCTGAAGCTCGGTACAGTATGACAAGGCGCACGTAAACAACAGCTGTTTGCAGCTGGTTGTTGAGCGCTGTGTGTTGTATCGTGCCTTCTATGTCCATGTCGTTCTGTCTGCGCTACAGCAACCTACAAGATGACCTATCAACAAGTTCATATAGCTACCCTCACTGCATATGCAGTATTCAGAATTCGACTGCAGTAAAGTCGTCGTGCCAGTCCCAAGAGAGCCTCGCGCTACTCGTGCTCAGCGTCAGCTTCTGGAGAAATGATAAGTGTATGTTGCTCGTGATTGCGCATAAGTGGTTCCTGTTCCTAGTCACATTCTTGCACCAAACGCAGAAACAAGGCACCCCTAAAGCCCACGTCTGCCCCTGAACGAAGCTACAAATGATCTGTGTGTGATTACTGTACGTGGAATGGAAATTGTGTTGTGACATTCAACCTTAGCGCTAGCCTGGTTCGTCCATCGCGGTGCGCGTGCTGTGAATGTTTCTAAAGGCGCAAAAGCGGCCACATCAAATTTTTTGAGCAGCTACCGTCACTTGTGTGGAAACCTGTACCATCATAGCATTCTGAAAGATATGCCTGTCGTCCACTTTGTTGTCCTGTATCTCGTGCTGTTAGTATGCTGTGAACCTCTAACAAGGCGACCATATCAATTCAATACGTGCTGTGTATAATGCAGGAACGTAGGGAGACGGCAGGCGCATTTGGGGTAGGCTTTTTAATCTTTCTGCTCAGCCTTGCGCGCCGCCTACGGTTAGCCTGTTTTGTGGAAATTATTGTTATAATAATAATAATAATAATAATAATAATAATAATAATAATAATAATAATAATAATAATAATAATAATAATAATAATAATAATAATTGTTATTATTATTATTATTATTATAAATATTATTATTATTTTTAGATGTTATAGTTCCTTCACTGTTCTAAAGCAATCATCCAGATTTCTTAAGCTAGTCATGTATTTAACCGGTATTACACCAACATTGTTACGACATGCTAATAGGAGTCAGTTCAAATGTGATTACCCAGTGAAAGAAAGCACAAAAGAAAGCCTCAATGTTCATCCCAATCTGGCATTCCTAAAGAGATTTCATTTGCAGAATTGTATGCCTGCTTGGATTGCCTGCAATTCAATGCTCAAAGCTACAAAAGTGATTCCTTTTCTTGCTGTCGAAAGGCTGCTTCATTGTCGATAGCAAGCTATAATTATTCATTTCGAAAGCGTGAAGCAATCACTATATCCCTAAGCTTATCAATGTGAATTTGTTACATGAACATAATTAAGTTTCCTTCCTACCCCTCATTAACAGACATGGGATTAAACTGTTCGCTTTTATAAGTTTCGGGATCCAAACATTCTGGAGTTTGTCCAGAGCTTTCGTCCGCATTCTATAATGTGCGTGTTTGTATCGAGTTCTGGTGCTGCGATCGCAGTGATGTACGCATTTTTGTAAATATGTTGCAACCAACTAATTTATTGAACTTTGTTTTCGAATCTACAAGATGTGGCCATGCAATAACGAGCACATTAATAAGCAAAAATAAAGCATTGCAGATTCAGTGCACGTGTGGGAACCTATGCGAAGTGAAGCTTTTGTCAAGTGGTCAATTAAATGCTAGTAAATTAACTGCGATATATACAATTGGTCTTATTTTCAACAATCCTACATGTCATCTTTTGCAGGGTTTGTTTATGCACCACATATGCCACAACCTTAATGTCATGTAATGTTTATACTACACTGTTCACAAAATATACCAAAATGCAAACAGCAGTTAATGTAGATGCACACTGCAAGACTGCAGCACAGTGACCTTTGTTGAGGAAAGGATGGTGTGGGGTGTATGCAATGAATGAATGACATGTACATATTTATTTATATACCTCGCAGGCTGCAAGGTAGGAGTATTAGGTTAGGCAGGTTAATAAAGTAGTTACAAAAGGAAGAGCACAACCTTATACCATACTTAACAAACAATAACAGAAAAAGAATGAGGCTTTCTGCTAGAGACCAAGATGATCATAAGGCACACTAGCGAATTAAAATTTATTGAATACGGCGAGTAAATGCTGGTTCACAAGTAATAAATTGAAGTTACATAAAAAGGAGAAGCAAAAACTGATGTGTGTCCATACAAATACCGACAAGAAATGCATCCATCTCTCAAAGCGTAACAGAGGCCATGCTCACACAAGATTCACACAGCGTTTTTAGATATACAACTTCCATAATTTCTCTAGGCAGCCTATCTGCACAGAATAATAGCTTCTTCCTGTACAACGCATGCTCAAATGTCTCGACATACGAGCGTCACCTTAATAGCCCTAATGATGCTTCTGTGTGCCTTATAAAAGTTTAATTTGGGCCAAGTTGCAAGTCTGTATAGTGGGAAGCAGTAAGAACAGGGTACGCTAACTTCTAATGGAAAGTTTTATCGTCAAAATGTAGGGTTTTCTAAAGGTTACCAGAAAGTAGTACAGCAAGAAAGCCTGATAAAAACATGTGCTTGATGAAACGGAACACAATGAAAAACAAGAAAGAGAGAAAATACAAATAAATATACAAGTCCAGGGGAAAAAGCATTGTGATTACCAACTGCATATGCGACTACCTTCCAAGAAACAAGTGTTTCTTCCACTGAAATGGAACTGGAAGAGTGCTTGCATAAGCAAGCTGTCAGCCTGTCTATTGGAAAAAGAACAGTGATTCTTGAAAGGTGCTGGTATGCACGACTGGCGATTGTAATAATTTTTTTGCTGCACTTAGAGTTCTTATTTGTATTTCTTTTCTGTAACGTTTTTATGTATGTTTGGTCGCATCAAGCACCAATTTTTATCTGGCCTTCTTGCTGTGTTCTTTTTTTCTGATAAATTGCACAGATTGCCTCATTTCCACAATAAAACTTACTTGGAAGTTAGCCTTCATCTCTCTCTCGTGTCATCCTGTTGATACTGCTTCATGATATGCGCCCTTGCAACATTTATGTCTGTGTGTGCGTGCGTGCACATAGGTTTGAATGTGAAATCGGATCCTAGGGCAGGGGTATTCTTATTCTCCTGTGCAGCCTCATGAATTCATTAATTACAGCGCAAAAGAAAGACAATAGACAAGAACGAAGTGAGCGCACAGAGTGCTTTGATTTTGTTCATTGTCGATTTTTTTTTTTGCGCTGCAGTTAATAATAAATACATGACAACTCATCCAGTTTTCAGTTATGTTGGGCTCATGAGACCATTTGTGTCCTAGAATATCTTCATGGCTATGTAAAGCGTAATTTAATTTCTTGGCTATGTGCTTGCAAGCCGCGTGTCAATCTCCCGATTTTCCTGACAATCTTGTGTGATGTGTAGGCCCTAACAGTTTCCGGTGAATCCATGCAGGCATGCAGGGTGTTGTAGACTGCAAATTCGCACTGCAAGTGCTGCTTTGATTGCTTTCAGGTCAGCTTTTCTGGTTGTATAGCATTTATTTTATATAGTGTCATACTGCTGTTAGAGTGTTATTGCCGCATCAGTGTACTACGTGGGCCTCATGTTGGTGTCTTCATGATTAGCAACCTCTTCTGTGTGTCTGGCAGTCGCATATAGTCTCCTGCCGAATTGTTTACCCCCCATATTTCATGGTATCGGCCGGTTGTGCTTCAAATTCAGGTGCTCCTGAGCTTGCGTTTCTGAAGGCAATGGTAGTCTTCTTTGCATATCATATGCTAGCTGGAATAGTATCTTGCAAACAGGTTCCGACCTTTTCAGGCAAAGCCTTTTGGGCGCAGGCTGCGATTCTCCTCTAAGTGCTTGTTTGTTTGCTGTTTCTCAAAGAGGCCTTCAAGGATTTTAAAGTTGGAAAGATCTGTCAGTACCCGACGCTTGCATTCGACTAGTTGTCTTTTTTGTTCGCTGCTGGTAATTCCTACCGTACAATACCTTGGACACAAGTACAGCATCTGCGATTTTCCATAGTATCCCCTCGTCCACCCCCCATGACTTTGAGATTATTCTTTTCAATAGTTGTAGAATTTGTGTCCAGATATGGCATAATTGTTTTGCCCATGTGCTGGCTCTGCCATCTTCGTCTTACACTAGCTGAGGGTTTGGGGATGCTGACTTGTGAATATATTTGTCCAGCTATTTGAAGTACAACAAGCAATGTGGGGTGGTTTTTGATTCTGATCTTATTTCCAACGTCGATGTAAGTTAACTTATAAGAAAATGAGAGGCCAGACTGCCTAAGAAAGTCTGCAATGTTTTCGAGACCTTGTTGCATAATTCTTGATTTCTGTATAAGGTAGCTTTCCCATAGACTGTAGTACGCCATAGACTAGCACTTGTAGTACGCCTGTGTTGTTAGTGGGGTTGGGCGAAATGTACCTCAAGCTCTCACCTGGAATATTTTGTCTTTCAAAAAGTTACGGTTTAACTTGCGTGCTCTACCCCATATATTTTGGCTTATCGTTCCTCCTATTAGAGTAGCATGAGGTTCTGTATTAAAAACCTCTTCACTCTCTTCATTATTTCATAAGCGGTATTACACAATGCCCTCTAATAAAGTTTCTGCTGCTTATGGCCCACTCATATCTGCCAGAAGGGACAACTCTTGAAGAAGGTTTTCTTTGGGCTGGTGTGCATGATGTAGTATGAGCATTCATGTCTTTTGATATTTATACATGAGTATAACTAGCTACCCGATAGAGTACTTACTATGCCTGATCATGCTTATTTGTGCAGTGCTGTTGAACAATACATATTGATGCAATGAATGTTTACACATTGGAAGCATCAGGAAAGATGCTTATTTTACAATTGTTCCCTTTGCTATTGATTGGTGTTAGTGTTGCTTGTTAAATTTTGCATATGCATACCTCTCTTATGCAATAGTCTTGCAAAATTTAAGGGTTGAATTAGTGATGTTGAAATAAATCTAAATGCAAGAGCTCTTTTTGTTACCTATGACTCCCATAGAAATGCGACTGCCACGGCTGGAAATTCATCCCCTCACCTTGGTTTATCAGGACAATTAGCAGGCGAATAAATTTAACAATTTCGTTGTCTACAGATTTTTTTTATTTTTCTTGCCTGTATGTAGGTAAAACTTGCAGTTAGTGTGTCATTGCAAAAAAGCAGTTTGTGGTCCTTTATTGAATAAACTGCATATTGTGTATAGTTGAAATGCAGAAAGTTCTTTTAAAATCCTAGGGTGATATGTTCTTGCAAGTACAAAGGTATTAATCACAGAGGATATCGTTGTATAACTTTACACACTGATAAATTTGATCACAAACTTATCAGAAGCTGTTATTTAAAACATAAAAGGCATGGATGTTTCTGCCCACCTGATTAGCTGTGGACCTGCAAGAACCATTTGTGCTTAAATGATTAAAATATTTACAGGAAGGGATGCAACCGGCTAACTTCAATGCACAGTTTCGATTTACTTTTCTTGAAAGGTGTCGTCTTCTACCGTTTCGTCAACACAAGAACAGGCTGTTTGCCTGCTTTTCGCATTGTTGCCCGTTTTACATGACGGTGCAGGAGGGTGCATTGCCACTGTGCCGCTATAGCAAGCCAATAGTTTACTAACTTTAGAGTTAATTACCGTTTAAAACAAAAGTTAATACAGGTGCAGTAAGGATACAATGTCCGCAACGTATTCAAGGTTTATTAGTTTCTGTGCAGGTAAAAAAAAATTATCCAGAGAAGAGATGACACTTAGTGCGCATAAAATATTCGAAAACAAATTGACGACGTTATTTATTCAAACCACGGAGTTAATGCTATCGTATAAAATTCAGTACGATAGCCTGCACGTTTGCCATGTCAATTTCAGTAAGTGAGGTAAGATACCCTTTGAAGATGCATCGGGAAATTTACGCTTGAAAACTGACAAGAAAATGCTACTGAACGGTACCGCGTGCAGCACAACGTTGAAACTTCGGGTACTTTGCTGTCTTGTCATTTCCCATTGCAGAGGTTTAAATTATCTAAGCTGCTCCGTGCGCGCGATTTTTGCATGCTACTCAACAAAGGACAATTGTGACGGCCTCAATAGCCCATGTCGTCTCGTGGGGATCGAACACCTGCTAGTGTTGACAACTCGCAAAGGTGTACGAAGCAAGCATTAAAATGCACTTAATTTGCAGCGTAGCGTGTCAGCTAATACATAGAAATGGGAGAATTGCATCTGCGGTAAAAGTTTTTTACTCTCTCTTTGCGTACGTACGGAATTCGGCAATCCGCCTCTCCACACATTGCACTTGTTGATCGAGATGCCATTTCCGAAAACAAACCGGCGAAATAGCTGTCCGCACAATTTCGACGGGAAATCGCAGCGACCGCTGCGACGGTGCGACGGTGCGACGGTGCGACTGTGCGATGTTAAGAACGGCCCGCTGAGATGCAAGTTTTGCCAGCCAGTTATGACAGCGGCGTCAACTTTTTCTGGAACGCCACCGCAAACCTCTAGCCACGGCGTCACTAAGTCGACTGTGTGTGGAGAACAATACGCGCGCCCTCTACTCTCCGTCGCTGGAGCCAAGATGAGTTCGACGAAGCAGGCTTTGTGCCTGAACCCGCCACCGCCGATCTGGTCTGCTGTGAACAAGGGAGTCCCCGAGGGAACGTAGTTCGAGGCCCCTTCCCACGCGCCGTTCAAGACGCAAGACAATGGGCAAGCGGCGGCCGCGCTGCGGGGTTCAGCTCGGGGAATAAAAGGCGCCTTTTCTGACGTAAGCCCCGAGTTCTACGAAGTCTGTCTGAAGTCGGTTGAGGACCGTGAACCTGTGCAGAAGTGTGTGTGTGTAATCCCTCGCGTAGAGAGGCGACTCGTTTACGATGACTGGTCGAACGTTTCCCTCACCTTGGGGTCGAGGGAGGACCGAGTGTTTATAAACGCTGTTGTGCGGCTGCTCAGTGTACTCTCTCTCACAGTCATGCTAAACTGATGAACTGTGACGTCCTTATGTAGGTACTGTAAATAAACCCATATTCCTCGTTCTCAATGAGAAGCAGTCCTTCCCTTCAACAACGTCCTCAGGGTGGATAAGTTGGACGACGGCATGGGCCAGCTACCATCTAATTCATGCCCGACTCCAATGTTGACAACTGGTTACGAACGGTGGGATTGAGCCCCCAATCCTCACAGCGACCAACCTGTTGGTCGCAGCCGAATATCGGGGGGTCGGCACTGCGACTGCAATTTTCGTCGCAAGCGACAGAAATAGCACTTCCGGTGCGATGAACATCGTTTCATGTAAAACAGGTTTTCTTGTGAATACGGACCCGTAGTTCTTGCTGTGTTGTTAGCCACGTGCCGCCCACCTAAAGGCTCTCACATGGCTGGTCACTTCTGTGTATAAATAGGTAAGGTCGTTGTTTCTGATATTTTCTTTCACGTTATCCGTTAACTGCTCATTCCTCAGCACCTTGGCCTGGCGATCTTATACCCCATTTAGCAAAGGTAACTGGAAACCGTGGGGGAGTTCACATTCACTATAAGTGTGTTCTGTGACTGTGTGATGGTTTAGCGTTGAGCAAAGTGTAAATCCCAATATACACCGGCTAGGCTCTGTTGAATTCTACACACTGTATTTTATAACGCGCTTTGCTAACTAGCGGTGCCGGTGAGACGTAAACTCTGCATTTAGATGCAAAATAATAGTTGAGGGTGTTGCTTAGCTGCTCCTGCGCAGTTGCTTCTAATTATCACTGCAGAGAATGCATCCACTTTGGCCTTAGCAGATTCCTCAAGATTTAGAAAATGTGTGTGTGTGTGGGTGGGCGGGGCGGAAGGGGGGCAGGTACAACTGTCCCACTCAAAACCACTGAATAAAGCTGCCGTGGTTGCTCAGTGGCTATGGTGTTATGCCCCCAACTACTGGCACGCGTCGGAAAGTTTCGGCACGCGCCGAAGCGTCAAAGGCGTCAAAAGCGTCGGTAGGGAACACGGCGAAGCGTGACGACGCGCAGTGATTATGTCTACTGCCGATGCTAGACGTTTGCCGACGCGAAGCGAAGCTGCGCCGGCGTGCACCAATTAGAGGCTGCGACGCGTCGCAGGCGTCAACCAATCGGAGGCTGCGAAGCCTCCGGCTACTATGCCTATAATGGCCGCCCATGGGTAGGCGCCGGCACCAACGATCCTCCGAGTTCTTTGGACGCACGACGCGCGCGACAGTGTTCCTGAAAGACAGTGTTGTAATACTAGGCCGTAAACGACACGACCGACGACTGTGGGTTGTGGCAGTGCAATGTGGATCCGAAGCGACTTCGAACGACGACGACTAATCCGACCTGCCCACTGGGTTCCGCCGGGCTCAGTGCGATCGTCTGTTAAAACAGCCAACCGAATCACGATTGCCGCAACGTCTGTGCATGTTGTATGTGTATTTTGTTGTGCTCGAAACGAATGGAAACATGTTTACGAGCTCCGAAGTCTGGATAATCAGCACTCGCTATCACCGATATTGTTTACGTTACGCGTAGGCTTAGCGCGTCCATCGAGTTCGTAACTGGCGAGTGAACGAACCTAGCTGAGAAACTCTATCGAAGGAAATGAATTTTCAGGTCCGTTTGGTGCTGCAGTGATTTAAAATGTGGCACTCCTGACTTCGTGTGATGTGTGATGTGGTGAGTGAACAGTGTGGAACTTGGGGGGGTCAACCGCGGCGTGTTTAGTATGGTATCGGGTGACTCAAGTTTAACGGGCAATCTCTGCGCTGTTTCCAGTGGCAAAGATAACTTTCGAAAGCGAAAGACACTGGTAGCCGAACTATGGGAAGTACTTGCATAATCAGCCATGCCGCCCGTTTCAGCTGACAGTGCGCTCTTCTATCTGGAATGTGAATCCAGTTCAGTACAAGTTCACTATACTCCTTCACTCACTTCTTTCAAGTGCATACGTCTTTTCGGCTAGTTGGGGATAAATTGCTCGTGCAACACTCAAGAACACTGACGCACTGAAGCATACGTGACAGCGCAGTCATGTTTGAGTCAGTGTGTCCTTATGACTGAGCACTGCAAAAACAAATTATATATTGGCCACCTGTGCACCGTGTACTGTTCATACCAGGACCTGCATCATGCAAGGCCTATGCATGTAGCAGCGTATACCAGGGTTGCTTCGATGCCTACTTCAGAAGCAGCAAGTACTGAGTAAACGAAAGTGTAATAGATTGTTTATCTCGCTTTATGTTTATGGAAAGTGCAGACAGTGTGAGTGCATTGTTGGGAAGGTGAAAATGTGTCATCAGTGCTTTGTGCAGTCGGTATGCTTAAACGGCTCAAATGCCTTCAGCTTCTACTGAAATGTTTCTTGCTGCGATACTATAAATTGTAGTCAGGACAAACATCTACTCAAAACCAAGTTACTAATGCATCTGCGCAGAATGTGATTCATTAACAACATAATACTTCCACAACAACATTATGCCGATGCACAGCATATGTGCTTGAAATAAATACATTCCATAAAGGTGAACGACTGGGCCTACAATAACAAACTTTGTAGTAGCACTGCAAAACGTGCTGCCATGCATATCAGGCACAACAAAGCTGCTGCGTGTCCAACCTACTTCCTCGTAGGCACCTCTATAAAAACTGTTCGGGCCATTCCCATTTTGGGTGTAACATTCGGCTCTTCTTTCAACTTTTCCGCATATGTCACCAGTACTGTATCTAAGCACCAGCCCATTCTTGGGTTTGTATCCTGCGTCTCCCTTCTCTGATGGCCTGAGGTTTTCCGAGCACCCTACACTTCTATCATTCTGTCACGACTTGAGTACTGTTCATCAGTATAGTCCCCGCACCAACTCGCGACGCTAACAAACTTAAGCTTGTTCAGCACCGGAAAACAAGCACCCTCTACTCCGTCTTTTGGGTTGTCGCTAGCTCATGCCAGCCTATGAGGATTGCCTCAAACCTCTCAAGTGGCACGCCCTGCAATACCAGTGCATTGCACTAGTCTATTCTGCAGGGTGCTTGACGGCTCTCAGGACAACACTCCTCTTTCTTCTTTAGTTCGTCTGCACAAGTGGTCAGCACAGCCTGAGCCCCATCACGTCTGTATGGACCGATAACACAAAACTCCATGATCATACCTGGCGTACAGAGCATCTACCCCCGTCCCTGGCCATTCGGACTCCCCTTCCTTGCGACCAGACTGAATTGGCACTCCTGTGTGTTGTGCACCCATCGACTATGTGCGTGTTTGCTGTGCTGTGTGATCGAGCAAGTGTGTGTGCGCGCATGTGTGTGCACGTGGAGAGGAAGGGCGTGTCTTCTGCACCCTGCAAATTCCTGCTCTAGATGGCTGGCTCTCAGATGCTCTAACATACAGACATCAGCCTTTTCTTTAGTCTAGAGTGCCACGTTACCCCTAAGATTATTATTATTATTATTATTATTATTATTATTACGGCCACACTGATTGCGTTGATGCCAACGTGACGCATAATTCAATATATTTCTGGAGCTCCGTGTGCTCTCACTTTTCTAAAAAGAGTGCCAAAGATTTGTGTCTTCTTGATGAGAATGGCGATGTTGTCTCGAACACTGCTGATGCCTTTGCAGAACATTTCTGTTCGCTATATGGTGTGAAATATGCTTCAAGTAACCTTGCTTCTCAGTCTTGTACGGTGTGTGCAGTGTAAGTCAATGAAAACCTTATGAAGTGCCTCAAACTACCCCTTTCTTGTGGTTCTGATGGTATTTCTTCCGCAGAGCTTAACCCTTTGAGACGCTGTCTTCGCAATTGTGCATAGCAGCAGAGTGCATCAATAGCAAAAGCGCTGATGAAAATAATGGCATTTAAAATGTGTTTCATGCATCTTGAAACAATTATTATTGGAAATGTGCTGCAATGTTGAATAATGAGCAGAATGTTTTAGCAAAATGAGTGGGAAGGTGGGCGTCTGGGTGTTTTTACTCTGTGTCAGCATGTTGTATGTAGCGGGTTCACTGCTTTCATTGTTTTTCACTATGTCGTGCACCAGGCATAATTTTCAAGTGACTGGAAGTGCTTTTCAAGCTCATAAAAACACAAAATAGTATATGTTCTGATATTTGACGTTCCTGTAGCGAGTTTTCGCATGGAGTCGAAATTTCATAAACTTGACAAAACTCGCTAAACAATTGAAAATTCCTAATCTTTTGCAGCTGTACACTTTCTATGATTCTGAAGACGCAAGAGATGTGGTGAAAGCAAGTTTTCAATCAACTGGATAAAGTGGCTTCTGAAAGGGTTAAGACGTATGGAAACATACTTGTTGCCTGTTGTCACAAGCATCTTCAATAGTTCCCTGAAGTCTAGTACGTTTTCTAGCACTCGGAAGGTAGCATGGACATTGCCCGTGCACAAATCGAGTACTAGATGTGCAGTTAATAACTGCCGGCTTATATTTATCATCTGCAATGGGTCAAAAGTGTTTGAATGGGTATTGGGTTACGTATGGAAGCATACTTGTTCCCTGTTCTCACAAGCATCTTCAATAGTTCCCTGAAGTCTAGAACGTTTTCTAGCACTCGAAAGGTAGCATGGACATTGCCCGTGCACAAATCGAGTGCTAGATGTGCAGTTAATAACTGCCAGCTTATATTTATCATCTGCAGTGGGACAAAAGTGTTTGAATGGGTATTGTATTCCTTGCTTTCTGTTAGTGCTAAGAGCGCTTTAATAAATGAACAGCACGGCTTTGTGCTCCGACGACTTAAAACTATTTGAGACTACCAACAGTGTTCACCACTGCATTGACCTCCAAGAAGACATTTTTTCACTCTCGAACTGGTGCAGAAACAATAAGTACTCTTAAATGCTTGCAATACTATGGCATTAAGTTATATCAGGAAAACACGCCATGTGAAATTTTCATACACCCTACGGGATGCTCCACTCCTTCGGGTCGATAAAATGAAAGATCTTGGTGTGTACTTCGACAAAATGCTAAGCTTCTCTTCACATAGGTAATTACACAACACGCCCTTTCACGCTCTTGGAATTGCATGCCGTACATTGCATGATTTCCACTCACCTGTTGTGTTTCTCAAATTCTGCTGTGTGCCTCCCATTACTATAGTATGCCTCTGCAGGAGGGGGTGCAACGTGCAAATATAATTCTGACCTCATTAAACGCGTCCAGAATAAATTGATATCTACCTTCAAGCACCCCTTTTGCCATTCTGACGACCACACTTGAGGCTTCTCAAATATACCGCAACTCGCACCTCTAAATTCAAGATTTAATTAATCACACCTTTTGTTCCTGTCTAGGGTGGTCCGTGACATAATCCATTCCCTAAAGCTTCTTGATCATATGCATTTATTCGTGCCGCAATAGTATACCAGGCAGCATTCCACAATCGTTGCCTGACATTGTTGCAAGATTGTGCTGTATAAGATTTGACTGCAAAGCACATAATAAGAACTGTGCCTGTATTGACGTACTTCAGAGTTCACTTCCTGTGTTCTGTTTATCTGTAGATGATCATGTATGATTAACTCCCTTTTACTCTTCCTCGTTTCCTTTTTACCCTATTTGTTTCTCTATCGTGCATTTCTTTGTCTACCACATTCATGTTTCTGTACATTTTTTCACACATATTGCTCGTTAAGTGAACCAGTATGAAGACTCTCTAGCTGTTCCTGGGCAATATAATAAACATTTGAATGATTGATTATTATCGAAGTATAACGTTTTGCTTTTTAAGTATGTACTAGTATATTATTTCAGTGCAGTACCTTCTTGTGCAATTAAAGAAAAAGGGCATGAATTAATAAAGTGCAATAATAATATGCTATGTGCCTGATCGTATGCATTGTGCTATTAATTTCTTCTGAATGTTAATAATGGTTGGCCACTGTATCCAGTGTTGTGCAATAAAACAATATGCCACAGCAATTATTGCTAGCCTCACAGGACAAATTGAATATATCTTTCTCAGTCAAAACATCATAGCAGGTTGAAAACAATAAACTGGTATTTTTTTTTTGTGTGTGATGACGATGTGTATAATGCAAATGAATTACCCGCATGCATTCGAATAAGCACTTCAATAGTACGACTTGGCAAAGGGCAACGAAAGACCCCTATTCAAGCCCTCCATTTCTCAAGCATGCATTTTTTCACGGTATGTCATTTCATTAATGTCCAGAAATACAAACTTGACGTGTTGAAACCAGTTACAATAGAACATGGCCTTTACACTGAAAATGTTTTCTAGCAATACACTCAATGTGAAGGCCTCCCGATGCGGCGTTGATGCATCAAAACAACCTAGAATAATAAATGAGGTGCTCCATGGGCTAGATTTGACAGAATCGAAAATCGGGAGGAGAGAAGCTACGAATTACGCAAATTTTAGCTATTCTAGATTTCTTTCTTTTTTTGTGTGAGTGCTACAGGTGTTTCAATTCTTTTTTGCTGATTTTCTCAGAACTTATTTTTTCACGTTTCTTTCATGCACCACAAGCATAACTATATTGACACGGATACCTTATCCGGTGACCGCATTTCACCGGCTAAAAACATTTTATCGTTATCGCTCGCTGCTGGATGCGCCTGGACGTATCGGAAGTTTCGCGAATGTTATCGATAGTTCTCTCGGTTGTCTGTTGTCGACAAACCTTGTATAATCTGATTGCATACGCGACGCGAATTATTTAGTAGTTTTGGAAGGTGCGCGGTCACCAGCGAACGCGCTGGAACTTTCGACAACTGATGTATGCAAACCGACGCGCTTGGCCCACAGATGAGATTTTCGACGATTGCTGACATTACTCGCCGCTATCGTTCCGATTGAGTCCGCATCATTTTTCACCGTCTCTACTACGTGACAATATTTCCAACACAGATCTTTTTCAATTATACTTTGCGCGCCTAATTCTTACATAGTTGGCTGTGCAATGAGCTACCACAAAATGAAATGGTACAACAGTTTTTGATATGATATAGCATCGTCGTGCAGGTATTTGCAAAGCGATCTTGCATACAGATGACACGCGAGCGCTGATATCGATATTTTGTGCGCTATTGTTACTTCAAAAATAAAAACAAACTGTTGCGGCAGGCGTACATTCATTATTCAAGCGTGTTTTTCATAACTGAAAGAGCATACAGATCATTAACTTATTGTTTCAAGCTAAGTTTACAGCAGGCTGTTTTAGGCCGGTCTTTGACGGATGAAGACAAGATAGTCCAGCAACAGTGCGCCGCAGCCGAGGAGCGAGCTTCGGCGCGCGTCAGAGCTTCTGTCCAGTGGTTGCGTGCCTTCTTCCTGCGACCGACGCGAAGCGAAGCGGTCGCTTGTCGGCGCGTGCCGAAGCTTGCCGACGCGTGCCAGTGGTTGGGGCATTAGGCTGCTGAGCACAAGGTCGCGGGATCAAATCCCGGCACCGGCGGCCGCATTTTCGATGGGGGCGAAGTGCGAAAACAGCCGTGCGCTTAGATTTAGGTACAGGTTAAAGAATCCGAGGTGGTCGAAATTTCCGGAGTCCTCTATTACGGCGTGCCTCCTAGTCATAAAGCGGTTTTGGCACGTAAAACCCCATAATTTAAAAACAGAGCGGTGCTTGAGAAGTACGTAAGTGGTCAGCAGGAGCAGCAAAGATTAGTGTAGAATGCGGCAAATTTTGCGCACTCTTGACAGCCTAAAAATGAGCATTAGGCACAGTTGGCAGTGCGGCCAAAGTCATCCCGCCGCTATAGACGAGGAATGAAACAGTGCGTGAAAACAACGAGGGATAAAGAAAACACGACAGATCGTTGTGTCCTGCTTATTCGTCATCCTCGTGGCGCACTCTTTTATTGTCACGAAGAAGGCCAGCGACAGTTTAGTTTCATCTTTTTTTGTGTGTGCGAATGGGAGCAGCAATCAGGTGTAGTGTTTAAACAAGAATTTGCCCAACCTATACACTTGTATGACACTGAGCATTCCTCTATGCCTTTGCAGTGCAGTGGCCCCGTCGAAAGAAGCGACCCAGGGCGAAACGTCCTTCTCGAGGACATGAGCGAGAGAATCGTTTGTCATTTTGTAGCGAATACCTCTCCTCTCATACGCGACAGGTTCGTTCATCGTTTTGCGACGAGCATGACACCGAGCTTTGCTTCACCCTCTGCCCCTGTGTAACTTTGTTTTCATTGCGATTCGCATCGCTTTTTTTTTCGTTTCTTTCCTTTTCTCACTTAGCCTCTCACAAAACGACGCTCTTGGTTTGGCCTCTGTTTCCCCCCTCTGTCTCGTGCCGCTGGCATCTCTTCCGGTACGGGGCTGCCATGTATGGCTCGTGCCTGGCGTTCCGCGGGCCGGAGCACAAAAGTGACAGACGCCTCTATAGCTCAGTTGTTGGCGTGTACAGTGTTTTTCAACACGCCGTGCGGCTATTTGGGAGGCAGGGAGGGTGTCCTTGACTGCGGTTGTTGGTCCGTCGACACGCGCAGGGTGGTCGGGGGCGGGCGGGCAGGCCGTCGCCAGACGCCCCGAAGGTTTCGGGAGGCGATGAATAGGAAAAGAAAGAGTGTCGGATTTTCACAACCCCAAGTGGCGATGGTGCTTCTGGCGTCGTTCCTCGCTAGGCGGAGATGTTCCGAGCGGCGTGTTCTTTTCTCTCAGCCTAGCCGTGGTTGTTAGAGAAACTCCCTCGAACTTTCTCGGCATCCGTCCTCCCACCATCTTCTTTTTTTTTTCTTTTTTTCTAGCGAACAGAACCTATGTAGAAATAAAATAGCATAAACGACCACCTCGTTTTCCCGAGGGACAGCACGAGCGGTGAACGGTGCTGCTACCGCACCAGAATCTCTCAAAACCGAAAGGAGACAGTGAGAGAAAGAAGTATGGAACGGATGGGGAACGACAGCAAGATAACTACCCCAATTTGCTTTTACTCTTTTTCTCTTAGTCTCTTTCTTCTGTGGTGGCCTTCTACCCGGAGTGCCGTGCCTGAAATTTCTGGCTCTGGCGCCTCCCGAGCCCCGAGGAGACCTGCTGCTTGCCCCCTCCGTTGTTGACCGTGTTCAAGCGATGCGCTATAGTCTTTTTTTTTTTTTTTTTACGCAGGCCAGGCACTTGGGCAACGCGATCAACGCGGCAGTCCCGGTTCCCACCATCGCCGCCGGATTCCTGGAAGTAACGCAATACCGATGCGCGCTTTCGTACCATGAACCGTGCGTGCTCGCCAGGGCGAAAGAAAAGCGAGGCGCAATACGAGAACGGCAGCCTCGTTTACCGACGTGCGTGCGTATTGGTTTGTTTTGGCCACGTGACGTTGCGCGTCCACTGAAGCATTGTTGGCGAGAAGACGAGGATCCATGCGCGGAGCTGCGTCGAACAGAGGGGACCACGTTGACAAGTGCCGTAGCCGAGGATCGCAGATTGAAGAGTGCTTAGTTTGTGATTATCGCACAGTGTTGGTGAACTGCGTTGCTATTTGGACCCCACGTCTGGAGACACGCGTCGTCACCCCCTGATCGCGGAGCGTATAGTTGTCGCCATACGGCCATCACGAGAAAATGGTGAGTTGATGACTGCTATGCGCAGCGCGGTATCCATGCGAATGCCCTTCGACTGGGAGCATGAGTTTCGTGGTTTGTGCCCATCACAAGTTCTTGCCTTCACATGGTGGCGAAATTAGACGCTTCACTGCAGGCAGACAGCGTGCGTAATCTTCTGCGCCCTGGAATTTCTTCTCGTGTAGTGTGATATTTTCTTTCCTCGCTTTGCTCGAAAAGCCGTACAAGTAGAAGCGTGCTTTATCACGAGCATCTGTAGATTCTTGGGCCATGGCCCCACGCGTAACAAGCTTAGAAAGTCACGCGGGCATTGCCATTGTTATGAAATCAACTGGCCTCAGTGACCGACTGTAGGCGTGAAGTGATGGAAAACTGCACGTGTTTGCATAAATGGTACTTTCCTCCCTCCCTCTCCTTCCGTTATTTCATCCTTTAGCCCCTTCCCTCCGCCTGGGGCAGTAAACAACGAACGCCTGGCATGACCTCCCTTTTTCTTCTTTTCCTCCTCCTCCTCCTCGCGAGATCGCCAATAATGTTATCATGCCTAAGTAAGAAACATCTCGGATGCGCACCACGAATGTGAACGCCTACTGCCACATTCACACAGTTGATAATAATAAAAAAAATCACGATAAAAAAATGCAGCTCCAACGCGCATGTTGGAATATATGTGAAGTGAAGCTTCGTTGAATCGGTTAACGCGAGACACTCACAGTGATGTCACGAGCACGAAGGCGATGTTTGGTGTTTCTGGAGGGCAGAATTGGGAGAAATGTGTGCAGACAGTAGCACGACGCGAAAGGCAGTTGTGCAATTTTTACTCGTCGTTCGCCGGTTTCATTTCTGCGTGCGCGGTCTAGTGGAAACTCGCGCACGCGCTCATGCTCTCGCGCACATCTGCTACAGGCGAAGTGCCATTTGTCTCAAGTAGCTGGTTGGCGTTGGCACGAGAGAAGCCCGCGTGAGAAGTACCGATTAGATAGAGCATCAGGCATGCTGAATCGAATTCTCGGGTTTTACGTGCCCAAAGCACGATTTCATTATGAGGCGCGCAGTACTGGCCAGGGACCCCAGAATATTTTTGATCACCGGGAAACCTTTGACGTGCCCCCAATGCACGGGACGTGGGCCCCATCTGCGCTACACCCACAGGTGCGGTTCTGCGCCGAATTTCGCAATGAAGACAACAAACGGTACCTAAAGAGCCTTACTGCCGCAAATATACGCCTTGAAAGTGTAATGCATTTATAAGAGCTATAAAAGCTAAGCTTTTTATGCCTTCATCCCTATGCTTTGGCTCATCTGATCGGCCGGTTACTGGCCGCGTTAGGGTGGCTGATGCTGGAAATTGTGCAATTTTAAACATGAGCCGATCCATGAAACAGCGTATTCCGTGATCGAGTGTTCGGGGCCTCCGCATCGAGCCGTCTTGCTGTGGCAGGCATGAAATTTGTATGCTGAAAAATGCGGCGCCGAAGATCTTATATCATCTTAGCATCTTCACCGAAGCTTCGCTTCACATATATTAGGACCTGCGCGTTGAATCTGCACATTTCTTTTATTATTTTTGAGTGCGAGCTATCCGAAAATACAGCAGCACCCAGCAGCTGCAGCGATCACCGTTAACCGGAGGGGCCACTACGAAAGCTTTTGTTTAATATGAAGGAAGATAACTTGATTTCTTTCAGCCTAAAGGAATAAATTGTGGACTAGATTGCGGAGCAGCACGGTACCCTTAATTAGGCTGCGCCGCACGTCGGGTAGGAACTGAAACGTTTCTTTTTTTTTTTTTTTTCATAAAATCAAGGCTAAAGTCCATGAGCGCGATTTTGTGCGCGACAGCGACGAGCGACGGGTTCGAGCGACGGATCGGGCCGTCGCGTGAACAGATCGCTCGGTCTTGTCGCGCGATCGCTCGGTTCTGCAAATCTAGAATTCGTCGCTCGTCGCCCGGAAGTGCTATGAGCGACTAGCCAATAGCGCGAAGCCGGAACTGGATGTACATAACTCAAGTACTTCTGATTGTCGCACGGAACGAGCAAACGATTGAATTTTTATACGTGCAAGGATAAGAACCTACTGCACGATTTTCACAAGTATTTTATGGTGCTTTTTACAGTAAAACACATCAACTTAAGTTAATAAACCACGCGTCACGCTAGCTTCGGCGCCTATATTGCTGCCCTCATACCGGCAACACTGGGGAGACGTCGCTCGAAGTCGTCGCTCGCATGGGGTACGACTTGTAGGCGACGAGCGAACGCGACAGCCATCTCCATCGCGTCGCTTGTCGCTGTCGCGTGCAAGATCGCTTGCATGGGGTTTATACTTTAAGAGCTCGAGTCGTACATCGTCATCGCTATCATCGCCAAAACTGAAAGATCGAGAGAAAGAAGAAACAAACGGGAAAGGAGGTAGTCGCGCGGCAATTAGTGTGGTGACAAGTTAAAGGTTTAATATAGTATGCTTTTTTTTCTGTCGAAAGGAAGGCTGTATCATGCACGAGTCACCATTATTTTCGCGTTATATTACGTGGGCCAACGATCGAGGTGACAGGTTGGGCCAGTTGACGGCGCATCATAGGCAGTCCCTAGCGGACAACACAAAAAAAGGTGAGACCAACATGAACACTGTTTACTTCCAACTATATTTTGTCTATAAAGAGCTTGAATTTATTTTTGCATCCACAAGATATGAAAAAAAAAATAGCTTGAGAAATTTGGAGAATCGTCTACTAAGGCATAAGCACTGTTTGGCTCGGCTGTGCCTTCGTTCTTGCTTAGTTTTGACTACTTGACTTTCCTAGCTTATGCGCGTCTACCCATGTCCTTTCCGTTTGCAAAGGATGCGTAGGATTTAATTGACAAAATTTGAAATTTGCGGCCCCTTCAATGCAATGCTACTAATTGTGCCGGAACGCCGTAAAAGCCCTGGATTAGGCAGACAGGGCACGAGCGCGCCACGACGGAGCAGAGAGGTCCAAAGGAATAACACCAGCTGCCGCAGTAGCGCTAAGGCGTCGCGTGAGGGGATAGTGCATCGCCGCAACGCCATGTCACCGCCGTCGTCGCTCTCGCAAGCCTGTATCCAAACTCCATGGAGCGAACTTTCGCGACAAATTTGATGTGACGAAAAATGACGCGCGAAGCGCCGCCGCGTACTCGTCACACCACACTCCATGCGATCGAGAGCGGGCCGACCGTGCGGTCGACGCAGCCTGCAAGACGTCATTGTGGCCAGACGAGCTAGATTATGAAAGCGACGTCGGCGAGCGAAGGCAGAAGGCAAGAATGCCCCTAAACCGATTTTTTTTTTTTTTTTTTCACACGAATTGCCGACAATAATTCTGACAACCTTGGCGTCTACGTCTCTCTCTACACGAAAAGCTTTAGGGCTCTGCGCTTGTCGTCATTGGGCCTCCCCGACCAAGAATCAAACCACGTGGCCTCACACCCAGGGTGCAGGAAAAATATGTTATCTTACGCATGGTTCGCACCTCTGCATCAAGAAAACGCGACACCATGCACGTAAACAAACAAGAAACAGAGGAGGAAACAAAGGTGGAAAGAAAGAATGAAAGAGAGATATATCACGAGTGAGAGAAAATGGGCAGAGAGAGAGAGAGAAAGACATCGAATGTCTGCCTTAGGATGCCGGAGCCGTGGGCGTGGCATTACAGCGGCATGACGACGCAACGGTAGTGATTGCGCAGCGGCGTGGTATGGTGGCTTATTTGCGTCGCATGTCGCGCACCACAATAGGTGGGGTTGAGTTCAGCGCTGGCTCTTTCATAGTCTAGCGTTTCGCCGGCTCCCCTTACGAAATAGCGAGCGCGATAAACAAGCTCCTGCAGCCGGACAACCCGTGGCGGCGCCGTTCGATTAGCGCTCCCACGACCAAACTGCATCGTGCGCCAGCCGGCACCTGCGGCGGAAGTTTCGTTTTACACGCGATCCATTTCAGGAGCGCAGTCCCTCCCTTTCCGTCTGTCTCCTCCTCTGCTTGTTTTGCCGCATCCGCATTATGAACGTGGTTAAAATGGTGCGCCGACGGCTGGCACGGTGAGAACGGTTTGAGCTCCTCGTCACGAATGAGTCAGCCTGTAGCGCGACGAGGTTGCTCGGATTGCATCACACTATCTGGTTGCGCGTTTAAATTGGACACGTAGTGATAGTAAGCGTGGAGCTGCACGTGAGAGTCTGGTCGCGAAATGGAGGCGATGCTTTGTCTACAGCCTCCGCCAGCCAACGTCCTCTGAGGCAGATCCCCCCTTCCTTATGCGCCTACCGGCGTATTGATTCTTGGGAATGTAGGTCCTCCTTTGCTGCCGGTCCTTTCAAAGAATTGTTTGGTTCGCGGCGGCTTTTACTGACGCCCTCGTGACGATCGCCCCTCGCCATCCGCTCTCCACTCTATTCTTCCCCATACTCCCCGCGCGCTCGTCGACTAGAAACTACCGCTTGCCCATCGCGTGGTGAGGGATTATTTACCTATTTCCCATGAGCCTTTCCCTTATACAATTGTTTACTAAAAGGCTTCAAAAGTGTCACGTGACTGTCCCTCCGACTGTATTTTTTTTTCTTCCTCCGTAGGCAGGAGCTGATTTTGATTGCGTTCACGGCGTGTCAACAAATAAGATCGCATGAACGCCTGCTATAGGCACCGCGCAGTGAAGTTTGTGGCGCCATCTGTGGCAGCGCTGCCATAACAATGGGAAGGCCAAAGCGCGGGGGGACGTTATCGGAGGCGCGGAATTGGTGTTGGTGTTGGGTTTTTATCAGCGTTGACAATGGCGTCCTCCAACCGGACGAATTCTAATGCGTCGATTGAAAGTGTCCGCGAAAGGAAGAGAAACAAAATACCGGTACTGTTGCGTTAAAAATTGCCGCAGCCACGAAGGTCAGCCGGGCGTCAAACTGTACCGATTTCCTGGCCGGCCGTGGGAGCAAGAACGACGAAAGAAATTGATTGTTGCTGTGCGAAGAGTAAAGTAAGTATTAGTATAGCACTGCGTTTTACTAGTACCGCATAAACGATATGCTTTGCTTAAGTTGTAATCGTTTGAGATTGTGCAACTGTAGTTGCGTGTTTTGCTCGACGGGTGGTGGTGGGAGCACGCATTGCTCAGCATGCTTAATAGCGTAGCCCGAAACATTACGCGGGAATTTATTCTTAAGCAAATGCCGTGTAGCTTTTTGTAGGTTGCATGCCAATTTCCGCTGTTTCGTTTCCTTGTGTGCCATATGGCAACTGTCGACTTATATTTTTCAGTCGGAGCGATGAAACGGACTGGATTCCCAACGAATCTTCACGGATATGTTCAAAACACTTCGTAAACGCGGAAAAAAGCGCTGTCGTTACGCATCCAGCCTACTGCCCGACATTATTTCCTGATGCTTACAAAGCTCGCCCATGCGATGCAATAAGACGACTGTCAAGATATGAAAGGTGAATTGCAGTAATGGTGTTTAATATAAACAAATTAATAACTTGCATTACCAATAAAGAGTTCTCACGAAAATAAACGTTATGATTTATGTCACTGTCTTGCGCGTTTTATGCGCTTTCAGATGGCATGAAAGAGCAGCATCTAGACCGGCACAGGTGAAGCCATACAGCACAAACTGTGAGGATGAGATGGACATTGTGCCCACTGATTAAAGTAGGGCCGCTGATGCACCTGAAGCAGCCTCACATTCCCAAACATAATTTGGACCTCCTTTGCGCTGCTGTGGAAATGCTGGAGGTGGAACATGCAGACAAAGTAAGATGTTGCCTATGAACTGCTTTATTTGTACATGATGTTAAGTTGAAAAATGATCCAGTTTTGCACGTCACAAATCTTGTTATTACAAAAGACATATACCTGCATCATACACATACAAATGGCACAACACAAGGTTAAACATTTTTCGTGTTGTTCTGTGCCAGTTATATGAAGATGAACCAAGCAGGCCAACAGCAAGCCCTACACAAGTGTACTTGAACTGCTCCGATTTTTACCGGGACTCAATCTCACTTATGTTTATAGAGTCGAAAACACTCAAGCAAGGTTTCAGACAAATTGATTTTTGCAACATGCTCAGCTCAACTACTTTAGCAGATATTTTATGATAGCTTGACAGAACGGCATCTACATGGTATGCATCGAAGGTTTGGGTTCTATGAAAACGTAGTTCAATAATTTTATGTATTTGCCTCGACTGGGAAGCATGCTAAAGGGAACGAAACACTCAGTGCTCCTGCCTGAGGGCTAGACGATGCAATGCTTATTAAGGAGGGTATTTTTCTTACTGTCCCAGTATCGGAAGCGGAAGCTGGTACTGTGAAGGCGGGTTCTTTATTTATAGTGTCATATTTCTAATTTTCTATTTTTCTTGCTCGGTGACTGCTAATTACTCACTTTGATCTGATGCAGGCTTGTCAAGCTGAAGATGTTGCCCCCACAGGAGCCATGTTTTCATTTATATGCTCATTAGAGGGGACTGACGTCGGAATCCAAATCTCTCACAAGATTGTGATGCAGGAGTGTAATGCAGCCATTGAACTGTCTCGCGTTGCAGTGGGCCACACGGATACGACAGTGTAAAATCATGTGTCCCTGCTGTCAGAGATATGTGCGGCGTAACGCTAGACGTGCTTGCCCTTTTGCTCAGCTTGTAGCCTGCATCTGCTAAACGGACGTCTGAAATACTATTATCCAACAGGCTTCTGATTTTTCTGATGAAGCTTAAGATTGGGATCAGTTACTCATCTTTAGCTTTGCTATTTTCCGTCAGCAGAAGTACTGCATCAAAGCACTTCAACAGTGTGCTACGTACACTGTGCTATGTCACTCGGACGGGGATATTCCATCCACCAACGCATGTCATAAGGACCACAATGTCTGATTGCTTCAAGCTTCACTATCCGAATTGTTCTATGATAATAGACTGCACTGAGGTCCGAATAGAGCAGCCCCATACTGTGAAACAGCAGAGCGTGCTGTATTCAAATTACAAGGGCGGTTTCGAGCTGAAATTTATTGTCGGGATAACTCCGGGTGGTGCGATATGTTTTCGTTCTAAGGCATATGGAGGAAGATGGTCAGATGCTTTCATCACTGTGTACTCGGGGTTTCTTGACCTCGCGGTACGGGTTATATGATAATGTCCGACAAGGGCTTTCCAGGCATTCGTGCAGCACGCAAACTCTGCCTGGTGATGCCTGCTTTCTTAAAGGGTCATCGCCAGTTTACAGAAGCTGAAGTGCAAAAGACATATTACATAGCAACGGTGCGAATTCATGTTGAACGTATGATTCAAAGGATTAAGACTTACAACATTCTCAATTCACGAGTGCCAACTGAGTTAATTGTTGCGATGAGCAAAATCTTTCATGTATGTTGTGTGCTTGCTAACTTACAGCCCCGTGTTATAGAAGAGGCAGAAACACAAGACACATAATAAAGCGGTACTCTTGTTAAGGTTTGATTTAGGTTGGGTTAAAAGAAGTTAGCCTTGAGATCTGTTTACGTACATAGATGTGTAAAATTTTCGTGTACAATTTTGTTGTGAATAAATCAAGTTCAAATTATTTCTGCTTCACGTGTGTCATATTTAGTCCGTCTTCATCTTACAATTTCGCAGAGTGTTTCAGCGCTTTCTAGAAAATATCAGAGAGAACATGTAATGTGCAAGCAATAGTCAAACCTTTAACAGTATTTAAAAGCATGGCATAGCCGCAATCAAGAAAGCACCAAGCAAGAAGAAAGCAAGAAGCCATGCAGTACAGTGCCTTTATTCAAAGGCATATGGAGGAATAATATTCAGATGCCTTTATTATTGTAGAATCTGGTTTCTCAAACTGAATCCAACCAGATGATGGCAGATAAGGCTTCCTAGGAGTTAAGGCAGGTCTTGAGGTGGAAGCGGACCTTGTAATGGCCCCTTTTATAAAGTCCAGGGTCTCGAAGTGAAATGTGAGAGAAACAAATGTAGCATATCCCTCAGGACTTAACACTGCACAAAGAACGGGTGATAGACTGAATTAGGATATCCCCTTAGGTGATTCTGATCACACAAAACTTAGTTTTGCATTTCTTGCCCCATGAAAAGCATACAGCTGCTTAACGAATAATTTTCAATTTGGAGTGTTTTGTGAAATTCATAAAGTGCAGACTCCATGCAAGGACTCTGTATAAATGCGGTATTTGAGTACATCAATTAGTTTTCGTAGTATTCTTCAACGGTACCTACCCAGCCACGTAACAATATGCCCAATGTAAAATACTGCAGAAAAAAAAGGAAGTGAGCCATCTAAATGACAACTATTCATAAAGAGAGAAACCGTTTAACTAAAATGCTTACCACGTACTTATCAAACTTCTAAACACAGACGATATCAGAAATGCTTGAAAGTGTATGTGACACCTTTCACTTTCAAGTTAATTAGCGCTTTTACAACTGCCCCACTAAATTGGTGTGTAAAATTGTGATGCAGAGCGTGAACGAACTATACAACATATACCTAGCTCATCCATAACCACATCTTATTCCAGCAAACGAATCTCTGCCACGTGTGTTGTGTTTTCCCAAATATCTATCGAACTATTTTGCCTGCTGTACCAGCTACACAGTTACCTGCTGCATTGATTGTAGGCGTGCATGTGTGTCCAATTCTTTGTGGTCTCCAGGTTGCTGCATCCTCCCTGAAATATAATTCTCATACGTATTAAATCACATAGTGTAACAATGAAATACCGTATATGGTGCTGCTACTGAACAAAAGCGCTAATCACAAAAAAGAGTCGCTACCTTGGTGTTTCCAGCGGTATGTACCGGTAAACTTGGCATATTAGCTGTTCTTGCGGGGTTGAACCTGTCAGCAAAATGTCAAAAGAACAATTAAAATGGATTGTAGGCAGCGAAACTCAAAAGTACACTGCAAGGTTAAAATTATCTACGCACCTAATGGTTCAGAGTGGCCCGTTTGTAAGGATGCTTTTCCCAAGAGTTTCATTGCCTCGTGTATGTATGAAACACCTTTGGATTAAGCAAACTGCACTAGGCTTTGGCATATTGCTTTAGCCACCTGTAGAATGTCTTTCATTCATAGCTGCTTTGTGCACATCATTGTTGCTGTTGTCAGTCTTCTCGTAAATCTGTCGTTCAGCATTTGGTGGTGGAGGAAGGTCAAGCAAAAGCACATTGCATTGCCCTACAACATCACGCTGCGTATATTTTCCTCTGCTTAGGAACCGCGGGTAGCAGCCATGTAGCATAGAAATTTTCATGTTATTTCATGTAACTTGCGGCGGCAGCGCAGCGCTTACAGCCGTCCGCCGCGAAATGCCTGCATTCTCAGTGTCCAGGTCGAACTTTCCGGGCATCTTTTTTTAGCTGTAATGAACGTAAAATGTAAGCGGTGAACACATGGATGCACTAAATAGTGAGAGCATTATGCACAAAAATATATCTTCAAATACTTTTCTTCATAATACGATGCTGATATAGTTTGTAACAGCCCTGCCATGAATTGAAAGTCTAAACTGTGGTGAGTGAATATATCATGCCGTGATAATAATAATAATGTATAATCGCGCTATTTCGATAATGGGAAACTTTCCAACTCGGATGCCGCGTATTCAAATGCATGTGAAATTAAATGTTTTATGAGACAACCTCTGGACCAATTTCAATGAAATTTGTCGCACTTGAGAAAGGAAGTCGAATCCCAGTAACTGTAGCAAGCAAAATCTTAATTAAGGACTTGATTTTTAGAAATAATATGATCGAAAATCGGTAAGCTTACATAACATACAACGAAGTTTAAAAACCCACAACTGCACCATGAGGTATATCACAGGGCTGTAAAATGCATACGTAAGATCATCTTAAGCGAAAATTTTGATGCATAAATTTATACTTACGTAAATGGGTTGCAATGTTTACAAGGGGTGTGCAGAAGTCCTGCTCACATATAGTGGTATATTTGGGAGCCGTTTATTATGAATCTAATTTTGTCCGTTTAAGAGGTAACATTAGGTGCAGCTTACGGAACTTTGAAATTACTTGTCATTGCCAATTAACAGAGTTGTGGATTTTATAGTTTCGTTTTCAATGTATATTGACAGAAGCACTCGAGCTAAAGTTTCCTCTTAAAGCGTCGATGCAACGACTTTGTGCTGCTATAATAGTCACCGAGACGTGCTACGAGGGTTGTCGCTTGCCGAAATGCTGAAGTACGCACATTACACAAGTCCGGAGAAGTTACGAGACGGAAATGGGCCGCAGACGCTCGAACCTAGCTCACGAAGCATGCATCGCAAAGCACATGCCTATAATATCCCTTCCAGAACAATGCAGACATTGCTCAAGCAACAATAGCTCCCGTATTATTCGTTTATATGCGCAAAGAATTCGTAATCGGTGTTCACTTACGTGCAGAGAAACACTGTAATGTTGCTTTCCTTGTTGGGAACGGCCCTTGGCAAATACGTTGACGCCGTCCACCTCGCTGACGGACGCCACATGACTTGCTTCCCATAACTTGTGTCCAAGTGAAAGTGCAGAACGCTAACATAATTCTAATCCATAAGAAAGGGGACGCCAAGGACTTGAAAAATTATAGACCAATCAGCTTACTCTCCGTTGCCTACAAAGTATTTACTAAGGTAATCGCAAATAAAATCAGGAACACCTTAGACTTCTGTCAACCAAAGGACCAGGCAGAATTCCATAAAGGCTACCCAACAATAGACCCTTTTCACACTATCAATCAGGTGATAGAGAAACGTGCGGAATATAACCAACCCTTATATACAGCTGTCATTGATTACGAGAAAGCGTTTGATTCAGTCGAAACCGCAGCACTCATGGAGGCACTACAGAATCAGGGTGTAGACGAGCCGTATGTAAAAATACTGAAAGGTATCTATAGCGGCTCCACAGCCACCTCAGTCCTCCATAAAGAAAGCAACAAAATTCCAATAAAGAAAGGCGTCAGGCAGGGAGATACGATCTCTCCAATGCTATTCCGGGCGTGTTTACAGGAGGTATTCAGAGACCGGGATTAAGAAGAATTGGGGATAAGAGTTAATGGAGAATACCTTAGTAACTTGCGATTCGCTGATGTTATTGCCTTGCTTAGTAACTCAGGGTACCAATTACAATCCATGCTCACTGACCTGGAGAGGCAAAGCGGAAGGGTGGGTCTAAAAATTAATCTGCAGAAAACTAAAGTAATGTTTAACAGTCTCGGAAGGGAACAGCAGTTTACGATAGGTAGTGAGGCACTGGAAGTGGTAAGGGAATACGTCTACTTAGGACAGGTAGTAACTGCAGATCCGGATCATGAGACTGAAATAATCAGAAGAATAAGAATGGGCTGGGGTGCGTTTGGCAGGCATTCTAAGATCATGAACAGCAGGTTGCCATTATCCCTCAAGAGAAAAGTTTATAACAGCTGTGTCTTACCAGTACTCACGTACGGGGCAGAAACCTGGAGGCTTACGAAAAGGGTTCTGCTTAAATTGAGGACGACGCAACGAGCTATGGAAAGAAGAATGATTGGTATAACGTTAAGGTACAAGAAAAGAGCAGATTGGGTGAGGGAACAAACGCGAGTTAATGATATCTTAGTTAAAATCAAGAAAAAGAAATGGGCATGGGCAGGACACGTAATGAGGAGGGAAGATAACCGATGGTCATTAAGAGTTACGGAATGGATTCCAAGGGAAGGAAAGCGTAGCAAAGGGCGGCAGAAAGTTAGGTGGGCGGATGAGATTAAGAAGTTTGCAGGGACAACATGGCCACAATTAGTACATGACCGGGGTAGTTGGAGAAGTATGGGAGAGGCCTTTGCCCTGCAGTGGGCATAACCAGGCTGATGATGATGATGATGACATTATTTGATGTCGACGATGAGCGGCTAGTATTATATTTCAAGCAAACGACGAGTGGTCGCTGCACCTGCCGATCGCTGTAAACAAATGCACCGTTCTTTGCTTTGGAGCCCGCGGCGTTTTTGCGAGATGCAAAGCGGGAAGTCGTGCTCCACATCTTACAGTGAGCATGCGAAGCGTTTCCCTGAGATGGGGTATAACACCTAACATAGCAAGCAGCACGTATAAAATAATTGGTTCGGGCTGCCCTTGGTATTCATGTTGCAGCGCGATATGTAGCGCATGGGCGCTGGCTCTCGTGATGGCGAGTCGAATGCGAACGGCGATTTGTGGCTGTCGAATTCGTCAGAATCATAAGTGTAGATATTTGACAGATCCGAAGAGCTGGTGCAGCTGACATTGTCACCCGAAGATGCAGCGCGGTCACAATTTAGCCGAGCGTCTGCTCTAGGCAGCTAGCGAGCGAGACCAGCATGCCTTGCGCGACACACGTGAGGTCACACGAAGAGGTTCGCTCGGCTGATTAGTCAGGTTTCAGTTTCGTTTTTGCGCTGTTTTGCTTATCTAAAATTATTTTCGAATTTGCGAAACAATTCTGTTCTCAGACGCGTGACAGGGAACCAAATATTGTAATACCTTGACATGGTAAAAAAATCGCCGGAATTGCACTTTAAGGAACAACGTAGGTATGCAAGTGTTGCGATGCTCAGGCAAACCTCGAAACAGTATGAGCGCCTGGAGTGCCCCGTCGACAGGAAAGGGAGCCAGTTCAAGTGCACGCCTATGCGATCCTTTTCACGCTTACACTTACTTACAGACCTTGAGACCCTTATTATTATCATAAATATTATTTTTGTTGGGCTCAAGCAATCAATGGGGCCTCATTCTTTCTTTTTCTTTGCGCTCTCCATGCCTTTATCACGACAGCAAGCAGGGCTTTCTGCTGAGCGCAGCAGTTCTTGCGGTAAATGTGGGCAGTAAAAGGAGGAGAAACACTGCGCCGAAGTATGAACGAAAAAATCATGCGTCATTCCCCTCTCTGAAGGTGATTGACCAGCGAAGCTGTTAAGCGCAGGAGACGGAGGTGACACATAATTATGAACAAAGGTACGAACTCATTTATTCACTTGGTGGGTGGTCGTTGTGACAAAAGGTACGCGCACTCATTTATTTTCTTGATCGGTGATCATCATTTAACTCGCAACTGCAATCACATTCTTTGATAATGTCAGATCGATGGACGTAGGCCGCTGGGTGGTCGGTTGGGCCGGATTGGTGTGGCATCACAAGGGATATGTCTGCAAAACGGACGCGTAAACCGCTCCCTTTTCGGTACCGACACACCCACATTGAAATTACCGGCAAAGACAACAAGGGTAGCATCATCAGTTTGCATTTCTTGCTTGATAACGGGGGTATGAGCCATTGATGAAGACAGTTTTCGACATGCTGCTCTGTATGTTGAATGCGTGATTGGAAAGAATTTAAGCACTGTTCGCTTCACTTCGCTGAGTGCTTGTAGCCTCTGCCTTACGGGGCTATGAGCCATTCTGTTGTTTGTTTGCTTACGACAGTATGAATGTTTACTGGGGTATGAGCCATTGATGTTGATAGTTTTTGTTCACGGAGAACAAACATGCATGACACGCTAGCCATATACAGCTTCGCTGTAAAACAAAAGCAAAACGAGAAAAAGAAAGAATTGGAGGACGCTTAAGCTTTGCCTTGAAGAGTGGAACGTGATAGCCTTGAAAGATCCCTGACTGCATTCTCAGGCTTCCCAGGAATTTCAGCTCATGTAACCGTAATATCTGCCGGGACACGGTGGCGGCGAACGATATACACGAACGTAAGCCAGCTTTCTGATAGAAACGCGGCCTCTTGCGTGGTCCACGAATGCGTGGAGGCGAGCGCCATCTGGATGGTGTTGTTGCAAGCAGCCGAGCTCGGGTGGAAAAGGGGTTTGCCTTTGAGTTTTCGCGTAACAGAATTCTGTTTTCTCGCATATTCAAATTCCAATCCGACGCTATCACGTCTATAATTTATGTGTAAGTCGTAATTGCTACCCCACCTCCCAGTGTAGGGTAGCTAACCGTGTGCTCGTCTGATTGACCTCCCTGCCTTTCTGTCCTTGCTCTCTCTCTTTCTCTTTTTTTTCGTAGTTTACGATTTTTCTGATGCATTTTAATTTCAGAAATTCAATTAGTTCTGTAATGTCTTTGCAATACACGAAGGGCCTGCGTGGTTGGGTATGCGTGGGCCTGAATGATTTTTCGCTCAAAAGGCAATGGACGCTAGACGCTAGACGCAGGATGCCGAATGCATTCGGTTCTGCTGCCCCTAGGGCACTTCCTGTTACGTCGCTTCCCGCGCGTGATTATACGCTCTTTGTAACGCATTTTGAAAACATTACACTTACGACTATGCAAACAGATCCTGGTTCTGGAGGATATCGTACAATGCTTAGTGGGCTGCCTCAAGTTCCACCTGAGGTAGCCTTCGTATCTTTATCAGCCGTTGCTTTGAGAAGTTTGAATTCCCGACTAGTTTTCGCGATGGCCGTATTGTGTTGATACTTAAGCACGATCCATCATCAGTCCGTCTAGAGGAATGGAGGCTA
Source organism: Dermacentor andersoni (assembly GCF_023375885.2). Lineage (NCBI taxonomy): Eukaryota > Metazoa > Arthropoda > Arachnida > Ixodida > Ixodidae > Dermacentor > Dermacentor andersoni. The sequence goes on along the minus strand of NC_092816.1, from coordinate 74,795,992 downwards.
ATCACGCTTCTCACTGCTGACTACAATATGTCAACAGTTGTCATTCGACGCTTGGGAAGCCTGATGCCTTCATTAATATGACACGATCAGGCATGCTCGGTCCTTGGCAGAGAGATACACAGTCTCTCGTTTGTTACGCGTGACATAATGACGTACACGTTGATCAGGTCAGCATGAGGTCTCTTGGTTTCACTAGATCAAGAAAAGGCATTCGATCGCCTTGAACATAGCTACAGATTTAATGTACTGACCTCGTCAGGCTTTTGGTCAAAATTTGCTGAACTTATTAGAAATCCCTATTCAAATATCCAAAGTACATTGTTTCTTGATGGTCGTGAAAGTGCATTATTTTCCGTCACTCGTGGTGTTCGTCAGGGGTGCTCTTTCTCCCCAGTGCTCTTGGTGCTCAGCGCGCAGCCATTTCTACGCCCAGCAATGAATGAGAGGCCCTTACGTGCGCTGTCTCCCCCTGCCTGGTAGCGGTGTTATAAGGCGACAGCCTTCACCGATGACATCCCATTGTATCTCAATAATGAAGACAGCTTATGCCGTAGCCTTCAAATTTTCGCCGAGTACGAGAATGTTTCAGGTGCTGCGCAAAAATTTTCAAAATATCGTTATTTGTTCATTGGTTGCTGAGAGACACACCTAAGTTCTATTTTCCGTCTTCAACAGAGCGATTCTATTCGTATTTTAAGCCTTGATCACACCTAGAATGGCATATCAGACTCTGTGTGGCTCCCCATGCTTGAAGATGTAAGGTGAAATATTCAGGATGTTCAAGGGTATGGTTCACCTCTATTAGAAAGAAGGTACTTAGCACTGTGTGTATGATGCGGCCGTGTGTGGTACATTTGTTCTGTTGTACAGCCACCATTGTGGGTTACTAGGTCATTGCAGTCCCTTCTTGGTTCCTAGGTTCTTCTGGTCGGACAGTAGAAAACTGTTCTATCGCGTGGCGCTTTGGCAACCTCGCTCTCGAGGTGGCATCGCGTTCCCATCCCTGTCTGTCCGCTGCCGGCTGCTTCCTCTGCGATTTCTACTCTGCCTGTTAAAGCGTGATCAGTATTCCACGCGTGAACTCACCTGCTTTTTCCCTGGAACAAAAAATTCATTACATGGTACCAGGTGTACACTTAAATCACTTAAGTCGTGGACTACAAGTGTTAAACGAACCTGCATTTTACTGTACGACCGTGGCACTTTGTTACCACGTACAACAGGTATGTCCTGATGTAGACGTTCTCGAAAACCGTGTTTAGGGTGCAATGTCAGCCTTACCGCTTCCTCTAGTTCCCCTAGCGCGTCGCGCACGCGGCAATAATGTGTCGTGAGGTGCGATAATGGCGTTATTTCTGCCTGGCCACCTACGTGACTTCACGTGGCGTCTAGGGTGGCAAGTGCTCCTAACGCGTGGCAGACTAGAGCGGTGGGGCATAGTCCCATCTTCGCTGTGTTCCAGTCGTCCCTTTGAAGAATTCAACAAGCATGTGCTGCTGCAAGGATTCGTTGTTAGAGTAATTTTAGAGGGCCATGCATGCTGGTTTCGTAGCCTTGAAGTTGACCGCTTTAGTACATCTGGTCGCTGCTCACGTGACCGCTTTGCGCGACTTTTAATTGCTGCGGGGGCCTTTTGTATATGGCGTAACCGGTGCGAGGCAGTTGCCGCGGGACAACGTCGCCGCGCTTTGTTTCCACTTCTGGAGAGGCCCTACTTTGGGCTACTGTTGTTTCTATCAGTGGTGTTGTTCTTTCTTGGGGAAGAGGAGTTCCTTCGATAGTGGCCATGCCGTTTTCTATCAGTGGCTGATGGACGCGTATGGCTTAATTTTCAACCAGCCTGTTTCTTGTAGCCAGGCCATCAAAAGTATTCACTGAATATACGTGTATGTAGGTGCCCGTGATTTCTGTGTGCTCTAATATGCATGACAATCTCTGTATATACGCATCTCATGGCATCGCTGGAAAACTATGTAAAGTCACATCATCATTGTACATAACCATTATGTACTTAACATAATTTTGTGTAATGGGACTTATTTATTCATTTAGTTACCCGAAAGGCTCGGTGGGGGCATTACATAGAGGGCAAATGATAACAGAACGAAGATACATTGTAACTCACAAAAAAAAACTACGTGACGACAAAAACAAAAAAAGGAAAAAAAATAAGCGGTAGAGAAAGAGCTAAGCAAGACAATGAATCTAGTACATACTATACCTAACAAAACTGTTAGCAAATACACATTGGTGCAAACATCGCAATATAGATTCCTATACACATTAGTGTATGTAAAAGAACGGAGCGAGAATTACAATGACCCAATAACCTGCAAGAGGGCCTGCAGTTTCAAGGTAGTCGGCACCAAATACACTGAACCGAAGAAGGGATCTGTGATTTCATACTACTGGAAAAAAATATTAAACAGTAACATGACACAAGTGAACTGAATGTGAAAGTGATAGGAGTAGGAAACAAAATAAATAATGTTCATAAGAATGTGCCCTTTACGTGGCTAACAAATGTATCATAATTGGTAAAACATGCAACATCTTCTGAGAGCTCATTCCTGTGTCTGATAGCGACAAGAAATGGTGAGTAAAAAAAGGTGGTTGGTTCGCACATATATAGGCTGAACTTTAAAGGAATGATCTAGTCTAGGAAAAACGCGATAAGCCAGCGTGATGTAACAGGTGGCGAAGGGTGAATGACTGTGATAAAGTTTTCGGAAAAAAAGACAGCAGTTCCTCACGCCCGCGATCTACAAGTGAAGGTAATTTGAGCGAGTGAGCGAGCGAAGCAACTTTATTAGGAATGCCTGCATAACGATTAGCCTTCCCTTGTAAGGGAGGCGTCACCGTGACGCGGCCATGTTTGAGCGATGTTTTTAGTTCCGTTACGCTAAATGTTCGAGAGTACTTCCTTGCAATGAAACAAGCGGCTTTGTTCTGAAGCGATTCTAGTTTGTTGATAAGGTATAATTTATGAGGGTTCCATATTATAGATGCATACTCTATTTTTGAGCGTACTAATGTAGTGTACGCTAGTAGTTTTGTATCGGTGTTAGCAGAGTGTAAGTTGCGCCTAATGAACCTGAGTGCGCGAGATGCTTTGCTAACTACGTGATCAATATGGCGATTCCACGAAATATCCGGTGTCAAATTACTTCTTAAATATTTTACATTAGGCACCGTTACGATGAGCATGTTATTTAATCTGTAACGGCACGCGACTGGAGTATTTGATGTAGCAAATACAATGGCTTTTGTGTCTAAAACATTTATTTCCACCTGCCACGTTTATTAATTTTGTTTAGATCATCCTGGAACCTGTCAACAATCGAGGTATTAGCGGCCGGTCTGTATATCGCGCAGTCGTCTCCAAACAATCGTACTGTGGAGCATATGTTGGCGTTTAGGTCATTCACGTATATTATAAATAAAATCGGTCCAAGTACGGTTCCCTGGGGCAGATATGACTTTTGCTAATTGAGATAGGTATTGATGTACGGAAACTATCTGTGAGCGGCCCGTTAAAAAGCTTTCTATCCACTTGAGAATTTTCGTGGCTATGTTTAGGTGTGAAAGTTTCTTTAATAAGTGGATATGTGGAACCTTATCACAAGCTTTCTTGAAGCCTATAAACACGGCATGCACTTCCGATAAAGAATATATGGTGCTATGGAGATCAGTAATTAATTCGAACTGCGTTTTGCAGGAACGTCCTTTTAGAAAGCCATGCTGATTATGGAAGAAATATTTGTGCTACGTTAGATGTTTCATAACTGCTGATGATATGATATGTCCTACAAGTTTGCAAGCGATGTTAGCTTAGCGAAACAGGCCTGTAATTCTAAGCTATTGAAGGGTCACCGGATTTTAGTACGGAGCTGACGTGAGCGATTTTCCAGTCATCGGACACACGCCCGGAGTCAATAGACTGCTAGAACAAGGCCGCTAAAATGTGGCATATGGTAGGCTGAGGTAGTTTTATAAATTTTGGGCATATGCCATCAGGACCATGGTGAAGAGTTAATTGGCATTTGATCTAGAGGTGCTAATATGCACTGAGGGTTGATGGTTACGTCATCCATGGTAGCACTTAAACATGCAGAGTACAGCTCAGAAGGAAGGGGTAGTTCGACGGTAAATACGGAGCTGAAAAAAACACTGTTGAATTCCTCAGCTCTTTCGACCGGGGGAAGAAACTGCCCGTCCTTATTGATATAGGAGTCTGTGAAGAGTATATTGGGTTAATCACTTTCCAAAACTTTTTTGGATTGCTTCGGAGAACAGTGAAAATGTCGTGATTGTAGAACTTATCTTTAGCTTTTCAATTTCATTGTGCCAAAGCTGTGCACGTTCATGGTACAGTTTCCAAGTTTGATCAGACCCCGTGAGTTTCGCCTTTGATTATAAGCGCGTCTTTTTGTTTATGCAGCGTTTGAGGTTCGTGGTAAACCCCGTGTTTTGTGTAGATGACGTCATTACAACCTTCGGAATGTATAGGTCTTTTAATGAGATAAGTTTGTCTCGAACGATTCTCCACATTTTATCTGTTGCGGTCAGATGAATTGAACGTAACAAGTCTGCCACAAATGATGACATTTCGTCGTTTATCATTTGAGAGTTAGCACGCGAATACCCAAATATGATTTTCTTTTTTGCTTCGGGAACTTGATTTGCTGCATAAAATTCACAATGCAGTACATTAGTTTATGAGTAACTGTGCGTTTCCGTGGGTCTATGTGGTTATATGTTAGTGCGCTTGGACTAAGACACTTCTTTCAAAACTTGCCATGTGTACAATGCTTCGTACTTTGTATTTGTTATCGTCCTGGTGGAATTGTGCTCTCACTGTGACTCAGCGTTAGTATCGTCTTTGTTGAAATAAACTATTTTGAAATGGGGGGGGGGGGGGGCGACGCCGGATTTTTTGCGACACGGGGCCTTTAAAGCCCTTAACGGTTAAAAATCTTCGCAATGCTTGAAGAAGCGCGACAGCTGTAATACTGTAACGAGATTCGCAGTCGGCCATGCCGGTGAATAACGAACGATTTGCGTTTCAGCGTTTTTCTTCCTTTCGCCGTTTGGGCTCTTGTTTACGACCTTTTTCCAGCGAACGAAGACCGAGCGTTTGATATAGATTTATGCCACACATGCCCCGGCTGCCGAAACAGCGAAGGCGAGCGCACTTGTTGCAAAAAGCGCCTGCTGGTCCCGAAGAAGCTCAAATGATCAAACGCAGCTGCTGGCACGAACAATGGCCATCTTCGCTGCACATTTCGAGCGGAGAATAGTAGAGGACTAGCAAACAAAAAAGGTAGGAATGAAGAAATATGGTTCGCCTCATAACCTTTACCGCGACTCGGCTTTTCCATACTTCTTCGCCCAAGAAGTATTGTTAGTGTACATAGCGGCCTGGTGCTCCAGTCAGCCGCATGCCGTGTTGGCCGCCATCTTGTGAATGCGTTCCAGGGAGTGGTCATTGAAAAGCATTCCACGTGAGGTGTAATGGCTGCGTGCGATGGTATACGTGGTCTTTTTTTCTGGCTTACCGAATATGGCGAACCGTTATGCTCACTGCACCGAGCTCTATTGAACATTTTTGTATGACGCGGTCGCTCCAACGCATTGGAGAGAAATTATTTTGGATCCTTTTTGGACTCCTTCTTCGCAGCCACCGACACAGTATACGGCGCTGTTAGCCATTTCAATGAGTTTCAAAAAGACTTTGCTGAACGCAATCATGCCGGCTTCTGAGCTTTTATTTTATAATAAATTCCACTATGCATTAGTGAAGACAACTTCTAGTACAAGCGACAGAGATGCCTCCGGTTAGTGCACTCCTCGGCGTGGAGAGTGTACTTGCAGCGAAGGGTTGAGTGTGCCCTGTATTTCGGGGATACTTGAGCGCCTACCGAACCGGCAGCCGGCGATACAGACACTTTTGTGTTCTTTTAAAAATGACTGGTCTGTCCGAATGCCACTCACTCGATGGCGTCATCATCTTGCTTGTACGTGTTGATCGTACATTGTCTTCCTTTCTCCGATGTAGTTGTGTTACGTTAGACACTTAACGCCACATTTTCTGGTTTGTCGGACAGGCCCCCTTCGGAACGGAAGATATTGGGACCATGTAAGATCAGTCAATGCGCAGAGCGGGCAACCAATTACTCAATACATTTTTGACCAAAGAGCGGCCTCACCTCCAAGCTCGAAAAATACATGGCAGATGCCTGCGCAGTGTGACGTGCATTAAGTGTGTGCGCAGAACATGGATGCAGATAGCACGTGTACACAGATACCTAGGCCAGATGCAAAGGCCATGAGACAAAGCTCCACCGGCCGACTTCTCTGCTTTTCTCACATTAAAACCTTCTCTTTCTCTCTTCCCTGTTTCCCTTTCCCTGCGTAGAGTAACCAACCGGAAGCTGTTATCCCTAGCTTCTCCTTTCTCTCTAGAACAGAACCAGCTACGGTAGGTTCCAGAACTTGCTGAGAACGCTGCCTGCCAGATGATGCTGGGTAGGGGCAGTGTCCTTTGGCGCAGGCGCACCGAATAGAAGGTGGTCGCTCTTATGGGCGATTGTAAAGAACTTGATAGGCTACTAGCTGCAAGATGTTGAACCAGCAGCTTTTCGGGTTGGCTTCAGGTTCAGGATCCAGTTTTTTGCATTGTCCGGTTTGGTTATGGTTCAGTGGTGGAGCAAACATATAATGGTATGAATAAGTTTCCGCCAGTTCACGTGGGATTGTAACGGCGCGCAAATAAACAAAATAAGAAGATTTATAAAACAACGTTATTCAGCCTCACTCGCAAATTCATTTGAGCGAGATAGCTTATTTCTACACTGATTTGACGCAGAGAAATGCATTTCTGGTGTCTTCAATATTACGCGATAAATTGAATGCACTGTGATCCGAGGCACGTAGTCACAGCGTGGTTTGTTTTCACAGGCCACAGCGACCAACGCGCTGAAAAAATTTAGTTCCATTTAGTTGCGCCTGGAAGCTTCCTTACAGATACGTGCACGACGCCTGTTGAAGTAAGTTCCAGTATTTCAAAGAGCTAAAACGTTGACGCTGTAGCATTTTTGTTGCGTAAGTGTTTAATTTAACGCGTCTATTATGTTACGGGCTTATCTGCAATTACGTGGCCGCGTGGCGCTGTACTAAAATATGCAGCTACTGCCATTGCGTTTCACTAGTTGTCTGATTTCGAAAATTACATGAACTTACACCGAGAGCGAGATAGACAAAAAGTTAGTGAGCCCAAACAGCACAGGTCGGGGCCGGCGTGGTCTTCTGGGAAATATTGAAGAGTGGCAGAGGCTTAGCACGAGTCCAGGCTGAGGAGCCATATGTGGGAGAGCAGTGACTTCATGGGTACGGGGGACAGACCTGTCAAGCACTCCTAGGGTAGCAGGGCGAGAGATGGTGGGCAGTTGAACGAGGCTAGCTCACAGGACAATTCGATAGAGCCTACAAACTGTCCAGAAGTCCACTGCAGTGTACGCAGACGGGAGTGTCAGCCTTGCCATAGATGTAACGTGGGACGCGTGGTGAGGATACTGAGTGTGCATGTGCCCTCCTAATGAGGACCGCCTCATGGCGGGACATTGAATGGGGCGCGTGCGGGTATAATGTGCATTTTTCGGTAAGTTTGCGCAAACGTCCTGTGAGAGTGAGCTTGGCGAGAGTTGCGAGTTCTGTGTTAACGATGGGATCTAGCGAATTCAGGGGTGGGCCATGGAGGTTAACACGGGACGTCGCCTGGGCCATCGCATTCTCGCTTGCGCTCAAATGTCGAGGCACTGATTGTATTTTGATCCGTAGTGTTGGGTGTGCGGCGGGACGGGTTGTGAGGTTGCTGTAGAGTGAGGTAGTGAGCTTGTTGGTGGCAAATGTTTGACATGTCACTTGGCTGTCTGTTCGGTTGCACGTATTTCGGTTGTGGAGATTGAGGACGATGGCGGCCTCTAAGACGGTCACAGCTTCCGCTACGTTCTATGGGTCTATTACTCCCTGTCGATGCTCCTGGAAATCATTCCCCTCCACCGGCCAGTGCTGTACGGCAGCCGGTACAACATGAGGTAAGGGAGCTGTCCGTGTGAAGGTACCATTCCGCAGTGCTTTCTGTGACATGTCGAGGCTGAGCATGTCTGTGGTTAATGTGAAATGTGGAGCTCATATGGCTTGGTATTGGATTCACGATGCTCTGGTCTCGGGTGGCGCAGCGGGACGTTTGGGCGGCTCTCACGTTTGTGAGATCGGTGATCTCACAGCCCAAGTTTTTGAGGAATGTCTGTCCTTGCTTGAAGTGTTTTAGTCTAGTGAACTGGGCCTCCATTTGCAGTTGCGCGAGGTCATCTAGGTTAGGCACTGGAGCTATAGCCTGTACCATGGTATTATTGGTATACTGCAGGGTGGCGAGCATCGATTTGCTGAATCGCGGGAAAATATTGTTAAGTTTGGTGCTTTGCGTGTTCGCGAGAGTAGTGTTTGGTACTTAGTAACACGCTCTGGGAAGGACTAGGCCCAATGTCATACGACGTAACTGAACACGGGGCCACGTAATCTTTTGGTGTGCAAATGAGGAGACGTTCGACCTGGAGTAACTGTTGAGTGATGTGTTGGAGCGATATGCTGGCTTTTTGATTATCTTGTAGCCAGAAGCCGAGAACCAACTTAGAAACAACTAATGCCGCACCGAAAATGTCAAATAAAGATGTCCATTTAATAATCATGCAGGTATCTAGTTTTTATCCTCTTCACATGAAGCATTGTCATGTCACGCGTGGAGCCACGCGAAACCGGAAAGAACGTCAGGAGTTTCAGTGCCAGAAATTTCTCATGAGTAGTTGGAATACATATAAAATCTTTCTTTAAGCGCAACGCCTCGTTGCACTTCACAGAATGTCGTTAAGGTGAATGTTAACTAAATACCCCATTTGTCCATCTTGCTGGATTACAACTGCAGCTCAGCCGACCACGTTCAGCATTAAAACAGAGCAGTAAGTTGAAGAAATTTATTCCGGTCTCTTTCCTGCAGTACGATGTCTCATCACGAGCAAAGCGCCCTCAATTTTCGTCGCACAATTAAAGAGTAACCTTGCTTGCACAAAAATAAACAATATAATGAGCCTCAAACTACATTGAGGCTACGTGTTTTAATTCTTGCCTGTAGCGTTAGGAATCGCTTGACAACGACGGGAGGCTTTGAGCCTTCGTTGAACGTTTCCCTTTTACGTGCACAAACAGAGAGCCCTCAGGAACTTCTGAACAGTTTGTCGAACCGGCTCTGAACAGTTCCTCCAGCAAGTTACGGATAGAGTTTGGTTACAAGAGAGCCAGAAAAATGGTACGGTTTGGTTCGGACCTGTTTTGGTTCAGATCAAAATAACGGTTAAGCTTCGGTTTTCCGTTTATTTCCGGCTTGGATCAACGCCCTAAGTTGCAGTACTGTAATAATAGTGTAGTAATGATAAATTTATCATTTTCAAACAAAACGAATACAAGAAAATGCTCGAAAAAAAATGGATCGGGGTGCCTACTGGCCATCTCACCTTTCTGTGGGCATCCGAACCCCATTTTTATCGGCGAAGGTGAGTGGTCGTCATGTGAAGAAAATGTTCCACGTACTCGAGAAGCAGTTGCGCTACATGTCTACAGGACAGTGTAACGAGTAAACGAGAGCGAGAAATATGAGTGGCAAGAAAAAGGCAGGGAGGTTAACCAGAATGAGCCTGGTTGGCTACCCTGCACTGGCGAAAGAGAAATAGGACTGAAAGATCGCAGAATGCACGGACCCACACGCGATGAAGCTTTCGTGGTTCTGTTCATCACAAACGGTGATATAGGCTGTCTTGTAAAGCTCCTGGCATCATGGCACCTGGAAACTCCTTCTTTCGTGTCTTGTCCTTGGTATGCTGGTAAAAAAAAAAATGGACTGTCAGTGATGTTCACTACCCCCCTGTTTATGCGTGCGTTTTTTTTTATACATACCCTATAAGGACTAACGGAACTTTTAATTTTGCTTTTATTTGAGTAGTAGGGCGCAGAAAAAGTTTGATGCTAGCGTGTGTGCGTTCTGTCTGGGCATGCGCGCGTGCTGTTCGCCTTGTTCGTCTCGATCGAGCGGTTTGTAGGGTATGGTAAAACTTTATTCTGTTCCTACGGAATGCGTGACAGCCCATAGCTGTGCTTCGACGTCGGGGCTGCTTAGGGCTGCCTCCCATTTGGACAACGTGACGCCGTCGCCGTCGCACAACGCGGGCACCGCCAGAGCATGTGTTCTACATTAGCTGCGTCTGAGCATAGCTCACAAATTTTTGGTCGGCTGTATCTCTGGATAGATTCTGTGCAACTGTGCGGGGTTAGGGTATGCCCCGCCTGTGGTCTGCCTAGTTTCCTATGTGGCGGAGGATATCGTCTCCATGTAGAATTCTTTGGTAAGTTCTTTATATGAGGAAGGATGGTCCCGATTGCCTATAATTTCAGCGCCGCGTCACCCGGTAGCTACGTGGTCGATGACTCCTCGCGCAGCTCTATAGGCCGACTAGAGGTTAGGCGGGGCGCCCTCGTTCTGCCTCATGTGTGCGGGGAACCGGATGATCGTGTGCGGCTTGACGTTGTTCTGCCGCAGAATCCGCAGGACCTGCTCCGAAACGGTGCCCTTGGCGAACGCTCGGACAGCCGTCCTCGAGTCGCTGTAGATCGAGGTCCTTCTGTCGTGCCGCAGGGTCAGGACCGACACCTCGGTCGACTTCGTTTGAACCGTCGTAGAGTTCGTGATTTTCCCATCGTGATTTTCCCACCGCTACGAATTCCGTCCCGTCGGGGTACCGGGCAACATCAATAAAACAGCAATCCCGAGTCCGTTCCCAACTCTCGACCAGGAGAGCCTTGTCCCTAACTAGCCTCCGACCCACGTTATGTTCGGGATGAATGTTGCGTGGAATTTCAGCTACGACGATGCGTTTCCGCTCTTCCCAAGGAAGAGCGCAATAGCGAGACTCGATTTCCGCCGGAGGAACCCCCAGCTCCTGCAAGATGCTCTTACCCGCTTGGGCGGTGGACAGCACAGCGTGTTGGGCCCTCAATCTCTTCCAGCTTGTTGTGCGTGCCGGGACGCACCAGTCTCTCTGAGCTTGCGTACATGAGGAGCGCGAGGACTATCTTGATAGTCTTCCTGGTCAACGTGTTGAGCTTGTCCCTCTCCAACCTTTGTCACTACTGCATGGCCGCCACGTTGGTAAAATGAGCGGTTTGTACGAAAACAAAATTCTCGAATTGCCGATATAATGCCACATACTCGATGCAATAATAGTGACACAAAAATGCGTGCAAACATAGAAGCAACCTAGAGTTCCACGAACGAATTTTCTGGTGCAGGACCTGTGCACATCGAAACGGAGAAGACCTTCTCTGATGGTGCTGAAGATAGATTCCGTTTGTATGCTTCTTATTTATCTTCGCTATGCATATGCACTTGTTTGTGCCCTTCAGGCTGCCAATAAATGTACTAACGCACCCAACACGATTTATCCCTGATGGCGCTATTTGTTTTTATGCAGATTACTCGTCGAGTACTATTGCGCTTCCCACTATGATGCTCTGGTTTGATTCTTTTAGAAACGAAACGATCAATATAGATAGACAAACCCTGTGCAGTGATTTGTCATGTTAAATATTGAGATAGAGTCGACGAGATTACTTTCGCTAGTGACTTTGCGATCTGTAGTTCATCGCGCAGGCCCGCAATGTTTGTTTCTGTTGTAACATATCCTAAAACGCAATAACGTAATAATGCAACTGTATGTTTCAGCTTCCGCACATTTGTTCATACACGTGTTGTTGTGCAAGGATGTGATTTCTGCAGGGCCTGGTTGCCGGCTAACGCAACTCTGGAGTTCCTATTATGGCAGCAGTGAGACCAGAAGCTAATCGATACTGGATGTGCTTTGTTCCGTGCTTTAGTGGCATATGTGGAACGCTCATTGTCATTTCAAATGAAACAGCAGCTGCCTTTAACAGCTTTGGGACGTACAAGCACCTGTGGTAACTGCATAGTTCGATATTGAGCCACCTGCACCTCAGGCGGGTTTCTGGCGTTTATTCACATAGAACCATTGTGTTCCTAGAGTTTGTGCAATATGACTGATGATATCAAAAAACAATCGGGCAAGGAGTAATGCGCTCGTTTTTCCCGGCCTTTGAAGGGGCACGTCCGACACTTTCGAACAATCAGTAGAATTGGGCACGAAACACTCCTCTGTATCGCACGTTGGTGTTGTGAACGGCGCGATTCGTTACAGGGAGGAACAATGAGAGAAAAAGAAACGAAAATTACTACCTTCGGAAGTTTTCAGCACCTCATAATGCAGTGTCACTACAAGACGACGGGGCTATGTGTGGGAGATATTTTCAAATGGCCATCTCTTTACCCCTGTCGTTGTTATATTTCCTTTGTCTCCATCTGTTGCGCTGTACGAACAATGAGCTATTTTCTTCACGGCTCGTGAGTTCCAGAAGCAAAATTAAAACGAGGGTTGGGAGCACCATCCTTACTTGCACGCCACATTACGCGATATCGTAGGGAAAACGACAGTCGATGTTTTCATTGTGGCACTGAAACACCTCTAGGTGGTATAGGCAATGGCGCCCCCAAGTTCCCATAGGAGAGGTGGTTTTAGTGGTCTGGTATGAACAGGCTAGTCAGACCTCTTCATCATAGAGAGATAAAAGCCGTAAAAAAAGACACATTACAAATGAACAGTTTCTTTTTCGTTTATCTTTATTCAAAAATGTAGGACAATAACATTCAGAAATATCTCGCACAATTTATGCGACTGCTATAAACAGCTGGTATCCTATAATTCAGCTTACAAACACAACAGCTTCCTTGTGCATGCCTGCCATAAGTTGTTGGTAAAGTTTACGAATTCGAGCTCGTTCTATAATTTCACGAATATTACGTCAAGGCTTACGAAGAATAACAGCTGTTACAGCAAAATGCGGGCAAAAGAAGAAATTTTATTGGTACTTGCGTTAACCATCGTTGTGGCAGCTGAAGGCGCCACACAATCTAGAGAACACTTCCTTTGGTCAAGTTTGTGGAGGTATGTCTCCTTAGGCAGGTGAAGTGTACGACACCTATGTCACTGAAAAATTATCTGTGATCTAAAAGCATTGTGTTTGTTTGCATCGTGCGCCGCGTCTGTGGGTGCGTGCTCTCGCGCCCTTTCAGTAGGGGTCACGGGAATTTCACTAATGATAACGTTCACGGGTTGGTGAGCATGCTCATGACAATGCTAGCCAATGGCAAAGAAGCTGAGTAACTCTTCTACTCCGCCAATTAGAAATATGCGATCTGCTCACTGCAAATCCGGAAGAGGTCGCTCCACCACCACACCAATTTATTATCCTGTTGCGTTTTTCAACTGTTGCTACATCGCTGCGCGGCACTATTTCTAAGCCCGGGTTTTTTTTCATACTGGTTTGCATACAACTTGTCGCAAAAGAATAACAGAAAAAGTACCGGAAGTTTGCGTGAACGAGCTGAAATTACATGCAAGAAACCTGAGCATATTCTACTGTAACGAACTGATGATTTCAAGCGCGTGGCTGAACAAGACCAAACTCGAAAGCACCAGTTGCTTCCATGGTACTAAGCGAATAGTGTGCCATGACAGGGCGAGGCAGCTATGACTTGACATTACAGATACTATCGATGACAAAATTTTGGTGTGCTTTCGTCACCCCTTTTCATGCCTTCATTTAAGCGCATGCATTGAACTCAGCGACTAAGTGTACAAGAGGAAAGACCGTTCACTACCACTGAAGCAATTCACGCAAGCTTCTTTATAAATGTTGTATGTTTGTTGTTCATCCCACTCCTGCAATAGCCTCATTGAGGCTGCACTATGTATAAACAGATAAATAAGTAAATAAATAAATAAATAAATAAATAAATAAATAAATAAATAAATAAATAACATTTCAAATACAATAAAGGCACAATAAATACGTTTCAACAATGCAATCTCAGTTTCGAAATAGTTGACGTGGGATGACAAAGCGTGGTTGTCATGACGCTGGACCTAAAGGCGATTAACATACACCTGACAAATTTAAGTACATTCCTGGACTCGTGCCGGCTGTAGGCAGTGACGACTTTCTAGGACTGTGTCCGGCTATGTAACTCGCTAGTTAACGTCGCATTTGAGGCTCCTACAGTAAGTCACATGCTTAACCCGAGCTCCCTTCCCCTTGTCCACTTCCACAAATAGGCGCGAAACCTTCATATAAATAAAACTTTATACCGCAGCTTTGCCTCTTCTTCGCACTTTGTCGATGATGGATGCTGTCTTGCCGAGTAGATGCAAGCCCATAACCCACTACCAGACAACTAACGCACTACACAGTCACGACAAGACTACGCCGTTGATGCTCGCTAGACACTTTAATGCCTACTTCCAAGAAGCGGAAAACCAGTTTTTAACGGTTTTCACGCAATACGTCTTTGGTTTGCATCTTGTCCGCTGTGACCCCAGCTTATCATGATTATCCACGTTCATTCGTGTCACTCTGTAACGGACGCCACACCCACAAACCAACATTGGCGTCATCGTGCAACATCTGCATAAACACCGCATTTGCGTGGTTAGCGTTATGCTCTTGTATAACATTTGCGGAAACATCAAAGAAAGCATCCACTAACAGAAGTTCTCACATATACGTGAGATTCACTGAATTTTCATTTCTGTTCTTTAATGCAGACGAGAGCACCTTGTTCATTTAAGTATGATATCCTCTTTTAGAGAAGTACTCCTAAAAAATATTCGGCCATAGGCTATTTAGTCCTGACCGTTGCCCCGAAAAGAATGGTAAAGGTGGGAGTAAAGAAAAGAGAATGTTGACCCTTGGTTGTTCGTTTGTCTAATACCCTACAGTGAGTGTGCGCCTACTCTTGAGGTCCCAAAGGACTTTTTTTATGTCCTGCAAGGGGCTAAAGATGCAAGAGGACCCACCATCATGTGGAGTGAACCATCATTAGTATTTATTTATTTATATAGATGGCTTCATTGCTACAAATCGTAATCGCGTCCATGGCCTTGTAGTGAGAACATGCGGCAGGTGCATCAGGGAGGTGGGTCGATGTGAGCGCTGTCTTTGAACTGAATGCTTGTTGAAAACACGTGGACTTGAAGAGGATCCAGGGCACAACAATGCAAGGGAAGAATAAATCTTCGGTTTACCGGCAACAACTTGTTCCGGCACTTCTTTGTCTTGTCCCTGTTTTTTGCGAGCGGTAGTGCCATGAATAAATTCTAGAGCACTCAATTCTCTATTCTTTTGTCCAATCGTGTCCTCGCATACTTCGCAAAATGAAGGTTGAGGTCGGGTGAACGTGCGGTTGGAAAGCGTCTCGAAATGCAAGTTGCAGCGCGATCTACAGCAAAGTGGAAACCGACTAATGAAGTGGCGTGAACATGGGCCTTGCAATGTCAACAATTGAGGTAAACGCTTTGTTTCTACTTCCTCTTTGTTTTTTCAGCCGACGTTCCGCACATACTGTCATGCGGAATGCAACTGCTTCTCTTGCGGGTGTTAGGTAGTGAGCTGCTGACATTTTTTGTGTATTACTCATTATTTACAATAGAATGTCTTCTCATAGATATGGTACTTCAGGACAATGCGCGAGAGTTTTATTATGACAGTATGTTAACGCGTAAGTTTACAGAACTACACACAGAAAGCTCACGGAGAATACATTCTGTTAAATTTGGCACAGCAGTAATTGAGGGGAAATATGCGCACGTGGCAAAGAGCCGCCTGTGGAGTTTGCCACTTTCATCAACATCAACGTTTCCAGTTTGTTGATACCGCCTTAAGTTCAAAATATCCACGTCAGCTCTTTCGTAAGCGGGAGGTCGAAGAATCATATTGTTAAAAACAATGAAACAGATCTCTATGCGTATCATTACGGGTGTCACACTCCTTCATCATCATCATCAGCCTATTTTATGTCGGCTGCAGGACGAAGGCCTGCCTGCGATCTCCGATTACATGTGTCCTCTGCCTACCGATTCCAATTTGAGCCTGCGAATTACCTAATTTCATCACCCCACCTAGCTTTCTTTAGTCCTTGACTGCGCTTCCCTTCTCTTGGCACCGATTCTATAGCCCTAATGGTCCACCGGTTATCTAACGTACGTATTACTTGGCCTGCCCAGTTCCATTTTTTTCTCCAAATGTCAATTAGAATATCAGCTATTCCCGTTTGCTATACTTGTTCTCAACCTTCTTTATCAACCTTCAAGTTTTCGCCCCAAATGTTAGCACTGGTAGAATGCATTGACTCTACACCTGCCTTTTCAATTATAGTGGTACGCCTTCAGTCAGGGTCTGACAATCACTGCCGTGTGCACTCCAACCCATTTTTATTCTTCTGTCAACTTACTTCTCGTGATCAGAGTCCCTTGTGAGTAATTGTCCTGGGTAAACGCACTCCTTCACAGACTCTAGACGTTGACTGGCAATCCTGAACTCTTGTTCCCTTGCCAGACTATTGATCATTATCCTTGCCTTCTGCATATTAATCTTCAACCCCACTGTTACACTTTCTTTGTTAAGGTCCTCAGTAATTTATGTAACTCGTACCCAGTGTTGCTGAACAGGACAGTGCCATGTGCAAACCGAAGGTTGTTGAAATATTCACCGCTGATCCTCACTACTAAGCCCTTTCCAGTTTAATAGCTTGATTACTTCTTCTAAGCATGCAGTTAAAAAAATAAATTATGGGCGCTTATGTGCCAAAGCCACGATCTGATTATGAGGCCCACTGTAGTGGGGTACTCCGGAAATTTGGACCAGCTGGGGTTCTTTAACGTGCACCTAAATACAAGTACACAGGTGCTTTCGCATTTCTCCCCCAATGAAATGCGGCCGCCCTGGCCGTGGTTCGATCCTGCTACAAGCATGCAGTGATTAGCCTTGGAGAGATTGTGTCTCCTTGCTGATCCCCTTTTTATTGGTATCTTTCTACTTGTAGAAAATCTTGTAGAATCTTTCTAGATATTTTCCAAGATATTCACGTAAACCTCCTGTACTCCTTGATTACGTAATGCTTTTGTGACTGATGGTATCTCTACTGACTCAAATGTGTTTTCATAATCTATGAAAGCCATATAGAGAGGCTGATTATACTCTGCAGATTTCTCGATTACCTGATTGATGCTCCGGTCAAAATCGTACAAGAGCAAGCCTACTTGAAGACTTCGCGACAACTATGCGATCAACGCACGCCAGCCTACTTTGAAGAGCGTGAAATATTGGCTAATCAAATCAATAAAGAACAAACTGAAAGAGAACGCCAGATTCACCGGTGGATGTTTTCCTGCGTGACTACCAATAAGCCATCCCGTAAAAAGGCGAACCAAACTCCGCAGGCTCACAGGGAAATACTTTATTCACCCAGCCATTGCATCCTACATGTGGTCACTCGACGTATGCCTAACGGAGAAGCTATAGAATTTATTAGTGTTACCCATCCTCGGCTCGACAAGAAGAGATAGCAATCATCAGATCCGCCACATCTGCTTTCTTGAAGGTAATTTTGAAGCCTTACTAGCAGCATCCAAAGACGCAGCTGTATCTTATGTGCCCATCGACACCGATTCGACACAAGCCATCTGGCAAATGAAACAGATGGAACACGCCATCAACATCGTTCAGAAGATTCGCGCGCTGTGAAACCACTTTCAGGGCACAGTCATATTCAACTAGAGACAAGTTGCAGCTCTGCGGAAGACAACGTAAGTGCTCATGAGACGGCGCAACAGGCAAGTTCGGCTTTAGAACTTGCACCCTACGCACTCCCCATGGACACACTAGCAACACTCCTCGCCGTGAAGACTAAGATCTAGTCAAGCGCATGAATCCCGAATCCATAGTGCGCCGTCCATGTTCCCCCTGGTTCGTCCCGGCTTCAGAAAGTGCTGCTGCGCTGCATCTAGACTGGGTGCGCTGACACTCTGGTGGTCCTCGCAACCTAGAGCGGGTACTACAACGGAGTCCCTCCAGCATGCCAACTTTGCTTGGCGTTGGTGGACCAGGTGGATGCCCGTCACCTCATCTGGATCTGTCCGGAAATGCTGGTGGAAAGCGAGCGCTGCCTTTACCTGGCGAGGATGCGGGTACCGGATCCCGAGGCCTTTCAGACATGGACGAGCTCCATGTCCTCTTTCTGGAGCTTCCTGATAAATGCGACCGGCTTATTAACTTGGTATATTTTAGTGTCCCTTTCCATATGCTCAGGACTGCGCGCCCTTGCTATTAAAGATGAATAACAGCATCACACCATCACCTTCACCTAAACACCGCTTTCACCTACCGCCTTGTGCGCAATCTCGGACTACAAATAGACCTTATTGCGATAACAGTGTTGCGTTGAGAACGGTTCAGAACAGTTTAACGGAATGTCCACCTTGCAGAGATTAAAGGACTTAATATTTTGCATAATGGGCTCTGTTCCGCAAGGAACACTAGAGCAAGAAAGAAATTTAAGTGCAACGAATTGTTCTTCAAGACAACATCAAGCTTGATATTGTCTTATATCATTCCTTCGAGACATCGGCTTAATTGGCAAGCCTGGTATGTCTATATCAGAACTATCACCGTTGTGTGTCACCCATTGTAATACATGCCATGAGCATATGTATGTTATCTCACCATTGCCCTTTTCTTTCCTGCCCTCGCCCTCCTATATGTACCGCCGATTTCATTCACCTTGCAAAGTAGCATGGAGGTGGCTACATACAGACCGACAGAGTTGTTTTTGTGCAGAGTAACTTTGGCAATAACCACAGGGCGAATTCGGCCTTGAATCAGGTGGTTAAGAGAAATAGTAATTAAAGGGCTTTCGTCCTGCTCTCTTCAGATCTGCAGGAAGAAATGGAAGTAGGCAAAAATGTAGTAAACTTTCAAACGTGTGCAAGCAGGCATCCTTGCATGCTGAATGAGAAATAAACGAAAACAGGGTAGATAATTAAGCGAATTTCTTCTGAACACGCAATTCAAAACGAAAGTGCCGTTAGTAGAAACGAGATCGCACAGGTGACGAGATCTTACAAAGGACGTGAAATGGCCCTAATGAATCATGATTCAACTATCGTTCAGCATAGTTCAATGAAGTCGACAAACTGGTCAACGACAGGCATGCTGAGAGCAAATATGAACAGGCTCCTTTTACAGTGTTTTGTCATAGTTGAGCATATTAACATGCCCGTCGTTGGAGAATGTGATGTTTTACGCTCCAAAGCATTCCGATGTTGCTCCTGATAAGTAAGGTACGTGGAGAGCTATAAAATAAATATGAAAATTTTTAAACGCTCTAGCATTGTCTAAGTGAACTGAGTGGTGTATAAAAGCCTTTAGGGTAGTATCAAAACACTGTATTAAATACACATTAGCGTCTATTAACCGAAGCGTGGTATACGTATGAGCGTTCTTAAGCACCTGCGCAATCAAAACGCAGCCATCGCAGTCGATTGTCAAATCCGCGATATCGAGCATGCTCTGCTACCAGCACTGAACTACTGTAACGGGTAATCGTTCCTTTTACATCGAAGTGCAAGTTGGCCGGTTGGCATCATGATCGCAGTGGTGGCTGCCCCGGGCCTGTCGCGCTGCTTTAAAGGTCCCGCGCTGCTTTTAAAACGTCCTGCTTTGACAACAGGGTGCATTTAAACAAGTCGCGATATATCCACCCCCATAATACCTAGAATGTGCCCGGACGGCACAGTATAAATGAGTTCCACAAGTCTTGTGTTCTCTGAACTACTCGGGAATATGCCGGACAGTTCATTAATTTGCAGCGCAATCACAAAGTTGGCGCCCTGGTTTAATGTACTGTTGAATGTGTTGGTAGTTAGCTGTGCCCGCATGCTCTGAAAGAAGTGTCAAAATACATGCCCGTGAATTTACCCGCACTGGTCAATCTGTTAACGCTAAGCGATTACAAAGGTGTTTAGGTGTACCCAAAATTATGGCTGTTCTTACTTGGAATCATTATCCAAACTATGGATGGATAAGGCACATGTTTCGCTTAGTAAAATGATTGTGAATTGGAAGTCTGTAGAACGTGCCGCGGGAGTTCGTCTTGCAGTTTGAGACTCGTCGCTTTTTCACGGAGGCGTTCAATACGCCGTGCAAATTTTCAAGACGTTCACACCATCGCTAGGGCCTTTTGCGCAAGGAGAAAGAACTCGCACCTTCCCACCGTTTTCGGCATTTTGAACGGTCACCCCGGCGATGAGCCTGTTGATGTGCCCTTCATGTTCTAAACGGCGAAGTGTACACGATAAGAGGGACGTATGGTAGGTCGCATTTGATGCTTCAGCGGGCAGCGAATACAGGGAAGGTATGTACACGGCCACTCCTACATGCTTGCACCTAAATTCCCGAGATAGTGGGACTCTTTTGGCGGCTGCTATCTGCTTTCCTTATCGACCATTTCCTGTTGCTCTTAACTCTCTTTCCTCCAAGATGTGTAAAGGGCCTTGAGCGTATAGGATGTGAATGGTCAACGGGATGTGTAGAAGAAAATAAAAGAAGATGGACACCTGGCTTAACATTCACTCGTTTGTTCTGTCCGATGTCGAGTAACCTTGACTGAAAGTGCGGTCATTGCACACCGAAGAAGTGCACATATATGATTTAAACACGCATAAGAATATCTGGTAGATAGACGGCCAGAGCTCGACACATGATGTAAATTACGAGCTTTTCCTACATTAGCTTACCAGAAAAAATACTTCGAAGAAACGGTAATGTCTTGCGAAAACAACTCCGCTTGAGCACTGCTGCGAATTTAGGGGTTGTGAACTCGGTATACGTTACAAATGAGCGAGGCAATAACGAGAATGCCAGATCCTGTCACATTGAAGGAGGCTTTCACCCGAGAAGCTTCCCTCGTTGGCTATACTCCATCTCTGTGGTATTATACTGCCGCTGTTTCGAACCTCTGAGGGCTCACGGTGTCCTCCAGGAGGGAAGAGTAGCAGGATGATCACCATCTCAAGGACTAAGGTCACGAAAGAGATGCTGTAAAGCAATAACATACTTTCCAGTGTGGTTTCCGGACTGGAGTCTAAGAAGGCCATACGCTACAGCGCGCAGTTAGCATTGCGTGTCAGGCCCACAGCTCCTTTGAAAATCTGCTTTCCCAGTTCATGCGACTGTCGTCAAAGGTGCTATAATTCTGATTGTCAATGATGTGCGGGTGCGTCTAATGCTTCATGGTAATTTATACTTATAATTTTGGCGTTGCTGAGTGACGCAGTCTTCAAGTTTCCGCCTCGGCTAGTGTGGCCAGCTTTCAGGGTAGGAGCATGTCTCCGCCGCACAATATTTGTTCTCACCTCCGCTGCCCCGCCTCGGAGCGCTTACATAAAGCGTCTTGATATTGTCGAAATCGTCCGCATTTGCCCGGCAAAAATGTGTCAGAAGTCGATGTTTAGTGATATATCTATTAGAAAATTTTAAACATTAGTTTAGGCATTCAATGGGAAGGTTTACACTGGAGCTCCTATCTACATTGGGAATCCGAATTATTCGCAGCTTGTTCGCCGTCGCCCCTTTCCACCGATCAATGTTTGGTGAAATAATTACTGATTAATTTATTTAAATACGAGTGAACGGAGAAATAGTTCTCCATAACTACTGCACCAATTTTAAAATTTTTTGCATGTAAATGTAAATGTTGAGCTGTAACGACCGTATGAAACAAACACACACGGGCGCGTGCGCGCACCCACGTGCTCGCACGTACGATGGGGAGGACCAGTTTGAGAAACCAATTTTTGAAGCACATCGACAGAAGCATCATGCACAATTCATACACTCTTAGGCAAAATTACACCCTTTGGGGTGTATCTCTGCCACGCCACAATAATCATCTGCCTTGCTTGTGTTTCCTTTCTTAAAACGCCGCGCCCGCTACTTTCCTGTTGGGAATGCTATGTCATGCTGATAACGTGCATGCCGTTCGTTACTGGGAAGTACCGGGCTCCCCGCGCTAAAGAAAGGGAATGCGGACAAGACAGATGACGATTGTTGAGTGGCAGAAGGGTTTAATTTTGCTTAAGAGTGTACTTCTGGCATTCTAGTGGAATATCGATGAGTTCGCGAAACGAGGGAGGGCGAGACTGACAAGGCGCGCCTTATGTCCTCAGCAGCCTCGCGCGACCTGGTCATTTACAACACGCAATGCCCTTCGATCTGTTGGTGTCTGCAGCTGTTTCACGAGCATGCCAATTAGCGACTGAAACAGAAGAACAGTGTGCCGAACTAAAGTTGTTGTTTTCAACGAAAATACATTTAACGACAGTTGACACAGGTGGCCTATAGCCTTTAGTAATGTGAATGTTTCACTGTGACTCTTATCTTAATTTAGCGCCAGATACAGGAGGAGGGACTAAAGAGAAAGACGACTAGGACATGCTTGTGTGCTTTTTGTTTTAGAGCGCAGTTCTGAGGCGCACGTTCCTGCTGCCCACCGAACTGGTGTGAGGAATCTGCGGAACCAGGCAGCCCACCTTATTGCTCGACATTTCGTCAGCCGAGAGGCGGGCCCCTCCGAACCCGATATGCCCAGCGAGGGCCTCCCCACACACCAAGGCATTACGACATATTATCGTATGAGTAGGCGACTTTAGCCCCTCCTCACCCTCGTCTCACCTGCGAGCAGGTTACTCTCTGGCGTCAGCTACAAACAGATTCTTTCTCTAACCGCTACATACTCTGCCGTCTGTATCCGGGCGACTATGAGCCTCAGTGCCCCTCGTACAATGTACCCGCCACTTTCGCTCACGTGCTACGGGGATGCAGGGCCTTCTTTCCCCTTTCTCAGCTCTTGCCATCTCCCTCACCAGCGTGAGACCGCCTCCTGCGATCAACCGACAGCCGCATCCAGGCCGCAACCATCCTCCACGCTCAGGGCGTCCTGGGCCAGTTCCACCGGCCTGCCACTTAATGGGTCAATAGCCAGTTCTTCCGTTGGCGAATAAAGTTGTTCTCTCTTCTCCTGCAACGAGCGTCGGCGTAAGCGAGCGAATGAGCGCAGCGAAGGATGAAAGTGAACGCGAAGCGAAGCGGTGCGATGAAAGACGACGATACGAAGAGAGCGCGAGCAGGAGAGGGCAGCGGACCCATGAGGCGGAAAGCGGAGGAGGAGGGCATGTCGAAAGCGTGAGAAGAAAAGCGTAGTGCAGCGCAAGACGGCCTCTGCAGCGTCTCTTCCTCTTCGCAACCGCACACGCACACACTCTCTCTCTTTCTCTGCGGCGACGATGGCCACGAGATGGCGCCCGAGTAGCGCACGTCGTCTGCGACGTCGCCACATTCGCTCCGTTTGCGAGGCGCCGCACGAGACAGATTGTCACCGCCAGCCAACATATTGCGAATTGAAAACACGTATAGAACTGCACTCAAATTTCTCAGTAGGGAGTATCGTAATGATGGGGGAATTCTTTTTTTTTTTTTTGCTTAGTCTCTCCTTGCGTGTTTGGCGGCACGATACGCCTTTCTGTATGACGACTGTCTTTGTTTAATAAACACAGGAGATTACAGATACAATGACATTTTTTTGCTGTCCAGGCTTCAAAGCAGTGCGGATGCCAGAATTAACGACATAGAAGTCATTGCCGTTTTCTTTAATAAAGTATTATATATCAAATAAAGTTTATTGCGCCTTTGATGCAAAAGGCGAAAGACGGAACTTCGTAGTGGCTCACGACTGCACTTTACATGGCAAAACACAGTAGTACAGGAAGCAAAACGCCATAGAAAAAAAAAAGACCGATATGTACGTGGCGATGCATGAAAACAAAATGAAAATGTAGGTGAAATACAGTGAATAGTTATATCCAGACAGATTGGTAAAAAAAATCACAGCACGAAAGAAAGACGTATATGTGGCTGCGCAATGCATTTTTCCACGTCATAACAGTTGCGCAGGCACAATAAACAATCTGAGCAATAAATCTCATGCTGCGACCAGCAGCACGCGAGCTGTCGAGGTGCGCATACGCTTATGTGGCACCCCGCTGACATGGAAATGGCAGGGACTGTAACGCGGTGCATAGAAAAAAAAAAAAGAACGGATTGAGAGTACAAAACATTCACACACAATGGAGATCAACACCATGAGTATGGAGCACAGTGCACTGACAGTGGAATTATGTGGTAGCGAGCGATCACAAACTGCAACACAGGTATTCATGAGGCTGCACAATTACACTATGAGAATATATAGTGACATTTCAGGAGGTGAACGCTGTCAACAGATCCACTTGTTTGGCTGTAGCTTTTGCTAGCAACTTGGTGCTTAGCGCAAGACTCAGGACCGTTTACGGAAGCGAATATCCTGGGACCGCGGCCTTGCGCCAGTCGACAACAGTGACTTGTGTTTAGGAGTTAATTGAAAATAAAACATTAAGGGGATTACTTGCACACAGCCGCAACCGAAAGAAAGCAATGAGGGCAATTTTAGTTTGATGGTTGCCAATTTATGCTTGTGATGTGCGCAGATATATTTCTCATAATGCCTTCTTCTGAATGATGGCCGCATTTGCGCCAAATTCGCACTGCCTTCATACTATAACGAGATCACGCTGACTAGATGAGTAGGTGTGCCGACCAAGCCGTCTTAAGCGGAGTTAGCCACTTCTCTGCATCATGACACAAATATGGCGCTCCACTCATTTGAATAGTGTTAAGCGGCGCGCGTCGTCCATTAATCGTGGCCTATGTATACGGCACGCCGGACATGAAGCACGCGAAATGAGAAATGCATTATGTCATCTGTAACCGACACTTTGTTCAGGGACGAGTTACGCATCACTGTTATTGTTTGTTTACGAATCGGGAAACGAGGTGGAAGCTTCCATGCACGTAAATAACCGAACGGCAAGATTAACGCAAGCTCATCTCTGACACCAGAAACGCCGGAGACCAGACCAATTAGTCGAGGTATTTCTGCATCAATCCCCACCCTTTACCTTCGTGCCCCTGCCATCCAACTACTGCGACCGACTCGAGATCCAGCGACTCAACCGCAGGATTTATCCTCCCCCTCACAGAAAGCTCAGCACTGAAGAGGCAGTAGCTCTCAGACTTATTCAGACTAACACATTTCCAAACCTACACAGATACAGTAAAATGTTCCCACATACATATCGCGGAATCTGCCCCTGGTTCGGCGACACACGCCCTACACTCTTTCCCATCTCGTGGGGTTGCGGGGGCAAACATGAGCACTTAAAGACACCTAGCACGTGATTTGAACGGTGGGAGGTACAGCTGACCGGCGATACCCTGGCGGGACAAGAAGCTCTCGTCCAGCAAATACGTCGAGCAGCCATGGCCAGTGGAGTCCTCGAATGAGGACACCACCCACTCGGCCTCAACAGCAACGACCTCGATGGTCCAAATAAATGTTTTCCCTCTCTCTCTCTCTCTCTGCATCAAAGAACATCAAAAATTCACTCAGAACTTTAATTTAGGTTTTAAATCCTCAAGGAAAGGGACTGCAGTAGCATCGTTTCAAGCGCATTCCTTTTCGGAAATGGGAATTGGCTCTTGACCGAACTGAGAAGAACAGCAGTAGACATCAGCGCCGTGTGTGTCCCATCATCTATTCTGTTTTCTGGTGTACGTTTTCAGCGCTGTTTTTAAACATTAATGGGCATCAATTGTGCGTGAACGACGGTGTTATAAGAAGAGTTTGTCTTGCTCGATTTTGTCAATGTGGTCGACAGTGAGAAGCTTGCGAAAGGTGTCATGCCACGGAGCTCCGGCTCATCACTATAATAAGATGGTCCTTGAGAAATAAAAAAAAATAAAAATTTATGAGGACAATGCTGATACAGCCCGATCAAGGCCGCATGCACCTCTGAAAACGAGCACAGAACACAAGTTGCTGCTAATGAAGCCTGCCAACATTGCGACGGCCTCTAAATTTACGTGCACGTGCCAGCGAAGCTTGTTAGAGCGTCACTGGATCTGGTGTTGGACGGTTCCACGGC
This sequence comes from Dermacentor andersoni, assembly GCF_023375885.2. Taxonomy (NCBI): domain Eukaryota; kingdom Metazoa; phylum Arthropoda; class Arachnida; order Ixodida; family Ixodidae; genus Dermacentor; species Dermacentor andersoni. Next base: position 74,769,899 of record NC_092816.1, on the reverse strand, counting down.
TGCCACTTTTTCCGTTTGTGCCGAGTGCGCTAGTTTTGCACCCAGCAGCGTCGTTGTTTCGGAGGCGTGCGAGCTTCTATGCAATAAAGCGTGGTGGTTGCGGCAGCTGCACCATAACTCTGCAGGGCAAGTAAGTTCGCTTCTGGCTGCAATAAAGAAAATGTCGCCAGCCACAGTCTTAGAACCAGTAAGGATTTTTCACGAGCCTTTAGTGAAGGCCGGCGACATTGATAGTTATATAGAGGCCTTACCAAGTTATTAAGATTCAGAACATAGATGAAAATACCCGCCGTGGTTGCTCAGTGGCTATGGTGTTAGGCTGCTGAGCACGAGGTCGCGGGATCGAATCCCGGCCTCGGCGGCCGCATTTCCATGGCGGCGAAATGCGAAAACACCCGTGTACTTAGATTTAGGTGCACGTTAAAGAACCCCAGATAGTCGAAATTTCCGGAGTCCTCCACTACGGCGTGCCTCATAATCAGAAAGTGGTTTTGGCACGTAAAACCCCATAATCTAACATAGATGAAAATAAATAGGCGGCTACAATGCACAAATATCTGTACCTGAAAAGCGTGGACACAGAATGGAGGAAGAGGTCAAGAAAGTCGACAACCAATGACAGGGTAATTGAAAGGGCGAATATGCAACCAGCAGTCAGGAAAAATAAAGTGAAAGAAGCAGAAAGAGTGACTTGGATGCAAAGAATGGAAACAAACAGGGCCATCGAGATTTACAAGAACGGGAACAAAGAAATTAGAAGCGAAAACATGTACGATAACACAAAGCGAAGTGCTTTGTTATTTGGTGCCCGATCTGCTTGCCTCAGGACAAACACGTACCGGAGCAAATGTTTTGAGGCATGTGTCCACTCCAGCAAATGTATGGAGACAACTCAGAACGCATAATGGAATGCGAAGGTATTGACCCAGTGACACCCGTAGGGAACGTAAACCTTCTAGATGTGCTGTGATTTAAAGGGAATGAAAGCATGGAAGAATGAGAGCAGGGAATGAAAGCCGCCACCGTGGCCTCGTTGTTTACAATGGATGCGCACCACGCCGGTGCAGATCAGCAAAGCTCCGTTTCGGCGGATATCGTAGACGGTGATGGGCTGGATGGCACGAAGTTTTGGCCATAATCTCAGCGGACATGTAAGCGCTTTCGGTGCTATTTACGCCTTGTCCAAACAGCGCGAGCACCGTATATGGTGCTTGTACTAAAAGCAAAGCTAGAAATGCATTCCAACCTGTTCAAACTTTCCGCTTATGAGTTAAATAATGATCAACGTGTTTTGCTCTCCGTTCCTTATTTGACAAACACTTTGAAGCAGCGGCTTGTCATGATTCTGACTTAGTACAGTTCCTCGGTACGGTGACCATCTGGTTGTTTATTTTCTGCCTTATCTGTCACGGGTGTGCTCAGCTGTGATATATTTATTTTTGCTGCGTAAACAGCATTGGAACGTAGATATTCCGTAATAACAGATTGTAGCGAACACGTATTATCGCTAGTCGTTCGCTTACTCTGTGGACCGTCACGAAACGTCAGACTTCGAACATTCGTGTGTAGTCGATGAGCCGCCATCACCCATGCTTCGGCGCATTGATTCAAATTGGCGGCCATTCAATTTTTCTTAATACGTTGGCGATATAGTGGGCGTATGTTTGCGTGTAAGTGGAGGCCGATGTGTGTAAACAAAGTGCGAGTAACTTACTTTGCCAGCGAGCCGCGCTTACACGCCCTTTGTCACTGTGTAACAAGCGGTACTTACTCTTGCCGACATTCCGGGGTTGAAGTACTTTCTTTGGAAGTTAACGAAACAACGCTGGTGGAAGAGTGAAGTTTTTTTTTTTATCCTCGAGGAAAACCACCATTTGAGAATTAGGGTCGGCAACAGAGGCAGTTGGCTTATGCGGCAAATGTCCGTGGACTTGGTCATACAGATTCATTCCATTGCTTACTATGTCAGTCAATATTTTTGCATCCAACAAGCGCACACGTCTTCACTCTACGATTTCACATTTCGCAGCCTGAATGGAACACAGGGGGGTGGGGGGGGGACACCCATTTGCATTCCCTACAGCTGATGGCACAGGAGACGGGCAGAAGCGGCAGCGGTTTCATATTGGTGTGCTTTCACTGAGGCAACGTGCGGCGGACCGCCAAGAGCGCCATCTAGTTTCTCTAGAGGAAGCGGCTCCGCGAGAAAGGGTCAATACAGTTTTTGTACATGCTCCCACATACAGTAATGCTACCGTTCTACTGACAGTAGTGCCCATTCGGTGCCGGGATGCTGAGAAGTGGTGTACAAGGCTTGTTCGGCACACCTACTCCTCAATAAATCACCGTATTACGCGTGCCGAATGCGTCAACTTGGGCGGTGCCCGGACGTTTTACTGTAACAGGAAGTAAATACTCAAAAAGACATTGATTGTGCCCATTCCTTCCACTTCGCTGCCGTGGTCATCACGCCATTTCCTCGTCCTCATCTTCAACCTCGTCATGCGGCAAGCAAAAAACGCAACTTCTTCCACCAAGTGGGTGTCTCAATCATATCCCCGCAGCATTGGGCAATTGAAAGCGCCAAGCCTTGGTGCTTGGAAATAGGTGGTGTTCAAATCCATGCTCTAGCGACGGTTTCCTCTGAACAAGAGGAACTGATATCGAAAGCTATGCTTTTACTTGCTGCACAAATAGAAGTGATTAAACAAGCAAGTCATGACCACCATGTTTTAGAAACCCCTATTTGTGCGTGGGTTTCTAGACATGAGGCAGACTCTGAAGCGTGGTCATGTCTGTGGATGTATTTCGGAGCTCACAGCAGGCAATCCCGCAGTGGACGGGGCCCATGCGTCATTGTGCATTGAGCAAAGAATTTGTTAAGAGGACTACAGATGTGCAGTGCTGGAAGCCTGATCTTCTTTCATTAAATTAGTTTTCTTGCGACAGCAATTGTATGGGCACTCCAGTCGCATGTATTCCATCGGCGTCGCCGTGAGATTCCCTATAAAGTTCAGGGGCGATCAAATCGTCGCCGCGCGCCGCATGTTGTATGTGCGAGTGAAAGCGTGCCAGGGTGAGCCGGCCATCGCCGCTCTATCTCGCACACGCAACGGAGGAAAGTGTGGAGGAAGCGCGCCGCCTTCCATCGCGCGCGAGGCTTGGAGGAGGGTAGCGAGAGGGGGGGGGGGGGGGCGTTCTACTTCGGGCGGGCCGGGCGGCCGCGCGCGCCCGGTCGGACCGCTGTATGTTGAAAGCCATCTCAGACTAGTACAGAGTCTGCGCTGCGCAGTTTTCGCGGCTTAGTTCGCGTTGATCCAAGCGGCAGCACAAAGATCAATTCGCTCTCTGCTGTTGCAGCATTTCCTCTCTACAGCGTTTTGACAGCGAGTTTCCGAGGTCATCGAGTGAGCGATGCTCATCTTTGCTTGTGCGCGCGTGACACTATGTTTGTTAATTTAGTTAGTATGCCTATGTTTACAAGCTTATGCGGGCGAAAAAATTACTATCCTTACTTCGTATAGCTGTCCACTAATTTGCTATCGCAATCGAAGCTTTGCCTTTCGGACGAAAGTGCGACTTTCGCACTTTCGCCCGAAACTGCACTGAAATTCTATGTTCTTTTTCCTTCTGTTAAAACTCAAAGAAAGAAAGAATAAGTAATAAAGGCAAGAAATGAAAGAAAATGGCCTTACACTCTTTCGTGCGTTTCGGGAACAGCAAATGACAATACCTAATGATAAGCTTGCGACATCAGACCGTGTGACAGTAACCCACGCTGTACTTGGCCGCTGTGATCAGCATAGAGTGGTCCGTCGTACTTACTTGAGTAATATCAGCTACCGAGTCGTCCCACCTTAGAATATAAAGGCATCTGTCGCCAATATACATAAAGAAGGGCGTTATGGTTGATGCCTTCGACACTAATCACAACTCGAGCCCAGAATACTATACAGGAAAAAGTCTAACTATAACGTCTGCAAGAAGGGCACGCCGGTTCCTCTTCGATTTCGAAGGCAAGAGCAGAACGCTGACGGAGATTTTTCTTTGAAAGAGCTACAGGCAGCCGTTCCCGTGTTATTGAAGCATTTCGTAATGTGCACGAAACGGTAAGCAAAACTTCCATGACGAGCGCTTTGACTTCGTTCGTTTGTGCGTAGCTGTGTGCTTATACGGCGTAGCGCACGATGAATACGCAAGCGCAGAATGATAACGTGATCCTTCAGGTATGAGTGCCGTATATATTGCTTCTAATGCAATTTATTCGTTGTTCCTAGGTAAAACATTATACGGGAATACAAAATCAATCTATGTGCCCTGTACGTCTACTGGTTTCCTAATGCTTTATCAACGAAGAGGAGGGTGGAGGGATTGAGAAAGAAAAACTCCCATTACGCAGAAAAAGCTTGCGCTAGAGCGCATTATGATAAGCGTATTGAAATGAAACAAGACCGCCTGTTCAAAGGTAATATTACAGGTCGACATTTTTGAAACGCCTGGTATTCCAGATTAAAGAAGAAGTTTTTGCAAGAATTTTTAGATTGATCGAAAACAGGCTGTCATATCTCCCAGTTTGTTTATACGTTTTGTCTGACATGTAAGACTTAAGGAGACGTTAAACACTATTTGTTGCACTGTCCTCGACTTGCTACAGTGCGCAATTCTTCGTTGGAGAGAGAGAGAGAGAATGAAGAGGAAAGGCAGGGAGGTTAACCAGATATGAGTCTCCGATTTGCTACCCTACACTGGGGATGGGGAATAGGGGTTAGAAAGATGACAGAGAGGAAAACGAAAAAAAAATAATTAAAAAAAAAGGAACGCGCACACATGGAGACACACACACAAAAGGCGTTCCAGTTAAAGTCGTTCACACAGGCCGGTAGATCGCAAGAAGCGCGAAAGCGCTTGCACGGCCTTCTTCTGTGAAGGTAGGTCCTTTCGATGTTGTAGAATTCTTTTTTCGGATAGCGGTTGGTCGTCCAGTTGGTCAAGTTCGTGGTTAAGGCATGCCCTCTGTGGATTGTACTGCGGGCAGGCGCACAAAATATGGCCAATTGATTCTTCATGGCCGCAGTGGTCACAGGTGGGTGTGTCGGTCATCCCTATGCGGAAGGCATAGGCTTTGGTAAAGGCAACGCCCAACCAAAGTCGATATAAAAGCGTGGCGTCTCTACGGCGAAGCTGTGATGGCGCTCGAAGACTTAATGTTGGATCAAGTGAGTACAGTCGCGTATTTCTTAAATGTGGCTCATTCCATTGCGACGCGGTGCACTGCCGAGCAAGTACGCGGAGCTTCCGTGCCGCGTCAGTTCTAGAAACAGGAATTGGGACGTGGCGCTCCTCAGTATGGGCTGAGCGGGCAGCGTGATCCGCCCGTTCATTGCCGATAATCCCGCAGTCACTTGGAAGCCACTGGAAGGATATTTCATGGCCTGCATCACTTATATGGTGTAACGTCTCTGTAATAAGGAATATTAGCTGTTCGTGCGGTCCGCATCGTAAAGGTGACAGTATAGAGACTGCAGTGCCGCCTTCGAATCGCAGAATATTGTCCATTTCTGTGGCGGTTCATCACCAATGTGATGAAGGGCAGTAAAGAGCGCTGCGAGCTCTGCTGCCGTCGATGTTGTCGCGTGGGTCGTCTTAAATTTAATTGTTGTAGCTTTCGCTGGTATGAGGATTGCCGCCGTGGAGCTGCTTGGAAGGACAGATCCATCAGTGTAAATATGCGTAGTGTCACGGTAGTTCTCGTACAAATATAGTAGCGTGAGCTGTCTAAGGGCTGGTGATGACAGATCAGCTTTTTTAGAGATACCAGGTATTGCTAGGTTGATCTTTGGCTGAGCGAGGCACCATGGAGGGATCGAAGGTCTCGCAGCCGGAGTGAAACAAGCTGGCAATGATTCATCATATGCAGTTATCGTTTGGCTGAAAGATGTGTGTGGCCTGTCCGCTGGTAGAGAGGCTAAATGGTGACGAGGAGTCCTGGCTAGATGCCTTATATGGGTCCTGAGTACTTCAATTTCAATGTGGGTCTTGACAAGGTGGTCTCTAGCGATTGCTATCGTAGCCACTGTTGAAGCACTCTGAGGCAGGCCTAGACAGATCCGGAGCACTTGACCCTGAAAACTTTGTATTGTGCGTAGATTCGTTTTGCCTGTGTTGTTTATTGCTGGCAAGCTGTATCGCAGAAATCCCAGAAAAAGCACCCTGTACAGTTGTAACATGGCACTAGGCGACATTCCCCAGGTCTTGCCAGCGAAAAACTTGAACAGGTGGCAGATGCCTGTCAACCGTTTTTTCACGTATGATATGTGTGGGCTCCATGACAAGTCCCTGTCGATTATGACACCTAGAAACTTGTACTATCGGACCCGTCGTATTACTTGGCCATTTATCATTACACTGTAGTTTGCCATGGGTTTGCGCGTAAATGGCACTAGTGCGCATTTCTCGGAGGAAATTTCCAGGCCTCGATTACGGAGGTAGATAGCAGTTTGTGTGGCGGCTCTCTGAATTCTCGCTCGCAACTGTAGGCGTGTTACTGCAGATGTCCATATGCAGATGTCATCCGCGTACATTGATAGCCTGACTGTGGGTGGCACGTGCTCAAGGAGAGCAATTAGTGTTAGATTAAATAACACGGGGCTAAGTACACCGCCCTGGGAGACGCCGCGGTAGCTATAATGCAGAGAAGTATGGCCTTCCTCGGTGTTTACAAAGAAGGATCGCATGGATAGATAGCTCCGTATCCATTGAAACATCCGACCACCCACTCCCACCTCTGCGAGAGCAGAGAGGATGGCTTCATGCGTAACGTTGTCATACGCCCCTTTAACGTCGAGGAATAAGGATGCGCAGAGACGCGTACGGCATTTCTCATGTTGAATGTAGGTCACCAGGTCGACGACGTTATCGATCGATGATCGACCGCGTCGGAAGCCCGCCATGGCATCTGGGTAGGTGTTGTGGTACTCCATGTACCACTCCAGGCGTCCTAGGACCATCCTCTCCATTACTTTGCCCACACAGCTCGCCAAAGCGATCGGGCGATATGATGAGAGCTCCAACGGCCACTTGCCAGGCTTCAGCAGTGGAACAAGGCGACTTGTCTTCCAGGTTGTTGGTAGCGTGCCATTTCTCCAAGATTCATTGTACACCTCAAGAAGAACTCCTCTCGCTCGCTCCACCAGGTGACACAGAGCTCGGTAGGAAATTCCGTCAGGTCCTGGCGCTGATGTGCGGCTACACAAAGCTAATGCTGCCTTAAGTTCGTGGATCGAGAATGGTAGATCCAACCGGTGATCACGTGGTGGCGGACAGCTGATCGAAGGCGATGGAATGTTGGTAGCTGTGAGTTGGCCGGATAATCTGGCGCAGAAATCCTCTGCCACATCAATCTCCGATCTCTTTTGAGAGAGGGCAAGCGCCTTGAATGGGAATCGCTGTACGGGGAGCGTCCGGAGACCGCGCACCATTCTCCATAGTTGCGATAAAGGCTTGCGTGGATCTAGCGACTCACAGAAGGCAGTCCAACGTTGCAATTCGAGCTTGTCTAACCGGCGCTGTATCTTCTTTTGCGTGCGCCTGGCGGTTCGTCGGTCGTCCATTGTCTTCGTACGTCGGTATCTTCGTTCAGCACGTCGTCGGATTGCTCGAAGTCGTTCTAGTTCCACATCAAAATCATTAAGTTTCGAGGAGCATGTTAGAGTACGTATAGTGTCTTGCACCACGCTCTTGATTGCCTCTTCCAAGTCGAAAGATGGATTGGCGTCGCAGTGTTCTTCCATAATAGACTGAAATTGAGGCCAGTCCACTCTTTGGATCGTATCCCGTATTTTGCAAGCGGTCAATCCTCTGATCTTGATGTACGTGGGGATATGGTCGCTTCCGTGCGTCTCTATGTCCGCAAACCACCTTGCACGTCTGACTAGGCTTCGTGAGACGAAAGCCAAGTCAAGACAGCTGCTGTACGTGGAGCCACGTAAGAACGTAGGACTTCCATCATTCAGCAGCCAAAGTTCATTACTGGAGGCGAAAGATACCAGAGCTCTGCCTCTTGCGTTGATCATCGGACTTCCCCAGAGTGTATGATGGGCGTTGAAATCTCCAATGATGACCCAGGGATGGGAAGTTGAGGAAAGGATGTCTCGTAGTCTTTTGTAATCAAATCGACTTGACGGAGATAGGTAGGCGCCTACAAAAGTAAAGGCCAGATTCTTTTTCCTTACGTTTAGGCATATATATTGATTACTGTCATTAGGTGGTACAGGCTGATGAGTGTAGGTGAGGTCACGGCGAATAAACACCAAAACCTTACTGTTTTCATAAACAGCTGACGACATAAATGATTCATATCCAGAAAGCCTGATTTTGTTCGATAAGTTCGGCTCGCAAATGACGATAATGGGAAACATATTGGCGTACACGAAGCGACGGAAATCCGAAAGGCGCGCTCTGAGTCCGCGGGCATTCCACTGAACAATAGCTGCTTGTCGGACCTCTTCCCTAAAGGACCGTGGCTGTGGAGCCATGACCTACTCAAGGGTTGCAAGCACCGGACTCAGAGCGTCCAGTACTTGAAGCGCATTTCTGGCAGACGGTGTGTGCATGTTGCTTAGCAGCACGCGAATGGCATTCATTAAAGGCCTGATAAGTGCTATCACTTGCTCATCTGTTTTCCGCGACTCCTCGGATACAGCACCTTGCTGTACTGGGGGCGGCTTCTTCTGCGGCTCTTCTGGCGGTCGTGTACGCGGAAGTGGCGGCCATTCCTTTGTGGAGAGAGATCTGGCAGTTTTCTCCCTTCCAACATCGGTGCTCGGAGTGCTGGAAACGTCCGCTGATGATGATGCTTGACGAGGTGACTTTTCCTGAAAGCTTGATGTTTTCCGCCGTGAAGGCCTTCGTCGGTGACGTCGTCTTCGCCGTACTTTCACAGCGGCCTCTTTGTGGGTAGAGTTGTCTCTCACCATTTGTTTAAGAATGGTGATCTCTTTCTTGATCTGGGGACAGTCTTTGGAAGAGGCGCAGTGATCACCTTGACAGTTAGGACACTTCAACGTGGTTGCGCTGCAGTTGTCTTCTGAGTGGGGTTCGGCACATCGAGGGCACACGGCCGAATTTCTGCAAACACCCTTCACATGCCCAATCTTCTCACAATTGAAGCATTGCATTGGTCTTGGAATAAATGGTCGAACCTGGTGGCGAAAGTGGCCGACCTTCACGTAGGGTGGAAGGCAGTCGCCTTTGAAGGTTATCCTCACACAACGTGTGTTGCCGAGGCGACCAACATGCACAATCACATTGTGTTCGCTTGCTGGTTTTATGAGAATTGGGAGGTCTGCATGAGATATTTCATTGTCAATGTCATAGATGACTCCTGTTATTGTTCGTTGGAAGCCCTTCAGCGTCCAAGCACCTTACATGATAATTTAGACAATACGCAATTTCTGCAATGAAACTGGACATTTAGTGGGGGTATGTTCCGGCTCCTATTGAAGTTCTTAAACGGTGTGGACTTAGACTGTGATTGTTAGCATTTAGCAAACGCATTTCGCGACTGAGCTGGCTTGTGCGGTATCGTGCACTGGATGGCTCACACTTTGCGGCTTCCGCTCTATTTTGAAGAGCTGTGCACGTCTGGCGATGTGCTTATCAATGAGGGCGCACCGAACAACGTACTAATATATTTTGTTTCTCAATTTCACCTGAGAGGCGGCGCTGGCTGGCAGCAATTGCCAGCAATGCCAGGAACATTAGATCCGATTGCAGTCAACCATCGTCTACCTCCTCCTTATACGTTTTAGTGACAAAAGAAAAAAAAAGGGGGGGGGGACAGCTTTAGTTTTAGAAGCGCAAAAATGTATTTCATAACGAAATGGTGAAGTACACCTGAGCCTCACTAAATTGAATATGTGAAACCACTTCTGCGGAAGCACGCAAAGTGGAGAAATGTTGGTGAAAAGAAAGGATTCTCATTATCCCGAGTGCAGCACGAAGCTAGAAACAAAACCCATACAGGTTTCTCAGAAAGAGAGCGTCGCAGGTGAAGAAGGAATTGTCTGGGTCCTGGGGCCTTTCATTTCACTAACATTACGAAACACATTTGCCTTTGCAACGAAAAATTGCGGCGCCTTTGTGTGATCGCGTCCGCACAGATGATGGCTTTTGTTACCGAGAAAGCTGCTCTACAAGCACTCCAGAGTTGCCTCAGAGTCTGGAAGCAGAACTGCTACAACTTTCCGCCCAGATAGGCACCCAAGAGCATAGAGTTTCATGGAAAATTTTATAGAGGTGCTAGTGTCTACGCAAGCTGCAAGCGCCGCGGTTCAGCCAGCAAAGGAATGATGGACCCTACTTAGATTCACTATGGGATACTCGACTAGGGCAGTGTGTCGTTTCGCGTAGCTACACAATGTGAGAACGGTGGCTAATTTGCTAATATGGCTCAACTTGCAAACAGCACTGCAGCAAGGGCAGGGGCTACGAATTCTATGGTAGTGACAAGTGGTTTTTGTTTCAGTGCGTGACCCAACAACGAGGGCCACTGTCCTTCGAAAATGCAGGCGGTTTCCCCACGAGCAGCATGTTTAGTCGCCTGTCAGAAGCAGACTCCCTTTCTGTCGTATTGCAGTAGCTGCCTCGAATTGTTTGGTGGCCACGTGACCAAGCACCGACTTCTTGGAAGAGGGCTCCGACTGGCGATCGAAGCCCGTCGTTGGTATAGGTTTGGACGTGATAGACGCGAAGACGGCAGTACGTACGTCTACCGTCTCGTAAACACGGCGTTATTCAGATGCGGCGTGTTTTCTGTTAAATATTTGACAGTCATGTTAGTGGCCGCCACCACGAGATGCCAGAGCTCGGCATGGACTCGCATAGTACTAACATCCAATAAGTGTTCCCCGTCAGAGACAGTGACGCTGCTTTTGCGCAATGACGCTCTTTCGGTCAACACGCTCGATAACTACCAAGACTCTCTGGAGCGAACATACTCAATTTGATATAGGAATGACGGTAGCACCCGCTGAAAGCTTTTTTTTTAATGTTAATCGGGCCATCAACTGTCCGTGGTGTTCATAGATGTTCCAGGTCACCTTTGTTCTGACAGAGAGTCAGCAGGTTGCATTCAAACCGTTGAATGCTGGAATTCCAGAGTACGATGAAACGGCATGGTAACTCACGCAACACACACACAAAAATGATGAAAGGCAACGATGACAGTCCTCTTCACCAGTTTCAGACAGCAACACAAATAAACCCGCGTACTGTCGACTTCTCTGTCAACCTCCCCATTAACGCACGTCGTGCGTTTCATATTATACACGGTGTCCCAGCTAACTTTAGCCAGAGTTTAAAAATGTACCAATGCCACGTAGCTGTACAGAACCAAGGTAATCTTGTCTGCCATCGCTTGGAGATATACAGGTTATCTTTTGCCATCCGCATAATTACATAGCTAGTCTCAATTAATTAATGAACTTCTCAAATATTATAATTAGATGAAAAGTGTCAATGAGAAAATTGTAGAGCGACATGAAAAACTCCCAATGCAGCTTTCTGTTGCTCAATACGTGCGAAATAAAAGTGTTTTTCCGAGCGTGAAAGAGGACCGCTAATGCACGCAACATTGCCGCACGACTGGCCGCTGTTGCGTTCTCCAGGGTAGCGTATTCCACCACTGCCGACCAGTTGTTGCGACGCCTGTTTTTTTCAACCTCGACCGGCGTTCCTATTTGGTAGCGTGGCGTTGTCGGCAGGCTGCAGGCATCCAGTAGACCATGGCGATCAGGCAGCGATGAGACAATTTCTAGTGCGAAACTTGCACGGTTTATTGAATGGTTGGTGAAAGATGAGAAGAAGAGAATGAAGTGAAAAATACATTGTGGGACCTTTTAAATAGGCCCACTAAAATCGTAGGCGGGATCTCGCTTACGTCAACGTCACGTGACATGCGCTGAGTCCCATGGTGCTTGGGGGCGGCACCTACATTCCCAGGACGATGTTTTTCCGAGCTTGCCTCCGCTGGTGGCAATCCGCGGGCCCTGGAGATCGTAGGCAGCTGGTACCTTCTCTTTCGCGCGTCGCTGGTTCGCGGAAAGGGCGTCTGGTTGTGGATGGGCGACTGATCCATTCCCCCAGTTGACGTCTTCACAAGCTTGCCCCTGCTGGCGGCAGCTCGGGGGTCCTGTCTGGTTCACGGAAACGGTTTTCGTGCACAGACACAAAGGGAGCTGTGAACACTGCAGGACGTCCGCCAGACCGGCATCCACTAGAGACAACCATAGCAAATTAGGAATCCACCCTTCGTTTAGATGAGGCATGGTGGTAGAGCATCCTTTTTGCCCGGGGTCTTACACGCCAAATGTAACACCACTCGAGGCACATTAGTATATTCGCGGGCTCCTTTCACGCTCAGAAAAACACTTTTATGTAGCACGTATTGAGCGAGAGAAAGCTGTATCGAGAGTTTTTCATGTTGCCCTACAATTTTCTCATTGACTTTTCATTTAATTATACTATTTTAGAAGTTGATTAATTGAATTGAATTGACATGAACAATAGTTGACTGGAATAAACTTCTTGATGAAGTCGTTACACTAAATTCCTTATCCCGTTTTCAGGTGCAACTGCATTCATGACTCAGCCGCACATAGTTTATTTGCTACCGTTTTTCATGCATTCTGTCTTTTTGCCATGTTGAATTTAAGCGTCGGCATGATTGCTCGAACTGTATATTTGTATTAATGTACTTGTATATTCCCACCCTGCTAAGAGCATGTAAAAGATCGCAGTATGTATGAATAAATAAACAATAAATAAATTAAGACTGATTATCTAATTAGGCGGAATGAAAAAAAAATTGAGTATCTCCAAGCAAAGGCAAACAGCATTAGCTTGGTTCTGTCCAGCTACGTGGCGTTCGCATATTTTTAAGCTCTGGCTGGGACACCCTGTATATAGAAATTTTCTCAATTTTCGTTTCCTGTCTAGAGTGTTCGAGAAGTGGGAAAAAGCGTAAAATATAATGGTTTATAATGCAATGTTTCCTTGTAAATGAAAAAAAACATTTTACTCATATGCACGACGCCTGACATGTAGACCACTCTTTATGCGACATCTATAGCATTCCGCTTTCTAGAGAGCGCGGTCGACAGTTGCCTAAATGCCTTATGTTTTCGCCATTTTTTCGTAGTAGGATTCCACGACCTGTCTCCACATATCCGCTGCATTCACCGCGCCTTACATTCACTCGTCGACAGTGGGAGGAAGTTTACGCCAGCGGGGCTATGTTGTGACAGGCATGTCAGGACACCGTATACTACGAAGCTGACGTTGACACGTGCTTTCCGTTTTGTATATTTAACGCATTCATTTGAATAAAAGTTGGCTGCATGTTCACCGGTGTGCGCTGCCGGTCTCTCTACCTGGTGTCGTGTGTCGTCAAGTTCACCGCGAATGCAAAGGAGGCATTCTAAATACGGAATGTGATAGGATTTACACGTACAGTGCGCTTCTGAGCCGAGAATGCGTGATATATATCCGCCATTGATTATTATTTATTTATTTTGTTTACTTATATATACTGCAGCCTCAATGAGGCCATTGCAGGAGTGGGATGAACAACATACAAATATTTATAAACAAGCTTGCGTGAATTGTTTGAGTGGTAGTGAATGGATGTCGCCTGGTAACGAATTCCGGACTTCATTGTTGACGGAAAAAAGCTGCATTCAAAGGAATCAGTGCGGGCAAACAAGGTTGAGATATTTAGATCGTGGTGATTCCTCGTAGATGAGGGTTTGGAAGAAGTCAAATAGTTACCTAGAGAGGAGAGACGAGGAGGATTGATTAACATGTGAAGGAATTTTAGGCATTCAAGTTTGCGACGCCCTGCGAAAGGAGTGAGACCAAGTAGGGGAAGAGAGTTAGACAGCGAAAAGTCCTTGTCATATCTCCTACAAAAAAAATTCACTGCCTTTCTTTGGACTGATTCTAGTTTTTTTGACGTTACAGTATCTGCATGGATTCCATACAACACAGCCACGTTTGAGGAGGAGGCGAATTAGGGTTTTATATGTTAAATGTTTAGTTTCTTGAGGAGCAAGGCGGTGTACGGTGTAAGTAACCTAGTTATTTAGGGCCCTTGTTACAGGTGACATCAATGTGTTTCGACCATGGCAAATCGTTGATTAGTAGGGTACCTAAATATTTGAATTCGAACACTCTATATAAAGTAATATTATTAGAGGCATTGGCCAAGAATGAAGGGCATGAGGGTTGTGTAAAGGACATGGAGAGTTTTGGAAAAGTTGATATTCATTTGCTATGCTTTGGACCAGTTTCAGAAGTCAGCGAAATAATTGTTAAGGACAACATGATCAGTTGGAGATTTAATTGTACAATACAAAACGAAATCGTCTGCAAAAAGGCGTATTTTAACTTAAGTGTGTAGGGGGAGGTCATTAATATAAAGCAAGAGTAAAGGAGGATACAGTACTGAGTCCAGGGGAACCCCTGATGAAACAGCCATCTAGGCTGAGTTACAAGAGTTGAAACGTACATATTGTTAACGTTGGGAAAGAAAGTCCGATATCCGGCCGGCCAAGGATGCACTTTTATTATAGCGAACAGCTTGTGCAGAAGTTTAGGGTTTGAGACAGTGTCGAAGGCCTTTGGAACGTCTATAAAAATAGCATAAACCTGGTCACCTGTCTGAAGAGCTGCTGATGTGAAAGCATTCTGTCAGTTGTGTTATAGTGCTGAGGCCACGTCTAAAACCATGGTGCAAAGTGCATAAAATTGTTAGTTTCACAACATTCCATAATATGCTTAAAGATAATGGGTTAGAGTAATTTACGTGAATGTGCTGTTAAGGAAATGGGCCTAAAGTTAGATAAGAATTGAACGTTATCTGGCTTATATAGGGGCGAATTGAAGCAAGTTTCCACTAGGGAGGAGGGGTCACGATTGAGAGAGATTTTCTGGATTGTTAGATATCTGCTGCACCAAAGAGAGTATCGAGCTAGAAAAGTAGCCGGAATACTGTAAGGACCACACGACTTCTTGGTGTCTAAGTTTAGGATTAAGTTAAGTACATCCTCAGGAATCAGTGATACATCGTCGATTGGATGGTATGGTTCAGAATCAAAAACAGGGATTACCGAGTTGTCAGTCGTAAAGACAGAGTGGAAGTAGGTGTTAAAAGAAGAAGCTGTTATCTGCGTATCAGAAGCTGCCACATCGTTAATTATCAACGTGTCCGAGGATGATCCAGGTGGTATGATAGCTTTCCAACATTTACGGGGATTATTCTTCATTAATTTCGGCAATATTACCTTGTAATAAAATTCTTTTGCAGCAAACATTTTAGAACAACGTTCCTCTTTAGCGCTATGGAACTACATGAGTTTTGTGGAGTCGACAGAGCGTTTGGTCGACGTAATCTGGTCACACGACGTTATAAATGCAAAAGGACCCTAGTCATCCAAGAAATTTCAGTGTTTGTTTTCTTTGTTTTTAAAGGAATGAAAACGTTGTTACACTTACTGACAACATTTTCGAAGAAAGTTGTCATGGTATTGGTATCACTAGTGGTACTTATTAGTTCAAACTCATCAAAAGCATCGCATAGGGCGTCTGTTATCGCCAAATCATCAGCGCGGTTAAAGTCAGGAAATCTGCAATAGATATAGCGGGATTTAGGGACGACGCCTGAAACTGAAATTAACACAACATTGTGGTCAGATATTCCATTAATAACATCGCATTCATAACCGGCATTAAAAAGAGATGTAGTAAGAAAAGCAAAATCAAGGACTGAAGTTTATCGAGTGAAATCCTGACGGATCTTGTGCAGGCCACAGGACAATGAAATGTGGACCAACTCCCGCGCGATAGCTACTTCGTGTCAGCTCACTTTCTTATAAGAACAATCAACACGAGGAGCATTAAAATCGCCCATGCAGATAACGTTGGATGAAGTAGTATTATAGCTATGCAAAACATTCACTTAGATTGTGTAAATACTAAATATTAGAACCAGGCGGATGGTTACCGACCCCTATAATCCCCTATAATCAAAGACATATTTTCAAGTTGGACTTTACACCACAAAGACTCAGTATTAAGCTGGGCAGGAAATACGGAAAAGTGGAGGTGACATTGAAGAAATAGAGCAACACCGCATCCTCTCCCGAATGTTCTGTCTCCGCGAACCACTTTGAAGCCAGGGAGGATTACTTCAGAATCATGCACACGATCACTTAACCAGGACTCAGTAACACCGATAATGTGAGGCGGGTAAGACGAGTCCAAGGAAAGAAATTGGGAGAAATTGCTCACAAGGCTTCTTGCATTAACGTTTAAAATGGAGGGTTTATTGCCAATAAGTCAAGGAGGTTTGGCCCTAGGAAGTGTTTTGGCATGTTTAGTTGAGCCAGCAGATGATCTGATGAAAGTATTGGATGTACTATTCCAATCGCATCCTGCCCTGTCCATAAATACATGATCAAATCGAAGTTGGACAGATGACCCAATATCCCTATGAGAGCAGGTCGCTTCCCAGAGCTTCTTGTGAATATTGTCACGTGGCAGTGACGATTGAGGACACAGCAACAAAACTGTGAATGGCGGAACTAACTTTATTGGGCGAACCTGTGCCCAGAAAAGCAAGTTAAACTCAAAGGAGAGCAATAGCGGCGAACACGATCGGCAGTCGTCGAAACCCGATCAACGGGTCAAGCGTGTTGGCTTTTATACATCAGTGGTAGAATGCTCCAGAGTAATCCCTGGGACCCGCGCGTCTTTCACAAAGTTCTAAACCATTCGCGTCGCGCATACATGCAATCAAATTACACAAGGTTCGGTGACAGACAGCGGATGGAACCATCGATAACATTCCAGAAACTTCCTATACATGCAGGCGCCTCCTGCGCTGTGCGATAACATTCGTTAGGCGGTGAAACGTGGTCACCCGATAAAGATAAACATGTACGCATGTCAGTATTGCAAACCTGACACGGGAAGTCTTCTGAAACACGAAAGCTAGTGTTTTTAAGTTTATAGCAATTCTTCAGCCCCAGCACCTCATCCTGAAAATGAAGGAGCTTCATAATAACAGGACGTGGCCGGCCTCTAAAATTACTGCCGAGTGTATGACACCTTTCAATACGCGGACATGCGATCTTAAGAGTGTCCTGGAACCACTTAGCAATGTTGCAAGAAAGCTCCTCATAATTCGCGTTAAGGCCCTCGCCGAGACCATGCAAAACAATGTTGTTTGTATACGACCTGTTTTCTAAATTGTAGTTCCTGCAAGAGAGAGTTGAGATAGCGTTTTTTTTTTCAATTGCTGGATTTGAGTGTGTAGGTTGTCATTAGAAGCCTGCGCACCACTAAACATTGAGGGTGACTCCAGAGATCATACACGAGCTTCCAAAGTCTCAAACTTCGTGTTGACAGGTGATTGAAACATTATGATTTCAGCAATATCCAGAGTCAGTTTCTTTCCGCCGTTTAGGAGTTCAGAGAGCATTTCAACTACCTCGGGTTGTTTATCAACATCTGTCAACCGGGTTTTGGTGGCAGGATTGCGCTGAGAACGAGCGTTTACTTCGACATCGCCACTCAATAAGAGCCTGTGGGCAGCATTTAACAGAGCAGAATACAAAGAAATATATATAAAACCATGGTAGCAGTCGTGTTGGTGAAGGAACAGCAGTATACATCGGTCATCAGAACGGATGCACCGGGAATCGGCAACATAACATCCCAGCGGGGTAAATAGACTACAGGTCAGTATGGTGCCCATGCCGCTGTTGCCTCGCTGACTGAAGAAGGAACTACCGAGGATGCCTTTATAACCGTAAACCATGTCGTCGTGGGACGTGGTCTGTCGATGATTGGGCGGTGGATTCTGACGTTAATCTTCTCCAGCGGAAAATGTGGGATACGGGCCGATGAAGCGAGGAGCAAGCGGTCGCTATTATCCGCAAAGAAGATAGGGTCGTCCATGCGTTGACCGCCCGGCCCATCCATGACACGGCGAGGGAAGCATGATAACGCTAAGCGCAGCGCGACGTCAGGGACATGCGTAACAGCATTCTCGAACAATCAGACAGCAAGGTAGCCGGCGAACAGCGTGATGAACAGACAGCGGATCAAAGTGGTGAACAAGCCGCTGTTGTCCCGCCCACAGCATGATGACGACGACAAATGATGGTCGCCCTCAACTGTAGCCCGTTCCCAAAACTGAAAGCTTTACAAGTTTTGACATTACATTTTTCTTCGCTTCAGTGGACTGTTTGTTTCTTATATGTAACGTGCAGCGATACATCCTCTTCTGAGAACTACACAAGCACGTGATTGCTGTTGGATTCGGGGATGTGGTCACGGAGTCTGGCGTCACACTGAGGGTCGCTGCCTAGCCTACGCCACCGATGCGTTTCGAAGCGAGTAGCGGACCCACGCTACCGGGATGTGACACGGATTCTATGAGGGCTGACGCCATCGTTAGAACTTTCACGATGAGAGTTGCCAACTTGGTGATGAGTACCAGGTCGGAGTGCTGGAGGCTTAGGACAGGGGTTTATTCACGTGGGCGGAAAAGGTCAAACTTATTTTCAGGAAAATTCATACTCGTACTGGCCGGAGCATGAAGCGCGGTACATCATTCTCCTAGCATGGGTTACATGTCAAAACAGACTACATCGTTCTGCGAGAGCACACCACAAACTCAGGTTGTCTATTAAAAACCCTCCGTCTTCCCCAGATCACTCGCTATAGAAACGGGCAATGTTCCAACCAACTAGTACGGTGGTTCATATCGGCTCAGCGTACCTATATACCTCCGAAGAGGAGAAGGTTGACACAAAGCACCCGCGCCGCCCGCAAGCTGAACCTGGAAAGGGAGAAGCCAGAATAACCAACCTAGTGTTTCGTTGACAACCGGGGCGCTATCAATGGTCCAAGATTGCCAGAAGGTAAAGCTTCTCCAGGGCCTGGCGCCTTTCGCTGGAGTTGTGGCAAACCCTCCACCGTCTCGTTCCCACGCCGATGTATACCAATTTGCCATCACTTCTTCTGGTAGGAATGCCGAATCAGCCAGCATCTCAGAGTTCACGTCGACTCTGTGGAACGTTGTTTGACGTCGGTACCATAATGACCCCGGCCTCCGCTCTTCGGCGAATACACCAACAGAAAGAGAGAGAGAGAAGACGTAAGGGAAGACGTAACGGTATCCCATGGCAGATAAAAAACACAAGGCAATGGACCCAATGCGGAAAAGCTGCTGCGCATGCGCAAGCGCGCTACTTGTGAGCGCTCCCTATGCGATTGGAAAGCTAGCAGACGGCTCCCTGCCTGGCTGGGCATTCCTGAACGCACAGGCTAGTTAACGTCGGTTTTCTCTGTTTGGTATTTCCTTCCGAGTAGCGAGACCCACTAAAAAGAGCGTCATGTGTGAGCGCCATAAGGCGGTTGAATGCGGACAGCTCAGTATGGCAGCCAAACGTGTACTCAAGGATTTGCAGCAAGCGCTTTATAACAGGCATACGTCATGAATTTGGGCCTACAGTGAGTCCTTTGTATTAATATTTGCCCTTCAATTTTAGGCCAGCCTTCAAACTTTTCTAGCCACCCCTGACTACGTGCCAACTGTTCTCACACACACCCGAACTTCCGGACAGGTGCAGTGAAGAGGCACAGTTGTTGGGTAAAGAGGCACGTAGCAACACGTAAAGGACAGCGAAGCAGGATTTCGGTGTGGCATGCCCGCGACGGCATCGGCTAGTAGTTTCATCGGCTCGGTGTGTGCGCTCATAGCTCTCGAGATCTGAACGTGGGCTCGCGGTGCCTTCGTCACGCCGGCTTAAACCGTGCTCGGGTTGTCGTCGGCTAGTGGTTTCAGAGCGCACTCTCGTGCTACGCGTAGTATTACGTTCATAGCAATCTGGAAGTGGGCTGGCTCCGCTCGCGTCTCGCCGGCGTAAACCGTGCGCGTGTTCGCGGGCCAGCTAATACGCGTTTTTATTGCCAGAGGAAATGAAAATCAAATGCTACAGTTGCTCACGATTACTTTTCGAAATTATGTCCTACCGTCCCGCATGTCACTACACATTCCATAGCACATAGACTGGCTACTTGATGCGACGAGTTATATGACATAAATGCAATATGTTCGAAAATATGGCGCAATGTCCGCAATTGTTCGATGCTGCCACTCGAACAGCGAGATAAGTGAGCGATACGAAGCAAAGGCTAGCAGACGGAATGCGGCCTGTTTTTACAGCTGTTGATGCAACAGGTCGCATGGTCGTTAAGAGTTACGGAATGGATTCCAAGGGAAGGAAAGCGTAGCAGAGGGCAGCAGAAAGTTAGGTGGGCGGATGAGATTAAGAAGTTTGCAGGGACAACATGCCCACAATTAGTACATGAACGGGGTAGTTGGAGAAGTATGGGAGAGGCCTTTGCCCTGCAGTGGGCATAACCAGGCTGATGATGATGATTATATACCAGGTGCATGTTACGCGCAATAGGGGCCACGTTTATTTGCTTATGGAGGGACTTCAGGAGTACCTGCTGACCGTTGGTTGTCGTCACAGGATATTGCAATCTCAGTAGAATCGTTTTGCCTGCTCTAGTGAGGTTAAGGGTTGTTCGACCTGCGTACAGCGAGGCTAGTTTGCTTCCCTAGACTGTATACACAACTGAATTCCATTACAACTGGTTCAATTCGTTTCTCATACATTTGCACTAATACAACTGACTTTGTCAAAAGAAAATCATCGCTAAATTTTGGAGACCTATCTGAAGTTGTGACAATTGTCAAGTACGTACCTATAGCAGTGGAGCAACGCCGCGAACAAGTGCTTGCAGGTTTCGTAGAGGTTTTCTACGCGCAGACACTTATCGTTTTTTTTTTTTACCTCCGACTCGCGTGAAAAGCTGTCTTTAAAAAATCTGATTTGGCTCACGGGGCAGGCCCGGCTTTTGCACGCACAATGTAACTATTTCCGCGATGTCGTCGCTGAAGTCTTTGAGACCGATCTAAATAAGATGCTCGACAGCAAGGACTATTTCGCCTTCCACGAAACACCTCGATTCGACACCACAAAAGAGAAACGTGAAGCAAGCGTAAGAGCCGCCGTCATCATGACTGTCATAGCCATCTTTCTTATTAGGAGAGTGTTGACGGCAAATATACCGGATTCTGCAGTTGACAATAGGTTTTTCG
Source organism: Dermacentor andersoni (assembly GCF_023375885.2). NCBI lineage: Eukaryota > Metazoa > Arthropoda > Arachnida > Ixodida > Ixodidae > Dermacentor > Dermacentor andersoni. Next base: position 74,748,661 of record NC_092816.1, on the reverse strand, counting down.
TTGAGGTGTATTTCAATAGCCTCTCTACTTGTGCTTTTCTTCCGGATTTCTTTTTGAGGACGAGGAGCTCAGATTTGTCTGGGGAGCATTCGAGGCTGCACTCTTCGGCGTATTCGGTGACAACGTCTGCCGCCGCTTGTAGGACGTCCTGTTCTCCATACGAGCCTCGAGTTGCCCAAATGGTAACGTCACCCGCATATATGGCGTGACGAACGCGTGGGATCTTCTCTAGATGCTCTGGGAGGCTTTTCATGGCGTCGTTCCAGAGGAAAGGTGATAAGACCGATCCCTCAGGAGTGCCTCTACTTGGGACATATTTCGCTTCTCTTCTAGGGGCATCCACGCCTACTGTTGCCGTGAGGTCCGTTGTGAACGCTCGAACATAATTGTACATACGTTGGCCGCAATTCAGTTGCGATAAGTTTTTTTTTTTTTTTTTTTTTAGGATGGCCTCATGATCTGATCATGATCGTTGTCAAATGCTCCTGTAAGGTTCAGTTGAAACTTCCTTCAATTGAAATAGTACTTCTTGATGCGACAAATGTGGCCTGAAGCCGTACATTCTGTCAGGAAAGAAGCCCGTGTCATCCACGTGAGGCTTCACGCGATTTAGCACCGTGTTTTTAAAGGATTTCCCAGGCACAACGTCAGTGATTCCCCAGGCAGGACGTTGGTGATGCCTGGAGGCTCTCCTTTTTCCGGTATTGGCACTATGTGGACTGTTTCCATTCTTTTAGTAGTGTTCCCGCTTCCAATTGGTTATTAAAGAAAGTCGCTAGGGCTTCTACCATTTCGTCGTCCAGGTTTTCGGGGACTTCATCTGTGAACCCGTCTTGTCCGGGCGCTATGTTTCGTGTTAGGAGGGAGCAAACCACTGTCCAAACTTCCGGCGCATCGAATGGGCGATCTAGTTCACCATGTGGTTTTCCACTATAGTTTGGTATGGTTTTTTTTTCTCCCTGTGTGGTCGCCGAACTGTTTTGCCTCTAGCAATTGCAGAATCTCTTCGTCCGATTTGCATGGGCTGCTTGCGAGAGAGATTGATTGGACGAGCAATCGGACAGAGAAAGGAGGGTTAAAAGAAGAATGGACATAGTGATGTCTTGAGGCCTTTTATATACCTGCCAGGCCCTGGGAGAGGAGGTTAGGACCATATAAGAATTGGATCAGGGATGAAGCATTTGCTCGTATTTTCTGGAAATGTGTTTTTGTTTTCATGCCTATCGCTTGCTTTTCAGTCTTTCTAAAAAGCACTTAACGCTTTGTAATTGAGATCACATTGCCACATACTGTTATGAGACCTCGCGGCGTCCGTTAAATCTCAGTCTTCTCCTACCGGCACCGATGGGAACATGAAATGTACAATGTATTATTTATCTGCATTTCATACTTGTTCTCGTTTTTGGTTGCGTTGCGTCTTTTAAAGCCCAGTTCTGAGTGCAAAGTTTCACGCATGCCTAAAGCGTAAGGTTTATCGCGAGTATCGCGCCAATACCATATCTCTTTGATTAAGGGGAGTAGTCTCGTGATTCTTTGTTTACGAACAAAAGCAGCCCAAGGACGCACTCCAAAGAACGATTTCTCGATCCGGTGTGCATGGGCGACCGAACGGCGGCTTTTCCTCGCATGCACGGAATACCTGCTGCGGGCCCGGCCAAGTCCCCAGCCAGCCGCTCGATTATTCCTTCCCTCCGTCGTTGCCGAGTGCCACGTGCTTTTCTATCTGCGCGCCACTACGCCGGCGCGGCTTCGCGGCGAGCCGAACGGCGCCGAACCTCGGTGGGCGGCGAGAGAAGCATGCGACGGAGCGCAAGCGACCGAGCGAACTGCGGAGCGCCGACAGGGGCGATCGGCTTTTAAACCCACGGGGCAGAGCCGTATTGGCTGGCGCCGGAGCTGACGTCAACAAGACGGCGGGCACCGAGCGCGCGGAGCACGCACACACGCACGCACCTTGCTTGCATCGCTTGCCGCCAGCGCGTTGGCTGTCGCGTCTGCTGTTCCGCGAGCGTGCGTGCGAAGCCGCCGCGCGACGCCGCTGCGGCCCCGTGTGTGTGTGATACATGCCGTAGCCATAGCCGTTGGCGCGGGGCTGTACCGTTTTCTTTTCTCCTCGCTCGTCGCCTGCCGCCGACCTCTCGTGTCGTTATCTTGCAAGGAGGAGAAGAAAGGGGAGAGGAGGCGAGAGCAGTCGCACTCGCGCGGGGCCCAAACCTCCCCTTCCCCCTTTGTGTGCGCCGCCGTTGCTGCTGCATCGCGTCATCATCCCCGTCGTCGCATCGACGTGGAACGAACGAGTCGGGCCGCCAAGCCGTCCCCGGCCGACTTTCCGCTTGCCACCGAACGAACCTAGGCGACGAGGATTGTACTTTCCATTTCTTTTTTTCGACGACGCACAAGCTTCGACAGCCAAGTCGGATCCACTTCCCTGAACCAGTCTATCCATGTGCTTGTGTCGCGTCGCATCGCACTCGACGCCGACCTCGTTGTCGATTCGAAACGCCGCGACCTCTCGTCGACGCCAAATCTTCGCCGACTCCGACCGAACCTCCGGCACTTGCGTGAACCCGTGAGGATACTGCGAAACGGTGGTGGGTGGTGCGTGATTTCCTCGCAAACGTCTTCGACGCACCGAGCCAGTGATTGTGGTCTTGCGACGTCTTCGAAGACAGCGCTGTACGATCCTGAGCGCCCACGGCGACTCAAGTGCGGCGCGTGCGTTTTTGTGTGCCTGAAGCGTGTTTTCTACGCCGAGTTCTTTCCTTTGTTCTTACGGGCCGTAGTGCCTGTTCCCCGCGCTGACGACTTGACACGTGATGATGGAGGAGCCCGTAGCGGACTCCCTGTTGTTGTAACCCTGTGGTGGGAGGACCGGCTGAAGAAGCGGGAGAGCACGTCAGTGCGAAGAACCTCAAAAGAAGAAGCGGAAGCACGTTCAGGTATGCGCACTTGCCGTTCCGCGCGCAGTAAACGCGCGCGGTTTACCGTTGCAGGACACGCAGCCCATACGCGCCGCGCAAACATGACGAGCAGCGCCTTAGGTCGGCGGCATCTTCATTACAACGCGCGTTACCGTGCTCGCAGCAGCAGCACGGCTTGCTCGCTTCTTCGCCAGCCCAGCTGTTGCGGCATTGTCTCTTTTCTCCATCTGCCTTTTTAGTTTTTCTCTCGCACTTTCTTTTCTTCTCCTTTCTCACACGTCGTTTTCTTTTCGTTGTCTCATTCCAGGAACGCGCCGACGCGACGTGTCGCCGGCATTTCATCGGGTCGACCAGTCGTGCTTAAAAGTATCGGGGCGGTCCGCGTTGTCTGCGTACTTGGCAATACCTTCGATGCTTACGCGTGTAGGCGTCTATTCAGTCTGTTTTTCACGGTTGCGAGCTCTCAAGTGCGAGCTGGTATACAGGCACATAGACGAGCGTGCTAGCCGCTTTTTCTTTTTTTCCGACGCGGAAACAAACCGCTAACGACTCGTGTTTGCTATCTACAGATGCAACTAAACTCGGCGTGGGCTTGGACGCATGATCTAGGTAATAAGTTAGTGAATGGCTCAGGCGAGGCTTCTAAGCCATGATATGGCCCAGTTTCAATATCACTTTCTATTTGCATTATGTTTCTGTGCTTTTTCTTTCTTCTTTTACATAAAGCTCCACGTTCCGAAATCTGCGAAAGTCCGCTGGCCGCCACCACTGGGCGCCCTGCGAAAGCTGCTTTCACCGCTGAGGTCCGCCTTTTTGTCCGCGTGCGGACGCGGTAGTTCCCCGTGCTCTCAACAATGGCACCACTGCTCGCTTGATAAGGAGAAGCGCTATCGAAGGCCATTGCTATTACCCGAGTGCTGGCGATTGCATTCTGGGAAGTGGCGGAAAATTGCGAAACTTCCGGTCCCCGTGCGGTTACTCCCGCCACCGTACGCAGCGCGTGCATTTGATTCGGATGGTGGCGAGGGAAAATGTCGCGAGGTTGAAGCGATGCGCGAATCGCCACTTTCTTATTTGTCTCGAGAGAAACTTTCTGTTGCAAGCACTACGTCATCCATACCTTCATACTTACGTATGCGCCTTCTTTTTTTTTCTCCCTTGCTTCTCCCTACCCCTCCCAGGCGACGATGCGTTAAGCAGTCTCTTAGAAGCTCTCGAGTTTGGCCCCCTCGATAGGGCGCTATGTACGCGGTGGAACACTGCTATCAGCGCCAGTTGTTTTCCGTCCCGAGTACGCCGTTCGAGTGGCCGCGATTGGGACGCTCCCGTTATTTTCTCTCGCAATCACTGCTCCCAGATAAGCCGCTCATCGATTGCCGCCGTGACTGCGCTTCCACGCGTGCCCCCGCGGTTGTAACTGCGGGGTTCTTCGGTGCCTTCGCCATTTCAGAATCGTCAACGTCGCCGATATTGCATTTCATGTGCGTCCAATATTCGACCAGTGTGACGGGCCTGTTACAATCGAATTCGGGACTGTTGTCCTCGCCGAGTAGATTTAGTAATCATCGCGGTTGTGATCCTTCTGGACTTGTTTGCTGCCACGTTCTTCGGTTCTCTCTCGTTGAATAGAATGGTAACCCGCGTCATTGTGTTACTTTCATTGGGACCTTTTTAGATGAGCAGGTTTGTAGATCGCTTCCAGTAGTATACTCGTTTCGATGCGTAAATACGGCTGGTAACGCATGCGCTTTCACAATCGCTGCTTAGCGCAATAACCGCCGCGGTCGCATAGTTGCTATGACGTTCTGCTGCGGTTGAATGTGAGACTACGCGTTCGTTTTCCGGTTGCAGTGGTCGCGTCTAGATGGACAGAAGTATGCAAACATATACTTGCACCTATCTATGGTTGTCATACAAAGAGCGTTATTTGGTGGAAATTAATTCAGAGCCCTGTGATTTGACGCCTTTCATAGCCGTTGCGTTGCTTCGGAGCGTTAAAATCAGTCAATCAACCAATCGCTCTTGTCTAGTTAGCTCGGTGGGCTTATTCGTTGACGGTTATGCTGGGTTTCTGACTGTATTTCTTTTTTTCCGTTACGTTTTTCTCTTTGATATTCGGGAGCTTCGTGGATAGGCATACGGGACATGTAGTTGCTCAACGTGTTATATTCATTTAGAACTTCGTGGTAATATAAATTGACTCTTTGAAGCATTCTGATAAATATATCTTTCTTTTAGCTATGTTTTGCGGTTGTTCGCGCGTGTTCGGAAAGCATGATTTGATTGTCCTTAGCAGGCTACAACGCGTTGAAATTGATTACCCAGTTGTGCGCAACATTACTGACTGTACAAACAAAATTTCATAACGTGGGGTATCTCTCGTTGCTCAAGGAATACCTTCACACGTAGAAATCGCCGGAAATGAAGAGGCTTATCGACTGGCTTCAACTTGCGCTCATAAGAATTGTCTACTCTGAGATTTTGTGCAAGTTTGATGACGCTCGTCGGCTCATTCGTCGCCACCTACTCAAGCAGCATCCAGACCGGCGCGTCGCAAATGGAACGTTCCCGCCCCATGTTCGCGGTCGACCCTTGGTTCGTCGCGCTAGAGCGCAACTACTCAGCTGAGCGTTGGCTGCGTTAAAGTGTGCGAATGTTTATGCAGACAAAGAACGCGTGGCCAGTCCATCGTGTACGTCTTGCGGTTGCTGCGAGACACTTCGGCACCTGATATTGGAGTGTCCCGCTTTCAGTGCGCAGCGCATGTCGCTAGTGAGGGACTGTTATCTCCTTGGCCTGCGGCGTATACGACACTCGACGAATGTTTGTACGCGAGTGGTTGTGCGTCTCGACGTGATCAGGATCATCGTGCTCTACTTACTTTTCTAGAATTAACTAACTTAGGTTTCACGTTTGTAGCTCAGACACTATTTCTTGTATTTAACATTCTGTAGTAGCGTGACCTTCAGTAATCGGCCCTACGGTGTGTGACCTGCACATAGTGTTCTACTTTATTCTTTTATATATGTCGAGTTGCTCTTTCTTTCCCCCCCTTCCTTCCTATCTTCCATATCTGTTTCTGTCACCTACCTTCTGAAGAGTAGGCAGGCGTTGTGCCCCTTCCGGTGGCAGTTGCCAGCCTGCTCCTCGCTTTTCCTTTCCTGTTTACTGTATATGTTTTCAAAACAAATAATAATAATAATAATAATAATAATTGTTGGTCCAGGTGACCTCTGCGTAAGGCCATCAAGAATACAACTTGGAGAATCGTCCAAAGTGCTCGCTTGTCCTGCTTTTGGCGACGGCGCGGGGTTTATTTGCAATGCAAAAACAGCAGTATAAAAAATGGCATAGATATTCTGCAAAACAAGAAAGACAAAAATTACCAACAAAGGAAGGTACGTTATTTTATTTTAGCTGTAAAATATGCAAAAATTTGGCAACTGCAAGTACCGCCTATTGTAATAACTTGGGATAATAAAAACACGAAGAAGAAAGTAATGTAACTGAAAAACTCTGTGAAACGAATTCTAAAACTAAATAACAGCCGAAACAAGTACATGGATCACAGAGAAACACGAAGAAAAGGAACGTGTTCCGCAAATGGTGTTTGAATAGTGGAATTTTCGGAAGGGGAATATTTATTGCAACATTGGATATCTTATTTTTTCATTTGTACTCAAAGTTAAATATAACGTTTTTCTCAGGTCCTTTTAGTAAACATTGAATTTTCTTTTTATACGCGCATGCATTGCCGTTTGAATGGGACGTTCGGTCAAGCAAGGAGCTTGCATATGATAAACTTATTTCACTTATCTGATGCGCCATGGCAACGACAGTAAGGAAACAAAAGAACAGCACGTCATCTCATACGTGTAGAGGGTCGTGTTTAAAGGAGGGAAGTATGATACTACACGGCGCCCAGCGTTGTTTTAATGTTCTCAAAACATGTTGATGTTAGTCAAATGACATGCTTTGCCCTAATCGAAGCAACGAATTCGCACGTAGGTTGCCTAAAAGGGAGGAAGTCTTATAGACTGAATGGAAATTATTGAGCGTAAGTGTTCGGCCTGGTCCTTCGCTCAGGAACTTGTGCCTCTGCGCAGTGGCCACGGCTCTCCTGCAGCACAGCCATTAGCAACAGACGTCACTCTGGTCGGTCTCTTTCCGTCGAGGTTCCAATAAACGTTATTATGACCGCAACGTTAACCAGAAACTAATATTCGGTAATTTGGAATGGTGGGTTCTGTAAGCGAATACGAATCGAGTAGCGAAGAAAGACTGTTCGATTCGTATTCGCAATTTCGACTGGTCGCAAACGCCTAGAACTTGGAACGTGCAGCGTAGCAAGGTCTACAGCTACCGAGGTAATCAGTGAAGATGTCTTCAACTTGGTCCCCACTGAGTCGTCCCGAGCAAGCCCTGCACCAAATGAGCTGCAAGAGTGGTGCGTTGAAATGCGCTGTTCCCTATACTGCGTGCGTTGTGCAGGTAATATAGATGTTGGTTGCTGCAGCGCTGGCGGCGGCATTTCATCTACAACTGTACTCTGGGTTGATACAGGTGTTGCGACGGCGACGGTGTTAACTTTATAAACACAAATTGTGATAGCAAGTAGGTCATGCGGACAGAAAACGTAAAGGCAAATACTGTCGTATGCAACCTTGCTGCAGTTAGGCAAACGAGTACAGTATATGGTTTGAAGAAAGCCGGGTCAGGCGCTGAATGGAACAAGATGCATGTCAGCACGAATGACTGTGTAGTTAATGGCTTATAGCGACCTTATTTACTTGATCAGGATTTCTTTTTTTCTTAGAATGACGAGTTTGGACAGCGGAGCTGCAACCTGCGCACTATTTTCAGAGGCGGAAATACATTAAAGCACACTTACTACCTATAGGCACCGCAGAAAAGAGATGATAAACAATCATGGCCTTAACACGCCAGTATATGCAGTCTCCTTGCAAAGCGTCTGAATATTAGGAAAGTAGCTTCAGTGGAACCTTCAGCTTTCAACTCCTTGCGGTCGGTTTGTGGAAGTGTCAGGGCTTCTTCGGGACCCTCCCTTCAGATTTAGTTTACGAAATGACGATCTTTAACGGTCGGAAGCCGCTTGAAAGACGCGTACAGATAGACGCGCGCAGTCCACACCATGTGTGCCTGTGTCATGGGAGCTGCTGCTGCTGAAGTTAAGGTGCGCATCCTGTATGCTACCCGCACGCATCTATAACATCAGGCTGGGGCGAACACTCCAGTGCGAGAATCGGAGTATGTCACTCGCTGTTAGCAGAGTTGGAAATATGCTAGAAGGCTCCGCGTGCTTCACAGTTACAGCACTAGTGGTACGTTCCTTGCACTAAACTGGGACGGTGATGGAGCATTTCGATCGTGGTCAGAGCGCACAAACATTTGAAGAAGCAAGGAACAGACAGAGGGCGAACGAACACCGATACAGGGCTCTTTCACTGTCTGCCTGTCCCTTAATTCTGCTCGCTATGAACACTATCGAAATGAACCGTTACCGACTCTGAGCTTCCACACTCGCACGCTGATGGAGCCTTTTTCGCCATTGATGGTTAAAACATTGGTATGACGTCGGCCCCGAGCCTGTAAACGTCGGTAAGAGAACAACGCTCGTCATTGCAATACCAATCGGGCACAACACGGCAGTCGACTCTGATCATATATGCAATGTGGCCTGCGTTGAATCGGCATATTCACCGCTGCGCATATGCACCACCTATGTTTATTAACAACTTCGGGTGTTCGCATGACATCCGCGCAAAATTTGTCTCATAGGTTAAGAATTATTTTTCATGGACTGAAATACCGTGGTGGATGCCCTTTTGTGCGCGCGTAAGCTAACCACACCCGAAGCGGAGCATTATGGTCTGAACGCGTTTTCTGTCAGTATGCTTAGTTGTCTTATTTACGTAACTGACAACACAGAGATGGATTGGGTTATTTGACAAAATACGGGAGCAGGCCCAAGCGCAAGATAAAGCTGGGAAAAACTGCACTTAAAAACGGCCTTCGCTTATACCCTGATCTGCGCACAGAATTTGACCCACAAATACGATATGCTGTAGCTCATGAAAATCCCAAGAGCATACCGTTAGAAATAACCACAATTGTTCGTCACTTGTAACCGTGCGTGAAGCCGCCCTTTCCGAGTCCTCTGAGAGGATGAATGTTATCTGTGCGGGTGATACGTCGTAACATTTTATTAGTTGATAAGAGCTATCTCGAGTTCTCCGGATCCGCAGAGTTAACGTATCTACGTTCTGTACCGCTTTGCGAAACCGCCGGCCGAACAATGGCGCGATTAGCTCGACCTCGAGTTGATGTCACCGCCTCGGAAAGCAATGGCGTCGCGAGATTATCGACCGACCAGCCAGCCCTTTGACTTCGGCCCTATCAAGCGCGACTATCTCGAGAGCTATATTGGTGGTCGTCGGTACACACACCTAGTGATAAGAGAGCAAAATTTTCTCGTAGTTTGAAGAGGACTCTTGTGCCCTGAACATGGTCTTCTTCTGTTGGCACTCTCCTGCTTTTCTTTCCAATGGTTTGGAGCGACTGCTGCGAAAGAGAGAGATGAGAAACAAAGCCAGCAGCATTTAGGGTCGATCTGCGTTGCAGTATGTCTGGCTCATGTTAGTATTATTGACATAATGTCCCGAACGTTTATGTCGTGCCTATTCCGTATCGCGAGAGCGCAAGGATTCAGATCAATTTCTACCAACAGGCTCTGCTCAGTGCATGTCGCATTGATGGGGGAGATGTGTTTCCGGTTACGTTACGTAGAAACGTGGCCGTGGCACTCTTGAATCGAACGCGTGACATCGCGCTTAGTTGCTGAATGCCGTAGATGAGTTATTTACGAAAAACTTGTTGCGCGCTGCCAGAACCCGATTTGGAACCTGCCGACTAATCATTGCAGTGGGAAAAGAAGAGTGGGGGAAAGAGAGAGAGAGAGATCAAGGGAAGGCAGGGATGAGTGGGGCAGGGTTGCGCAAAAGAACACCGGTATATATACGTACATCTATTGGCTCCTTTACGCCGGAACTCGAAGCGAGCGTTGGAGCTTGTCAGTGTGCCATCTCAAAGCAATGAGGAGGAAAATTTTACCGCTTCGTTGCGTCCTGCATACGTACACTCATATTGTTTGCAGCGTTCCAATACATCCCACCCGCCGTGGTTGCTCAGTGGCTATGGTGTTGGGCTGGTGAGCACGAGGTCGCGGAATCGAATCCCGGCCACGGTGGCCGCATTTCGATGGGGGCGAAATGCGAAAACACCCGCGTACTTAGATTTAGGTGCACGTTAAAGAACCCCAGGTGGTCAAAATTTCCGGAGTCCTCCACTACGGCGTGCCTCATAATCAGAAAGTGGTTCTGGTACGTTAAACCCCATAATTTAGTTTAAATTAGTACATCCTCCACAGCAGTAGTTTACGGCACAGAGTACCTTTTGTTGCTTTTCTTGCGTCAAATTTTTCGCCGTCACGAACGTATGGATGCTTCGAGAAGTCACGCCCACCAAGGGGTTCAAGCACCGGCGCACGACCGGTGAACGTGCAGTTCCTACTTCACTCGTGCATGCGGGCCGCCCGCTATGTTATGTTGAATGTGCCAGTTCTCGTCAGGTTACCGTAGATGGTTAACATGTTATTTTGCTCAGCTATAGATCGTGCGCTTTGACGGGTTCGGTCAGCGTAACGTAATAGACAGGGAGGACAGAAACAACGGCAAACAAGAAACCAAGTCTTTGTTGTCTTTCAGTAATCCCTGTCTGTAACATGCTGATCGAGCCTGTCGTTACCGTAAAGCATTGGGTTTGGTAGGTGCACTGCCTCTTCTGCCGAGAACAGTTCAGAGGTGTCCTCCGCTGACAGCGATACGGTTGGCGTGCCAGGGTAGTTAACAGCCACCACTTCGATCTGTCAACTTGTATAAGCCCAAATAATGGTTGCGATCCCTTATTTTCGAGTAGAAATGAATATGCCACGGCTTTAAGTGACAAATTCTCGGATCAATAACGAATAGTCCAAGAAAAAGTAAGAGAGCAAGAAGAAAGGCAAGAGAATAGTGCGGAGTACGGAACGATATTTTCGCTTGTATATCGCGGTGTGGAAATCAGTGTTCAGCACTTTATCAGCATTGTGCTTTTAGAATTCTCGTTTATACATTAACGTTTTAGTTATGCGCTGACAGGCTGTTGATTCATGTGCCCTTCCCAGTTCTCGTCTCTGAACTTCTTTTCGTTTTGCGTTATTCGAGCGAAGCTTCTGACCGAAGCTTTTGCGGATCGAACAAAAGTGCAGAGGTGATTATAGTTTGTAGCGCCTAAAGAGCGTGTATATGGAGAAAATGTTAAAATACGACGACGACACGGGGCTGTCTCTTTTTTTTTTGTGCGATTGCCGCAGGATTGGCAATCGCACATGATTATATTTCCCGAACTGCGGGATCTCGCGAACTCAGCTTTCCGACATGGTCAAGGCACATACCGCAACAAAGGGCGAAGCTGACACATCGCGGGTGTTCCTTACGAAAATACGCATTAAAATTTATTTACAGATACTTTAAACCACTCTGAGCTCTCGAAGACGAGCGAGCGGATTTTGTCTCGCCTTCTCTACATTCCCCCGCAGGCGATCTTCGCTCCTCGCTTCGTACTTCTCCAGAAGACACCTTGATGCAGTGTCAGTACCAAACGTTGCACGTTGGCGCTGTTTTCTATTCTTTCAAAACACAATCGACTTGCACTTATCAGGTCTCCGCCGCTTTCTGGCTAAACGCTTTCTGCTTCCGCACGCGGAGTGCAAGAGCACGTTTCACGCGGCGAAATCAATTGAGCAACGGTAATGAATTCCGGGCGTTCGCGTCGAAATCGCGATCTGATTACGATGCACGCCGTAGTGGAAGGAACTCCGAATTAATTTTGACCACCTGAAGCTCTTGAACGTGCGCCTAATACGCAGTGCACGAGAATTTCTTACCCCCCATCAAATCCGGCCGCCGCGGTCGGCATCGAACCCGCGACCTCGAGCTCAGCAGCGCGACCCCATATCCACAGGGCTATGTATACCTGGCGGCTCAATTGATTGCCCACGACACGAAGCGAGAAATGATTGAAGGGCGATGCGTGCGACTGCACGGCGTGTGGGTGTGCTGTAACAGACTTATCTTAACTGGTGTCCCTCGTATGTGGACCGATCGTCGGCTTTTTAGCCTCGCGACTTCGTGTGCGTGATCCCGTGGACGTCACGACGAATGAAGAAGGCACCGGAAAAGCCCGGAGAGGAGCGAGCGATTGTTTCTCTCTCTTTATTTTAATTATCACAGGTGGTGGAGTGGCCTGTTGAGAAATTCTGTCGTGAGTAATTTGAAGTTCGTAAGCATTGTGATGTCGGAAAGTGTGGGAGAGCGCGTCGCTCTGTTTACGATGTAAACGTGGCGCGCGGTTACTAGCCGATGTGTGTGTTTTTTTTAATCCCCTTGCGGCGGCGTCTGCGCGGAAGCAGGCTGCGTGAGTCACAAAGCTGACTTCGTGCGGCAGTGATGGACGGACGCTTAGAGAATGCCGTGAAACGTATGTACGAACACTGAAAATGCCAAATTCTTCAGGCACGTCGCTCACGGCTGTATACTGGCGAGCTCCGTCACCGTTTCGCAGTTCTTTCTCCGTTTCATTTCCTTTTCTTTTCACTTTGTGACAGGCGTCGCTTAGACCTTCGCTCGTAGTTTAAGTGCGACGTGCATTCACAACATTCCTTCTTCGCCCGATGTAAATGAAATAAATAAATAAATAAATAAATAAATAAATAAATAAATAAAAGGTCTGTACGATTCTATAGCGCATTTGTCAAAATTTAACATCAATTTTTTTTAGCGGGAACAATTAAGAGAAAATGTAGGCATGGGTCTCGATAAAATGCTCGCAAACTCCTTCCACAACCTTAATATGAAAAATATCTATCTATCTATCTATCTATCTATCTATCTATCTATCTATCTATCTATCTATCTATCTATCTATCTATATCTATCTATCTATCTATCTATCTATCTATCTATCTATCTATCTATCTATCTATCTATCTATCTATCTATCTATCTATCTATCTATCTCAATAGATATGTTCCTACTACAGCCCATATGCTTGTGACAGTTCCATCGTGTATTGTCTTGTCGTCGTGCTCGACGCGCCTAAAGCGTTTTCTCTTTTACCTAACCAGTCATTCACAGCCCATCAGAGGCTTGGCACTACACATACCCATGATAGATAATGATACACATGGGCATGAGGGACATATTCGAGTGCGTGGGAAGCACTGGTGTGGCCGGCGCGGCAAAGCGATGATGTAGCGGGCATGTGTGGGCTAATCAGTTACCTGGCGGAGAATTTCAGGGGCATTCGCCCAGAAGCATTGGTGATCCGATGCTGGGGGAAAAGGATGTCCGCCATCCCAGCTTCCTCGCACTTCCAACGCGGCTGACGGTCACTTTAGAACGGAGCACTTAGGCGCCCGTTTTTTCGCCGTGCTTCGGCGTCCATCGCAGACGAGAGACCGAGCACATCGAAGGATGAAAGAGCGAACGTGTAGCGCAGCGGGTCACGAGAGAGTGAAGAAAGCGCGAGGAGGAAAGCGGAGGAGGCGGGTGCAGTGGAACCGTGAGGCGGAAAGCGCAGGAGGGTGCGGCGAAAGCGTGAGAAGAAAAGCGTAGCGCCGCGCAAGACGGGATTTGCGGACACGGTGACCACGAGATGGCGCCCGACTCTAGCGCGTCGTCTGTTCACCGATGTTGCCACCGATACCGTAGATGGAAGCAACGCGCTGCATGAGCGGAGGTCTGTCTGTGGCGGCTGCTGTGAATCGTGCCCGCGCGTCACCGACGCTCCGCCTCTCGCAAGCTCCCGGTTAGCGAGGCAGTCGGGTACTTCTCTCCGTTTACAATGTGTCGCCCGAGACAGATTGCCTGCGCCAGCCACTATGTCGCGAAATGAAACCACGTATATAGCCTCGCTCAAATTTCGTATGAGGGAGTTCATAGCCATCAATGAATTCTTTTTTTTTTTTTCACGGGCTTCCGAATACCTGTGCAGCGGCAATGTGTGAGCTGATGAGTTACCTGTTTCAAGGGCGTTCACACTGAAGCAGGGGGAAGGGGGGGGGGGGGGGGGGGGGTTCTGGCGCTGGAGAAAGATGTCTGGTATCCCTTCTTCCGCCCATTTCCGGCGCTGATCACGGTATTTTTGCATGGGCCTCTGACTGCGCTTGCACGACAAGTAATCAGCGTCTCCGTATTAAAGTATGTACAGATAGTTTTCAGTGTGTACGTGTTAGTGCTGGTTTTGGGTCAGCGTGTGTGCGTGTCAGTCTTTCCATAATTTGCCCTACACGTGTAGCAGCATGCCTGTCATCGAACAAGGCAACCGTGACCGGTAAAAACTCCTCTAGTCATTTCCTTATTTTGTTCGGGAACTAAGAATAATCCATGCCACCAGAAGTCGAACAGAAGCTTCAAGCTGAGTAAAGTTAAAAATACGCCTGGCTTGAGCAATACAGGCTGGCAATTAAATTCACTTGCGCTTGTTCTCAACGAAATGCCGAGTTGCCTTCTGCCGAAATATTTATCGCTGCACATCAGTCATGTCGTTAAACGTTTTTGTACACATATAGTGGGGCAGAATTTTTCCATATCCCTTACCAGTGCCAGGCGCTCAGACTCCAAAGATTGATAGCGGCTGCGGAGCGCATTGAGTTCCAGCGTTTCGGTGCAGTGTAGCCTGAAGTCATTTTCCACTGTTTTTCTATTCAAATCAGAGGCGTTGGCAAAAACGCTTGTTCGCATTAAGGTGTGTCTCTTCTTCATGCACTTCGAGGTTATGCTGGTATTCGTAAGCAGGAGATATAAAGAAGAACATTGTTAAGTAAACTTGATTGGTAATTACACATGTGAAATACAGATAAGAGTGGTCTTCACGACCGCGCCTAGAAGGACGCAGAAACGAGTCTGGTGGCGACGTCACTTAAATCTTACTGGGCGAGGTACCCTTGACGTCATGGATTTTGACAGTGTTCGCTCCGGCCTAGTAAGTTGTTTGTTGATTGTATTCTGGAGGAACCGCACACAAAATCTAGAAAGTCTGGTGAATATTTCCAGCTCCAGAAGTTCCCAAATCCTAGTAAAATATATAAATATGCGCGAGTTCACACTGACGTATCCCTGCAGTAGTTGGGAGTGAAACTCAATGAGGGTATCTTTGCCTGCGATTTTCATCTTTAGCATTCAACGCTTTTTTTCATGTAAATTATATATAAATATAGTTTTGGATGGATGTAACTAGTCTGAAAGCGATTTAGTATTGATTTTATGTTCCGTTTAGAGCATACCTTTACAAACTTTACAATCTTTACAATCTATAAACTTATGACCTTACACTTTTTATAGACTAGTCTATAAAAATGTATGAGTCTATAGACTGTATAGATTAATGAAAATTCACGTTTGCAGACAACTGTCCGCAGAATGTCTATAGACAAAAGTGTATAGGCTTATACAGTTCTAGTTCTGTAGACTAAAATCTAATGACAGTCTATAGACAAATGTCTATAGATAGTCTATAGACATTTGCTTATAGACATTTTATAGCATTCAGTCTACAAAATTAGAACTGTATATAGTTATATTTTCGTAGATTGAAATCTATAGATTGTATATAAGCAAATGTCTGTAGGCTATTTGTAGACATTTGTCTATATACATTCCATACACTTGTCTGCAAAAATAGAACTGTATACAGTTCTACTTTTGTAGACTGAAACCTATAATATGTCTATAAGTAACTGTCTATATCCTATCTATAGACATTCCATAGACTTCAGTCTAAAAAATATAGAAGAAGAATAGAATTTATTGACAGGAAAGACAGAGAGGTCGACCTGAGCTAGTGTGCTACTCTGCACTGGGGAAGAGGGAAGGGGAGTGAAAGTACTGGGATGGATGATGATGATATATCCCTGTACTACATAACTATATACAGTTCTACTTTTGTAGACTGAAGTCTATCAAACCTCTATAAGCAAATGTCTATAGACTACCCATAGACATTTTTCTATAGACATTCTGTAGACGGCAGTCTACAAAAATAAAACTGTCTGATCCTATACACTTTTCTCTGCAGACATTGTGTAGACATTTGTCGACAAACGTGAATTTTCATTATTCCATAGACAGTCTATAGAGTGCCTACAGACTCGAACATTTTATAGACTAGTCTACAAAAACTTTAAGGCCACATATCCAGAGACTGTCTATAGACTATTCCAAAAGATCAATCTATAGCTATTCTATAGACATTACCCTTATACCATTTGTCAACTGTTGTCGATACAGGATGTCCCGCTAACATAAATTTAGTGATGCTGTTCAACGAATAATGTAAAAAAAGACGGTGCAGTTAGATCCGAATTTAAGACTTATGGTGTTCCGCTGTCAGAGATCTGACCTTTAGGTATTTATGTAATAGTATGTCTTGCATTGTGGTTTTTAAATCTTTTATTTTCATTGACCAGCTTGGCTAAAATAGCCGGGATCGACACCCTATATACTAGCTATATAAAGCACATTTTGCCAACTATGTTTAGATTATATATAAACACTCGCTGCTGGGGTTGTTAATAAGTCTATAAAAATTTCTTGCATCCAGCATGCATATAGGAACATACCTAGGGAAATGTACATAGAAAATCATGTATGCGGATGGAAGCAGTCGAAAAATTTCAAATGCATGAAGCCGTGGATATTTATGCAAGACTGCGTGAGCATTTGTGCACATGCACGCTTAAGAAATATTATAACACAGTTGCATGCAATGCATCCGCTTGAATGAAATATGCTAGCTATCTGCTATCTACAAGTTCGTTTACATTTTTGTAAAAAAATCTTTCATTTATCATTAAACCCAATGCCTTCAGTTTGAAACGTGTAAAGGGGCTTCCCCGAGCGCCTAACTTATTGTTCTCTAACTTTTTCGGCTAAGTTGCGAAGCTGCGAGTGACTGAGCTTATCGCAGGTTTCGCGCTCCGAAAGCTTTTGTGATTGCATATATATAGATTGGTTGCCAGGAGCCTTAAAAATACTTTTACCCTATACGAAAACGGCAGCGCACGCACAGCTGATGCATGCCCCGTAAACACGGCCTTTCATCTGAGTACGCTAGCATTTGTTCACGTATACGTCTCTGTCTGAAAATTCATCACGCTAACACCTTTTGGAGATGTATGCGGAAAGCGTGTCACGAGAACTTCACTACACCTGCAGCGCAGTGCTCATGGCGGCCCGATCGAGCGCCACACTATGAGAGCTACCACGCTGGCTGCTCAACACACATAATACGCTTAGTGGCTGCTCAGTATGAAGCTAAAACATGGTGCACTTTCTTACGCCCGTCAACTATGACGCTAAAATCAACCGTGAACGATGGCTTGCCGTAAAACATTCCATATACTAGAAGCAAGAAGAAGAGCGCGTTATCAAATCATGTAAACGACAAACCGACACTATGCCCGAGTCGCCAACGCTACATGCAGCCGGCTAGCTCTACGAAATGCGCTCACCTAATCATGAGCTATTGACGCGGAACATCTTTGCTAAAACTTGCCGTTCAGTTTAGTTGACGTGTGATGCCACAAAGAAGACACGTATACACAGACACCAAGGTACAGGCAGAAATCGCACACCGCTGCAGCAAGCGTTTACGTGCCTGGCGCACTTGTTGAGAATTCACATTGACGCGGACAGATGGCACACCACACTTACTGCCATTGCGCATGCGCAGGCGCTCAGGGCGACGAGAGTTTGCGCGCTCCGAGTAGTCCGACCGCCTTTTCCTTTCCCCTTTATTTGTCTCTCTCTCTGCGCGCCATGAGCCCGGAACGAGTTGCCTTTCTTGCCCATTTTTCAGTTTTTTTTTTTCATGGATGAAGGAAATGCGCTGGCACGTTGTATTACAAATGCTGTGGGCTATCGTATGGAACTGGAACGCACACTTGGATGAATGCACAATTGGTGAAAGCCGTTGCAGGGACCGTCAGTCGCTTGCATTATCTCCAAGGACAACGAGTAATACAGTGCATTTGTAGCAGATCTTCCAACGTGCCACCATGTGGGATACCCGCACACATGTTAGTGCAAATTTTCTGTTCCGATGATAGGTCAAAGCAATCAGTACAGCAATGACGTATGCGTATGCGTGGCCGTGCAGGCATGCCGCCTGCAAAGGACTGGGTGGGCTCAAAGGATTTGGCACAAAATTTAAGTGAACGAGAAACTTTGATGAGTTTATACTGCAGGAGATCGGTCAGTGAAAAACCACCCGATGTTAATTATGCACCCGAGGTATGAGGACAACGTGAAAAGTACCTGATAATCTGTCGACACACAGCGCGCACGCCACATGCGCGACATCGGTTCATCGTACACTCACAGACCCTGCGTTGTCAGCTACAAACATTACGAGTATCTGTGCTTTTATCTTGATGCCTGTTTGAAATCTGCTTGTAGCTAAAGTTGGCGTTTATAACATCTATTATCACGATTGGATCGGCGTTTTGTTTTCTTTATTCTACTGACGCAAAAGTCGTGCTATGAAAACTGTGAAGACTGTCTTGGGATTGCCGAGAACAACTACGTAGATCATATCATGTGGTCAACAATTGCGGAGGTGTACACTATGTGTATACTAACGTCTTCAAATAGGCTCTAAAGCAATCTCAGTAGTGTACAACTTCAGTGGCTTATATATTACGTAGCTCTGTGTTATCCACTGGTAACCTGCGCTTGGTTACAGCGTACAAGGGTAGGACCAAGATTAACGACTTTTCTCTTAATCAATCTATAGACGGCATGTAAACCTGAAGCAATAAGGCTTTTACAGGATCGGCTGTTTTCTAGTTTATCTCACGCCTTACCACAATCCGTATACGGGCTGTTCGCTCAAGTTCTGTAACGTCCTCACATTCTGTAACGTCCCACCCTATGGCCTTCATCGGCGGTGATATAGGAAACCGTGGAGAATAATTCGGATTGCAAAGAAGTATACAGGGTGTTTCTCTTAATTTGAGCCAAACTTTAAAATATGCAAATGCTGCATAACTGGAGAGAACCAAGGTAATGTTGTTTGCCGGCGCTTGGAAATGCTCAGATTATTTATTGCATTCCCTCGATTAGTTGATTATTCTTAATTAATAAACTTCTCAATTATTATCATTAGATTAAAAGTCTCAATGAAAAAATTGTAGAGCAACATGAGAAATTTCCGATACAGCTTTCTGTTGCTGAACACGTGCTCGATAAAAGTGTTTTTCCGAGCGCGAAAGAAGCCCTGGAATACACGCAATGTGTTTCGAATATATATATATATATATATATATATATATATATATATATATATATATATATATATATATATATATATATATATATATATATATATGTGTGTGTGTGTGTGTGTGTGTGTGTGTGTGTGTGTGTGTGTGTGTGCACGCACGTGAATGTCTCCATGTGGGGGTGTGAAGACATTTATAAACTGGGAATAGACAAACAGAAATGTACACCTCATCGACTCTCATCTATAGAGTCTATAGGCAAAGAATCACTAAGGATAAACTGAGTCTATCGAATTTTGTCTGCGGGTAATCTGTAGGGCGCAACTAGACAAAAAGAAATAAGCATCATGTCGGCTTTTTCTTTTATAGGCCGGCTATAGAATGGCAGTAGACAAAAAAAAAATAGAAACCTTATCGACTTTTTTCTATGAACCGTCTATAGAATGCGAATAGGCGAAAATAGAAACGTTGTCGACGCTCGTCTATAGACAGCCTATAGACAAAGAATGGACGAAAATAAATAGACTGTATTTACTTTGTCTATAGGTAGTCTACAGAGCGGAAGCAGACAAAAAGAAGCAAGCAGCTTATCTACTTTTGTCTATAGACAATCTATAAACCTGGAGTAGACAAAAAGAAATAGAAACATTATCGACTGTCGTCCATAGACAGTCTATAGACAAAGCATGGACAAAAATAAATAGAAGCTGTATCGACTTTCGTCTATAGGTAATCCATAGTGGGGCAGTCAACAAAAAGAAATGGAAACCTTATCGACTTTTGTATAGAGACAATCTATAAACCGGGGGTAGACAAAAAGAAATAGAAACCTTATCGACTCTCGTCTGTAGACAGCCTATAGACAAAGAATGGACAAAAATATATAGAGACTGTATCGACTTTCGTCTATAGGTAGTCTATAGAGTGGAAGTAGGCCAGACCAAAAGAAATAGAAACGTTATGGACTTTTGTATCGACTCTGCACTGTTCGGCACTTGACGGTCAATTCGCTTTTCGTTTTGCTAATCTCCGTTGTCTAGTGTATGTGCTGTTTGGGTCGTCGGCAGTGACCAAATATTTTCAATGAAGCTTTTTTTTTATCACCGCCCCGGGGTTTGTCGTGAGTCGGTGCGGAAGGGATTAATTATTGCTGAGAAAATATAACGTTTGTCTATTGGCGGGCGGTGTTTATGCCCGACGTTGACGTCACGAGGCGCCTAACATAAGCTGTCGCTCGATGCGAAAATTACCTCTCCGACTGTGGGATTTGAGCTTAGGTGTCCGACAGGCCCAGCCACTATAACGTTCATCTTGCAGACACCAGCAAATCGCTGACACGACATCGCTGCTATAGACACAGAGCGGTCAGTTGTTTCAATTGAGCCTAATAAAATGCAACCGTGAAAGCTCTTTTCCTACTATGAAAGAGACATGAAAGCGAAACAACCCGTACCTTGTTGAATTTCCTCACGTTGACATTTAGAGCACTGGGCAGAAATCACATTGCGTCAGCATGATCAACGGCCAACGCAATGCTCTTTTTTTATTTAGATAGTCGGATTGCCGCGGTTCATGCCTGTTGACGCACACCGGAGAGCGCAAAGCCGCACTGCTCTGGCCATGGTCGACGGCCCTCACAATGCTTTGCTTTAAATGGAGAGTGGGAGTGCTTTAAATGGAGACGTCATGAATGTTGACAGCCCCGTCTTGAAGTTGTATGCTAACACAGTGCTTTACTCCAATCAGGACGAGGAGCGTTGGTTGCGCAGGCGCGTCTAGCCTTGCAATACCGGCAATTGCTCCGTCAGAGCGCAATTCATAAAGTGTGATAATCCCAGTCAAAGATCACATTGCATTGGAAAAGTAAGCAGTAACTAAACCTTAGACCTTCTAGACGATCCCGTATTTGCACCTGAAAACGGCTTTAATAAGCGAAAGTTTTATCGTGAAATCGTCGGCATCATACAGAGAGACGTCATTGAGTGGCGTTAGCGGACGCAAAATTTAAAATTGAAACTCGGGCCTCTCATGTTTGCCGCAGATACAAGCCCCCAGTTTCTTCGCTCTGGAAATGCAGCTAGGCATTGGGAAAGTACACTCCACAAGGTGTGCACTACTTCAGTTCATCTCTGTGTGGCACCCCCTTGACGTAAATTAAGTTTCGCTACTGCGCCTGTGTGCAATTGCTTAGAAGCACTTGTTGGGCGAGTTGGTGCATATCAGCAAACATTTCTTAACATAATGCGCCTGTCCTCGTTTGCTCCCTCTGTGATCGTTTGTTCGTGGAGTTAAAAAATGTCTACAGTTACTCCGCGATGCATAAGGTAGCGTTAGCTTCGGCGCGCTGACGTAGTCTGCGAGTGCTGCGGGAAATGATAATGCATGTTACTGTACTGTACATCCCATGCAACTTTCCTACCCGGAAGATGCATGTTCACGTGCACGCGCCAGTGTTTTCCCCATCGGCAGCTTTATCACCGGTCACCGCGTTCCGTCCTTGGCTTACAGCCGCGCAAGGGTAGGCGTGCGCTTGTGTATGAAAGCAAGGAAAACGGAAGTGAGGAGTGACAGTGGAAGGCTAGCTGCCTGGCCTTCGCAATGTTGGAGTCATCAATGCTCTCAGCCATTGTCATCTCTCATACAGGCGGTACATCGGGAGTGCGCGGTATTTTAGCGTAATTCTGTATTTTGCTGAGGCGGCTGTATCATAACACGTGGTCACTACCGCGTGGTCGGTCGAGAATACAACGTGCTAGACGCGGCCGGCCATCGCGTCGCATATTCGACCCGTAATTTGTAGATCGAGCACGGAGCTACATGTGTTATTCAGGTTGATATTAAAGACGTTTAGAAGCCGTCCCATCTGACTCCGCTGTTTACTTCCTCGCACACCATACAAAATGCAAGCAAACACACGTGCTCTGCGAATCGGCTCGCAAGGTTATCTACAGCGGCCGAAACAAAAGAGTTACATTTGCTCTATGTTTGTTATGCACACATTGAGGCAGGCTAATATAATATTTTTCAGTGTGTACACGTTGTTGCCGGTACATTTACGAGTCGGTTAAATCTTTTGTCAGTCCGTAAATCAAGAACCCCAACTCCGCAGACGGGTAACAGTTACTGCCGCATCCGTAAAAAAAAAAAAAAAAAAAAGTCGCAGTTTTGCCCGAAAGGCGAAGCATCGATTACGATAGTAAATTAGTGGACAGCTAGCTATACGAAGGAAGGATATTAGTTTTATCGGCTGAGCAAACTTGTAAACATAGGCGTACTAACTAAATTAACAAGCATGGTATAACGCACGCACAAGCAAACATGAACACATCTCGCTCGATGACCGTGGAAACTCGCTGTCAGAACGCCGCAGTGCAGGAAACGCGGCAGCAGCAGCGACTGCATTCACCTTCGTGCAGCCGCTTGCATCAACGCGAACTACGTCGCGAAAACAGCGGAGCGCGGACTCCCTACCCATCGCCGATGGCCTTCAGGATACAGCGGTCCGGCCGGGACCACCGGAGTAGAACGCGCTCCCCCTTCTCTCTACCTTTCTCCTAAGCCTTGCGCGCGTCCGTTGCGTGCGCGAGATTGAGCCGCCATCGCAGGCTCACCCTCGCAAGCTTTCACTCGCACGTACATTGTATGTACGTGCACGCGTGTAGTTACGCACGCACACACAGTCACGCTTGAACAGGTTTCGAAGCGCGGAACGCAGACAAAATTTTGCAGGAAGGCAGATTGTGTGTTCTCCGTGTAGATTCAAGCTTCAAGGTCGGGTCAAGTGAACTTTACTAGCTAGTCCAACTCGGTACCTATTGCGCACGCACGCACGCACGCACGCACGCAGAAAGAGAGAGAGAGAGACAGAGAGATAGAGAAACGCACTAAAGCCCGCGAGCGTGTTGTGCGCGCAAACAACACAGAACTGCGTATTTGTGCCTAAATATATGTCGAACTTAGTCTGGTGTCCGGAGGATGAGCACATTGCAGCGCTGATTTGGGCAATACATAAGCGATAGTCAGCCACGCGCGTACCCACTGCATGGAAGTCAGCGCACGTAATTCAATTGTTCGAAGAGCGTTAAAATGACCCATGCAGCCAACTACTTATACGCCAGCCGGCGTAACGAGTTGCGTCGTCAAAATTTCCGCGAGAGAGCTGGGAGCTTCGGACCAGCCACGCAACTTTCGTCAAAGAGATGCAAATGCAGCTTTTGGCGTCGCCGGCCATCTCAAAGGTTGGGCACTTAGCTTTCCCTAAATAAGAGCCCTTGCGCATCTCGTATTTTCTATGCTCATTTACATTAAATATTCATCTGTCCACTCTGCAGCTGGTTCTGGAAGAAAGATGGTCCAGCGGCAGAATTTCGAAGTTGGTCGAAGCTTTCCGTTGTTGAGAATATTTCTGACGCAGATCGCTCGACACACGATGGTCTAATTCATGAATATATAAAATATGAGAATTGGCTGTCAATAACTGTAGTGTTGTTGAGATGGAGGTCTATTATTAGCGAAAGGTGAGTTCAGGTTCTCCTGACTCGTCCTGAATAAGCCACAGTTCCTCGTTGTAGGCGTCCCCGACAGTGAGCGTTGTATAGTAGTCTGACAACGTGACTCCGTCAGCAGGTGTCAGTCACTGAATCAATGCAGTCATTTATTTGTTTATTAACGATTAATATTATTGTTGTTGTTAATGAACTGCCCATGCTGTTACACGTTTGAGTGCGACGCGTATTAGCACTCGGGGGCGGGTTAACGAGCAAGCACATGAATTGGGAGAGATAGTGAGAGATAGATAGATAGATAGATAGATAGATAGATAGATATAGATAGATATAGATAGATATAGATAGATAGATAGATAGATAGATAGATAGATAGATAGATAGATAGATAGATAGATAGATAGATAGATAGATAGATAGATAGATAGATAGATAGATAGATAGATAGATAGATAGATAGATAGATAGATAGATAGATAGATAGATAGATAGATAGATAGATAGATAGATAGATAGATAGATAGATAGATAGATAGATAGATAGATAGATAGATAGATAGATAGATAGATAGATAGATAGATAGATAGATAGATAGATAGATAGATAGATAGATAGATAGATAGATAGATAGATAGATAGATAGATAGATAGATAGATAGATAGATAGATAGATAGATAGATAGATAGATAGATAGATAGATAGATAGATAGATAGATAGATAGATAGATAGATAGATAGATAGAGAGAGAGAGAGAGGAGAGAGAGAGAGAGAGAGAGAGAGAGAGAGAGAGAGCACTTTATTGCAGGAAAGGCAGAGAGTGATACGTGAACAACAGTCGACGGCGGCAGCTCTTCGCGCCAGGCGGGCGAAACAAAGACTGCTGAGGTTGACCCAGTGCGCCGTTGAGGACAGTTCGCATGCCGAGCATCGTAATAGGACATGATCGTCATCGTGTTTCGTCATCGTCGTCTTTACGCGCGCTGCAGGACGTGCGCTGCAAGCCTCCTCCAGCGAGTTCCAGTTGCCACTGTCTAACGTTGCTGAGCCAACCCTACGGCGCCTGTGCGCTTCGTATCGTCATCACTGCTGCATTACTCGGCTTTGTTTGCCTTCCCTTGGCACCCATCCTGTTATTGTGACGGACATGCACTCTTCAGTACGTTTGCACCCTTTCGGGCTTATTCTTGTGCCACAACAATAACGGTCATCTTGCTGGTATATCTTTTCTCAACTCAGCGCGCCCCATACTTCCAGGTCACGGATGGCAGGTGCGCTATCACCGTGACATGGCATTCTTGGCAGGAAAGTGACGAGCGCAGAGTTTTCAAGAAAGGAGACGCAAGCAAGGCAGATGACTCTTTTGTGGGAAAAGATAAGCCTCAAGGGATGCAAGCTTTTCTAAGAGTGTGGCCTACCAAGATATTTGTCATCATCAAAAACCCGTACAACCTGGAATGTACAGGGACTTTGTCACTTCGGGAATATTGAGAGGAAAGAAAAAGCGCTAAATTTTGGCGCTGATTAGTTTGAATCCGGGAAATTGGTACCTACAGTAGTAAGGGCGCAGCACTTGGTATGTCAGAAGGAAACAAGGGTTTCGACCGAACCGAGATCCAAAGCGCAAATATTGGTGTCTTTTCCTGGTTTTGCGAGAGTGAGCCGGGCCGGGCGGTTGAAATATCAAGACGCACACGATTCAGAATTATGTGACGCCAGTGGCTTGACAAGCACGCTATAAACCACAATTCTTGTTCTCGCGACTTAACTGCTAGGGAAATTTTATATATAGGAACGGACGGGAAAAGCCTTGAAAAAGAACAGGGACGTTTAAAATGCTAACGTCGTATATGTTATGTGCACCCGTTATCTGGCTGTCTATGAAGCCATGATCTAATTCGGTACGTTTGGTACCAGTTCTGCGGCCTTTGTGGCGCAGTAGAATAATCTCGATGAGTCGCACCCACTAAGGATGGAAAGAAATCGGTCGCACGCTTATGTACAACCAGTGGTTCTATTAAAGCTGCACCGCACAGAATCGTGGCCAAGCGACTTGTTCTTCTAGCATCTAGACATAAATTTCAGCATTGCCATTTGTTGGGCGTGTTGGCAAACTGACATTGAAAGCATATTTAGTGCCAGCGAACAAGGGCAGAAGGGAGACGACACCACAATGCGCTACTTCAACAACTTCATTTTCAGGAAACAACCACCTATTTAAGCCATGCACAGTGGTGCCACATCATCCAAATTTTTAACCATTCAAAAAAGCCGTCTCCTTATACAACAAGTCGACCGAATGGGCGCTAATGCAATTATCTCTGTTCCGACAGATAGCCTGATCCGCAATAATCTCTCGCACATCTTTGTCTTTGTGCTTCGAAAGAATACGATATGACCTATACACTGGCGCACAGCCGCATTCCGGACAATGAGTTGACAGATGGCCGTATTGCTGATTTCTCACGTTTAGACTATGTTTTCGTAACCGGTCATTAAGACACCTTCCTGTCTGTCCGATGCATTTTTTCCCACAGGACAGCGGAAGCTCGTGAACAGCAGCTTCTACGCAACCCACTAGTGCTTTACGATGATTCGTAGAGCACCAGTGGGTTGTTGTGTAGCGCATTGTGGTGCCGTCTCCCTTCTGTTCTTGTTCGCTGGCGCTAAATATGCTTACAATAGCATCTACAGTTACCCCCCGCGGCAGCTTACTGGCGATATACTGCATATATTTCAATCCGAGCCTAGGCAGCAAAATTCTGCAAGAAACGCTCGTGTACCGTGCATTAGGTGCAGGTTTAAGAAACTCAAGTGGCCGAACTTAATGCGGAGTACCCCATTACGGCGTGCCTCATAATCACACCGTGATTCTGTCACCTAAAGCCCCATAATTCAATTTTAAGTTAACACGCGGACTTACGAAACCGACATGTTCTTTACTTCAATGAATAATCAATATGCAGCATACGTCTTGCACAACTATTCCTTTAATCTATGCATCGCGGGACGGCACAGTACGAGCAGGTGTGAAATATAACGCCAAGTTTATTGAAGCTGTTATCCATATCCATTTATCATTGACACATATTAGTGGGCTCAGTGTACCTGTGTTCTTGCAATTCAAGAAATGGACTTGAGACAGACCATGCTGTCACCTGTGCGATTTGATCATGCCTGCCTTGCTTGTGGCCCATCATTACCGCACGTCTCTTTGGATCGTCAGTGTTCGTCTTCGCAGAGATTTCGTTCGCAGGCCAAACAATTCGGATGCTTTGCCGTCGTGATGGCCGTGGCGTTGTGGAAGACAGGAAAGAAAAGAGTGTTTCATGCACTGCTACGAGGCTTAGAAGCCATGTCCTTAATTTACGGTTGTAGACATCGAAGGTATCGTTGTATTGAAGTGATAGATGCGTATGGCGCCTGTTTTGTAACCAATATAATCTATAATGCCCCACATCGCGGCACACATCTGCCACTTCGTCCCTTCTACTCAGCCGTTGGCTATTGGAACGAAGATTTCTTTCGGACGTGATGCACATCATACGCAAGAGACATGCGAACAAAATTGGCGTGTCTCTCTCTTATGCAACGCTTTCCTTTCTTTCTATTACGTTTTCATTTAGCCCACAGCCTGAAGCATAGAAGTCCCTTTGAAGGTGGGAGGCTCGATATTGAATTATCCTGCGAAACGTGATCCCTCGCTGATATGCTCATGTTCGTTTTGTTGCTGGCCGATACCATTTCCAAGACAGCGAATACGTTGAAAAGAACGCCATGTACCTATTGTCAGATTTTCATCAAGTCCCGCATTTGTCCGTTTTCTTTCTCTTCTGTGAGCGCCGAGAAGCTATGAAAGCAGCCTTCTCGTGTTGACCATTCCGCAAGCAGCGCTTGTAGGTGTTTTGTGCTAAAAAAAGAAACGTTGAGAAGTCGAGCTACCTAATGCGAATTCACAACGTCATCGCGGTGACGTACATCTATTGTTCATTATCATTTTGTATGCGAAGTATGATCGCCACGTTGTGCAGAAGGGACTTCGACGCAGCGTCACAAATAGTAAGTTGATTAATTTATATATTAACCGATTGATTTAATAATTTATCGATCGATTTATTTATTTGCTTATTTATTTATTTATTTAACGGCGTGCCACATGAACACAGGGTTTGTAATGTAATGTAATGAGGGAAGAATGTAGGTTAATTTTGACCATCTGTTTATCAGTGTCATGTGTTCTGCAAGCACCGGAAGAAATTGTTGCTTCATAACCGAGGTCTCCAGAGGCAGAGACTGCGTGCGTTAGCAGTATTGCAAGAATGGTGCAATGGCATTCGTCGATGCGGTACGTTGAATCGCGTAATATTCTGTGGTTGGAATGCTTTTGGGGCCTCACTTATTTAGACAGTACTGTTTTACACATATTCTCAGTTACACTCGTATGTTTGTAGCAGATTATGTCCGTTTTGGAAATAGTAATAACAATAATAACAATAATAGAACACACTCTCCTTCGGAATGTACCTCGTTGCTTAATAAACGATATATACATATATATAGCTTCATGAAATAATGCAAAGTGGTTTGTTCTGCGAATGCTTTCTTGTACCCCTGCCACATGGACGCTGGCAGCGCTTTCTAGCTCGTTAAAATCCGGCTCGTGGTATCCAGGTGCTATTTCGCCACGATGATTCTCGCAGCACGACTTTAACCTTTCGCGATAAACGACAAATTAGCGCCAAACTCTGATGACGTCCATGAGGAGAGAACGCGTTCAAGCTGTGCGTCACACTCCTCAGCGCGCACAGCATTCTAGATTTGCCGAGACCGCCATTTTCTATGTTAATTTCTTCGTGCGGGGGAAAGCGTTTCCAGTCGCACGCTTTGCAGTACAGTAATTTGTGGAATGGGCTAGACACCGAGGACGGAAAGGACAGCATAGGGGCAATTACTTGTACTTACTAATTGAATTAAAGAAATGTTAAGTTAGTGGAAATGAAGGTGGATGAAAAAACAAATGGCCGCAGGTGAGTTACGAACCCACGTCTTCGGATTACGTGTGCGATCCTCTTACTAATCGATTTATCATTTTTCTAAATTCAATTAGTAAGTACAAGTAATTTCCCCTATGCTATCCTTGGTGTCTTTGTATGTTGGCTTGTTTGATTAATATAAAAATTCGGCCCCTGGGTTCCCTTTCTTCAGCATGTGTGAGTTTATTGAACAGTTGCCGTCACCCAAATAAATCGCGTACTCGTGACCCCTGCGGCAGAAAGGGTGTCCCACATCCGCCGCCAAGGTCTGTGAATGGTGACGCTGGCTATCACTTCCAGGTGGTTAGTTCTAGTAGTAAAACATAAATACCCCAGACGTGGACGGGAAAAGGGCGCCGCGGTATATCTATTGGTCAGCGCATCCCACGCGTAGTGCATGGGCTTCGGTTCGTATCCCACCTGCGGCCAGTTGTATTTTCGTCCACTTTTATTTCCATTAATTTACTATTTTTAAAATTCAACTGATAGGTACACGTAATTTCCCCTATATTGTCCTTGGTGTCATTGTTGTTTTGTTACTATATATATATATATATATATATATATATATATATATATATATATATATATATATATATATATATATATATATATATATATATATGATTCCGGCGCTAGATTTATCTTCGAGTGGTAAAGCCCATGCCACAAATAACTCTATTGCAAAGCGTGATACTGGAACTGTTTTCCCCCAACAAAGAACTCAACATCGAAAATGGCGGTCTCGGCAAGTATAGAATGCTGCGCGCCTCGAGGTGTATGTATGACGCGCAGCTTGAACGCGTTCGTTGCTCATGGACGTCATCAGAGTTTGACGTTAATTTGTCGTGTATCGCGAAAGGTTAACGCCGTGCTGCGAGAATCATCGAGGCCATCGTAGGAACCTGGATGCCACGAGCCGGAGTTTAACGAGAGCTAGGCAACGCTGCCAGCGTCCATGTGGCAGGGGTTCAAGAAAGCAACAGCAGAACAAACAACTTTGCATTATTTCATAGGGGTTGTTTTGAGGAGGGGTATTTGAGTAGTGAAATTACCGAATCGAATCGAATACATATACCCGAGGAAAATGACGGCATTTTCTTACGACGAAAACGTCCTCCGGATATGGCATCAAATAATTTGTCCTTCATATACAAAATAAAATATAAGCTTTGTTCAGAGTTCATTATGTAAAACAATGAGCCTTATGTACATTTTCTTGCATGCATGTAATGCCAGTAGGAACTGAACGTCTGATCAACTGAAGTGCTCGTGAATGAGAAACAACTGCTTGCAGCTATCGGGCGCTTAAGGCATTAACTGTATTATGGAAACAGGGCACCGGCACGTCCCCAGGTGTACTCCGAGTGTCGTGCTTATTGAAGCAGATAAGTTGGATACAACAGCATCGTGCGTCGTTTTAACGAGACACAAATATGGTGAGGCTTGCTAAACGAAGTTGGTCTAAACCGAGAGAGCGAATTCCTAGCTACCTAAAACAGTTATTGTTAATAAAGGGCTGGAAATTATTGACCCATTGTCAGCTCCGTGCGTTCGCTGGTAACTGGCGCCTCTGCGTGACAACCGAGGCTCTCTTGCAGCTAAATCATTCGGAACAGTCCTAACTTGCGTCGATCTTTGTCCCGCCATGGAGGCTCCAGTAGGCGTTGTACGTTAGGTTCGAACAAAAACGGATATTCGACAATCTCGAATAGTGATTTATCAAATCGAACATGAATCGAACAGCCAGGACTAGTCGAATCGTATATGAAATTTTGAATATTCGCACACCTTTAATTTCTTTTTTTTTTGATAAAGGCTAAACATGCATCGGTAGTAAAGACTGTCATCACGGAAAATGCGGTCAGCTCCTCCTCGCATATCCGAACGAGAGATACTAAGGTTAGGCCTGCTCAGACAAACGAAGCTTCAAAAAGCAATAAAATCATTCACAACGCGGTTGCCGCATATGTCAGGCGTTTCAAAATACATTTGAAAAGGGTTCATTCAGCATTTCCAAATGTCTGAGCGCTAATTCGCTAATTGTGACGCTCGTGGCCATTTGTGACGCTCATGGTGGCTAATTGTGACGCTTATGGTTGCTAACACACACGCAACATGAGAGCCTGCAAAGTGTGCCGTAGGTACTCCAAGACGAGGAACACTTACAGAATGGGTGGAAGGTGACAAATTCGATCGTGTGTATGCTTGCAGTTGCGGCCACTGTCGCTTAGTTATGAGGGCTATTCTTTCCGTGGTTGTATCTTAATATGCACACTACGAAGTCGTGCGATTTCGCCATTGACACATGATTTATTCCAAGGCACGTACCTTTCTCGCCGAGCTGATCACGAGGTTTGATTAGTAAATAACGAAATCCAGCTTATCCATATCGTGATTGCCGCTGCTGTGGGTAGATGGCGGCCGAGATTCTGTAAGCAGGCTTTCCCACTCATCGAGCTTGACCTAGCTGAATTATGTCACAGCTCTTCATTGTCAAAACAATGCAGTTCCACGACGCGTTTTGAAACCTTGGATGTTTTGCATATATTCTCAGTGCGTGTCCCATAGGCACGTGCACTTTGCAAAAATCGTGAAGCTGGAGCCACTTCTCTCGTCCCGAAAATTGGTCCAGCAATGCACTTATGTTCTGCGTATTATATTCCTAACAAAGTTTTGCCAATGGACATCGTGCCAGGAGTGCGTTTCTATTAATTTTTTATCGGCATTCTAGAAAGGAGCTCCCGGAGCGCAAGTAAGACACCACGGCTATATATTCCTTGTTTCACGAATAGGAAGTGTTGTGTGCATATATGTATTTGTATACATATTGCAAGTCACTACAATATGTATTCATGTATATACAGCGTATGCATCTATGGCCATGATTATAGCTGAAAAGGGAGTTTGTCGCAGTGAATAGTGACGCAACGGTATCGCTGCAAATTTCTAATACATTTATATGTCTCGAGGTAAAGCTGTCGCCAGTCACACAACACCAACGTGTGTCCAAGTGCAGCAGACAGAGCTGACTAATAGACGCCATTTAATTAGCCACTCGCATGCTTTATTTGTCGAGCTGCCGGTGCTCGCTCTTTTAACTAATCTTTGTACTTACAGCTGGACGGAGTTGTGCTGTTGGTCAAATGCCAAAAAGTTTATAGAGCAAAAGAAAGAAAAATGAAAACGCGTATATTACTCAGAGGAGAACACTGCGCTATCGCGAGGCCGACAAGACAACCTAACCCAATCTAGTTTAACCTACCCTAACCAAACAAAAATCCTCCTCATGCTGACATCCTATTGAAAGTGCCCTTGACATGAAGCGCCTCATTCGAGAATCGTCTGTATTTAGACACAGAGATGAATATGCCATGTATGGCCCTGAGATGAGTAAAACACGTAAGGCGGCTAAAACTGAAGAAGCAAACGATAACAAGGACGCGGTGAAAGGCCATACATGTTTATTCTCGCTCATTTTTTACATTGGACAAAAATTGCCATTTACCACAACTGTGCTGAGACATACGGAGCCATCTTAATAAATTGTGGCGCCAGTTTTTTGACTCACTATACAACATTCAAGATAATTTGCTGTCGATGCTGGTTAACAATGTGAGGTGAAGAGAGGAAGCTGCAATATATTTTTTTCCGTCAAAACGTGAAATTCCAGGAACACATTTGTTAGGAATTCCTAGTAATTCGGTTTTGCATACAAATTCACTCGTGAGGTGTGTCGCCACCAAGGATATTGCAGGAACGCCGGTTGGTGAATCAAACAACGTAGGATATCTTGTCGCCACCACTCAAAGACTCCTGCCGACCGCTGACTAGATGGTATAGCCAGTTAGTTCCGCAGCAACCCGTAAACTATACAGCGTTTCGTAGCAGCGAACACAGGAACTGCTACGGCAATACGCATCTCTGGCCGACTCTCGACAAAGACTTTTGTTTGTAATTGCTATTCTTTTTTTCTATTCGCTGGTAACCTTCGATAATAATATGCCCAACAACACAGTTGGCTAACAGCTGCTCTTATGAACACATTTATCAGAACATATTTTTGCGGCTACGGGACCTAAATTTGCGAGAGTCCTTCGAGAGCGTTTGGAAGAGCAAAGAACGCAGTGTGATTAGGCAAAGCCTGGGAAGTGCCCTTCTTGCGCGTTGGAAAGAGCTCCGTTAAAGGCTCGAGGGGTTTCTTGCTTTTCTCCGTCCGTACTGAATATTACCCGTTATAATTCAACCCAAACATTCATCTACCGGAAAAAAAAGGAGACGGGTGAAGAGTGGACGACAGGGCAATGTTCTGTATCAATCATAACCAACTAGACCACTTTTTCACTGGTAAATAACTTATAACTCATACGGACTTATTACCCATGTGTACAACTTGGGTACGAGAGATGCCGCCATAAAAGCCTGAGGATTATTCGTGACCACGCGAAATTGTCCTACGTGCACCTACATTTCAATCCATCGAGGGCCGTGCACCCTATGTACACGAGATTGTGACTAATGCCGATTCCGATTGTGAAAGGCGCCATCTTTCATCTCAATAGCAGAACGCCATACCCCACAGCGTGTTTCGAAGAACAATCGGCGCGCGTATTTACAGTGTACAGCAATGGCAGCTGCCGTAGTAATCGCCCGCTTCCTCGACTACTTGATGTGTTTCAGAACACCTGAAGAAATTGAACGGCTAGTCACTGTCCAAGTAACCACTACTGAAACACCGTATAACCACCAATCGTCGGCTTATAAGGCAGTGCAGGCATTGTGTATATATATATATATATCCTTCTGATGGCGCTATCCATCGTTTAATTATTGCGTATGCTCAGAGCGTTCGTCGTATTCATATTAATTAGCACATTAGCGTACTGACCTCGAGCCATAGCGCTCCTATCTTGCCGCTCTCAGCGCCTTTGTAAAGAGAACAAATACGCCGGAAGCAAATGTTACACGGTTTTAGCTCCAAGTCACTCATGCACACCAAGAGAGAGAGAGAGAGAGAGAAGGAGAGAAAGGCCTCGAGCAAGTGCGGCAGCACCGTTGGCATACGTTGTTCACATTAAATGCTTCGCGAGAGAAAGAGAAAACGGAAGAGAGAACGCAGAGGTGCTGAGCACAATAGCATCCGTCTGGCTACCCTACGCTAGGGAAGGGAGAGAACGCAGAGGTGCTGAGCACAATAGCATCCGGCTGGCTACCCTACGCTAGGGAAGGTAGATTACTCCCTTCCCTAGCGTAGGGTAGCCAGCCGGATGCTATTGTGCTCAGCACCTCTGCGTTCTCTCTTTCGTTTTCTCTTTCTCTCGCGAAGCATTTATAGTGAACAACGTATGCCTACGGTGTTGCCGCGCTTGCTCGATGCCTTTCTCTCCTTCTCTCTCTTGGTGAGCATGAGTGACTTGAAGCTAAAACCGTGTAACATTTGCTTCCGGCGTATTTTTTCTCTTTACAAAGGTGCTGAGAGTGGCAAGATAAGAACGCTATGCCTCGAGGTCAGAACGCTAATGTGCTAATTAATATGAATACGACGAACGCTCTGAGCACATGCAAAAATTCAACGATGGATAGCACCATGAGAAGGGGGGAGAGAGAGAGAGACTGAGAGGGAGAGAGAGAGAAACAAACTTTAATGAAATGCTGGAGATGTTAGCCTGGCGTTTCGCCTGGCATGCTACTCCCGATTCTGCGTGATGTGTACAGTGACAAACAGTTAGCAGCACGTACAGTCACACAAAGAAGGAATTGCTGCGTGCTGTTGGTAGGGAAATTCGTAGCACTACATGGACCGCAAGAGCTGCTCAAGCGGGTGCCAAGCAGGGGCAGGATAGCTACCTGCTCATGCAGGGAAATCTGTACATAGAAAAAAAAAGGATGCATGGTGAGAGAATCGGAGAGGTAAGAAAATGAGAAAATGTAAGTTGGGAGGGGGAGGGGGTGTTGGAGGAGGAGTGAACATCGTTGATTTACAGACATAGAACTGCTACGCCATCGTAGAAAGTGCAAACTTGGTATATAGCTCAGCGTAGCGTGTTCACCTTGAAGCATCCAGAGAAGGAAGGAAGAAAAAAGTGGAGAAGGAAAGGCAGGGAGGTTAACCAGTTTAGCTCAACCGGTTTGCTAACCTACACGTGGGAGCGGGAAGGTGGGGGGGAGGAACGATGTAGAGGAGAGAGAGAGAGAGAGCATATAATACCGCACACACATCGTCAGTTACAGTCTGTCACTCTTGCGTGCTACGTGACATCACTGTCACCACGGCTTGTTCAAGCCCGTCTCTTTAAAAAACTGAAGTAGCCCCTTCGTCGCCTTCAGCTGCGATGTCTTCTGTCGGCGACATGTGAAAATCGTTTCAACTGACAATGGTCTATTGTCAAGATGAGCTGGAATGGACGCCAGGGACTGTCTCTGAACATTATATTCAGGACAGTCGCACAGAATGGGTTCTAGCGTCTCCTCGCAAAAACAGGTAGTGTAGAGAGCGTTGTCGGCCATTTCAATGCGAAATGTGTAAGATTTTGTGAATGCCACCCCTAGCCATAAGCGACAAAGCAGAGTGGCCTCTTTTCGGCGGAGTCCAGTTGGCATACAGAGATGCATCAAAGAGGGCAGGTGGTATTGACGATTGCTCCGGTTGGTCTGGCTGCTTGGTGTGCACCATAGAGAGAGCGTGATCTCCTGTGCAAGCACTCGAAGTCTGCTGGCTGCGTCGGACCGTGAAAGTGGTATGGCCTCTTCCTGTGTGTATTCAAGGGCTGCCCGAGCGGCATTATCGGCGTCTTCGCTTCCTATGACGTCGCAGGGACTTGGCAGCCACTGAAACGTCACGTGGTGTCTTTCTCATGTGATGTATGGAGTAGGCATCTAATATCGAATACGAGCTGTTCGTATGGCCTGCGACGCAGAGCTGGTAGCAGAGATTGTAGGGCGGCCTTTGAGTCACTGAAGATTGACCATTGTCGAGGTGGCTCCCGATTGACGAAACAAAGTGCTGCGCGAATTGCAGCTAGTTCCGCTGATGTCGATGTCGTTGGGTGGTCAGTCCTAAGCTGATGGTGATGTTTGTCCCAGCTCTTGCCGGGACAACCACAGCACCGCACGATCGCTGGATGTTTGTGGAAGCATCAGCATAAATATGTATGCTGTCCGCATACCTCTTGTGCAGAAGGAGCAGAGACAGTTGTTTCAGCACAGGCGACGACAGTTCAGACTTTTTCCCGATTCCTAGTACACTGTAATGTACTGTAGGGCTGATAAGACACCAGGGAGGTATCGATGATTTAGATGCAGCGGTGAAGCCGGAGGGAAGTTTGTCGTTGTACTTGACGATAGTTTTAGAGAATATTTGGTGCCTGTCTGAAGGTAGTGTTGCAAAGTGGCGATAAGGGACACGTGCAAATTGTCTGATGTGCGTTCACAGGGCTTCCACCGTAATGTGAGTTTGCAATGGATGGTCACGAGTAATCGCAATAGTTGCCTCTGTTGACGTGCATCTGGACAAACTAATGCAAAACCTGAGTGCTTGAGCTTGTGCGGCCTGCAAAACACGAATATTTGCCTTGAAGGTGTTGTTCAGTACAGGTAGACTATATCTTAAAAAAAGCGACAAAGAGAGCTCTGTAGCACCGAGAGAAATGTACGTCGTGTGTGCTGGCAGGTTGCAGGAAATTGCGAATGGTGAGAACACACAGATCTACTATAGAACTGGCACTGCAAGCGAGATGGGTTGGTGTCGTGGGTGTTGTCGACGAGAAATGCAAAGTTATGAACACAATTCTTCTTTTTTGTTCATATTGCACCATCACGCTTTGATTTATGGATGAAACGAAACGATGAACGCCACCGTCTCCTGTGCGAAGTCCAGGCGCGGCCGGCATGGGTCCACGGTATAGGACTACGTGCTGGAAGGCCTACGTGCTGGAAGGCAGGCGGTCGTCCTGAGTATTGGCCCACGCTTCTTAGGTGACGGGAGTGGCTCAAACGAATAAATGCGTACAAGTACCCAGGTGGTGTTCTATCGTCGCCACTATCGCTCGAGCGGGGCTGTGAGGATAAGTCTCGTATTGCGGATGGCCAGGTAGCCAGGACGGCAGAAGTCGGGGTGGCACCGACGTGGATCCTTTTTGGCGACACTATATCTGACTACGCAATGAAAGCAAAGACAAAACAACTAGACCAGTGGCGCGATTTGCCTGGCTGAAGAGCCACCTTGCCTCAACGTCTAGGATCATCGAAGACTAGTCCGATTATTTAACGACGGGGCAGTAACAGTGTGATTGGTTGTGATATGTAAGAGTTGGGGTCACGCATGAAATTGATGGTAGCTGGCCCATGACGTCGTCCGACTCATCCGCGCTATAGACATGGTTGAAAGGAGGGACTTGTTCTCATCGAGAACGAGGAATAAGGGATATTTTTTACAATATCTACATAAGGGGTGGAGAACGTTACATTTCATTAGTCTAGCATGACTGGAAGAAAATGCACACCAAGCAGCCGTAAACGGCTGCTTAAAAACACTCTGTCCTCCCTAGGTCCCTAGGTGAGGGAAAACTGCCGTTCAACCTTCGACTAATGGGAGCGTCCAAAGTCATCGTAGCTGACCCGCCTTCGAGGGCGAAAGTTCACATACTCACTTGCGCACTTTGGGTTTCACTGAACACACCGAGGTGAGAGGGTTCTTGTAGACAGGATCTTGACCCGAGCAGGCGCCTCTTGATCCCAGAGCTGACCCCGCAGTCAGTAGCCGTCGGGTCTGTCCATTGACTGTGATGACTTCTGGGGCCCGTGGGAAAGCACCGCACAACATCCTTTTCCAGGAGTTATTTTGCTCCAAGCAAACCTTGTAGGCGACAGCGAATTGTCTAACAACACTCGGTCCGCCGAACGTGGCTAGACATGCCGGCGCCGTTGGGCTGTTGACTACGCGCATGGTTGTCTTTACAGAGCGAGCCGTCGCAGAGGGCTGGGAAGGGTTCAGAGGTCGCTTCTCCGAAGATCGCCAGCCCGCAGGCCGATCGTAACAGATAGCGGTGCTCTAGTTAAAAAGGCGGCCGTTAATACAAAGAAGGGACAACTCTATGTCGTCGCCATCAGCGCCAGTGGTCCTGGGAGAGCGGCAAAAGCGGAGGCTTTTGAAATCGGCCTGGCCCTCTCGGACTTGCATCGCCGCACACAGACTCACATATAATCAGATTTATACTTAGACTCAGTCAGACTCATTACACTGAAAATAGCCGACTCAGAGCCGCACGCATTTGGCTCACTCTGGTTCAAACTCACACGCGGGTTGCGTTGAGTAAAAGTGCGTTGAGTAAGAGTGAATCGGCACGTGAGTGAGCTCGCCTACTTACGGCCAACACTGCGCCACCCGGCTAAGTAAGCCACAGGCCGTTGACGTATCGGAGAGAAAAGGGGCAGAGTCGGCAAACGGAATATATGCATGGCGATGAAATTGAGTGTACCCGAGAGTTGTGCACTAGTGATCAGAATCCACAAAGCGCCGATAAATGGCATGCACATAGAGAGAGAGAGAGAGAGAGAGAGAGAGAGAGAGAGAGAGAGAGACGGGAAAGGCAGGGAGGTTAACCAGACGCACGTCCGGTTTGCTACCCTGCACTGGAGGAAGGGGGTATGGTGATGAAGAGAGAATGGGGAGAGAGAGAACACAGTTTCGCGCACAGTTGAAGGTTCGCACCGAGTCTACACACGGTTCCCAAGACCTGTCGACTTGAGGTATTTCAACAGCGCTTTCGTGGCAGGTTTACGTAAACGTGCGGCATTTCAGTGCTTTTCCGCTAAGACCTCATACCAGCGTCTCATTTGGCCGCTCTCGCTCTTGCTGAACATATACCACTGGCCTCGTGGCTATAGAGTTTTGTGGGCCGTTGACCCTTCGCTTCGCGCTGCGCTATGGATGGATACGTCCCTTCATAACGCTCCTAGCTTTCAGCGTACATTCAACGTTTAGCAAGAGGAATCCTCGGCGAAGAAGCACCCCCGGGGCAATGTTGCAGCTATCTTGTGCAAACGTAAGCAAGAGATCGCGCCGAGCCGACAGGGCGTTGGTCAACTTATCCTTCGCGCACGTGGTGGCGACACACCCGCAATCACTTCCTTGTGTGGGCTCGATTTCACTTTGCGGCCGGGAATCGTCCGCGCTCGCTCTCGTAACGTTTGACCGCGATGAGAAGCGCGAGCGCGCGAGCAATTTTGTCAGTCGATGCGCGCTCGTGCGAGTCGCGCGAATCGTGGCCGGGCGGGCCTTCCCGGCCCCTATCGGATTTCTACATTCTTTTGTATATATACGCTCGATAGCTGTCGAGCAGTGACGCGCGCTCGCACTATACGAGGACACGCAGTACACTCTAAAATTCCACCCTTTGGGTTGTATCTCGCTGCAAAACAATAAACGTCGTCCGTTTTGTCCGCATTTCCTTTCTTTAACGCTGCGAGCCCGGTACTTCCCAGTAACGAACGGCAGGCGCGTTATCAGCATGACATAACATTCCCGACAGGAAAGTAGCGGGCGCGGCGTTTTCGAGAAGGGAAACGCAAGCAAGGCAGATGACGGTTATCGTTGTGTGGCAGATATACACCCCAAAGGGTGTACCTTTGTCTAAGAGTGTATACTGTACGGGCCGCGGAGCAAGCTCAGGTGTCGCAACATCTATCACTCTTGAAACAAGGAAACATGATCCCTTGTAAGCTAAGATCCCATTTTATTTTTTCATTTCATGGGAGTGTCATGCCCGAGCCAATGTGAAGGTCCGCAAAAATAGATCATGAAATGAAACCTGAGAAAACGCGGCCAGTGTGCGCGTTTTTGTAAGTTTCAATTAGCGCGCGTACTTTGTGAGATTCAATTTCATTTTCTTTATTCTTTTGTTTTTTATCAGGTGTCGTGACCGTTGACCGATCTCAACGATAAAGTGGCGCTGTAACGTGTGGGTCATTGACCAGTGGAAAATAAAATGAAAAGGGAGATATGTAGGTCATTATTAGAACGCACCTATGCACCTATGAAGTGCACCTATGCGAGCCGCACGGACTGCGTGTCATGCGCACTTAAATTTACATGCAGCTTGTCAAGCTGGTATACATGTGAGTCACACCATTAGAATTCACGTGAGCAGACGATACGACCAAAAATATTAGGACACAAGCATGCCCTGGTGCCGCCCGTCCGCGCGACTGGGCTAATAAATTAATGGTACATTAGACCTATCTACTTCCAGCGCAGTGGCGACGGGCTTTAACATTCGGGTGGTCCTGATCGAGCCCTCGGAACATGGTCGCGCGGTTCATTCATAGCGCCGCCACTCTATACTCACAAAAATTGTTTAGAGGCGTTCTTTCGAACACCTTCGCGCAGGGGTCGCCATGGATATCCGACAGAGTTCCGCCCACGTGGCTGCTGCGACTTGCGTGCCTTGCTGACATGCGCTGTCAGTCTCGTCTATATACTGCGACCTTCTTGGCGGGAATTTCTCGTGCGCGCACCGTTTGTGTCCGCCACGGTTGTTTACAACGGATGGAGCGCCAACGTGCCTCCGCCTGCGGCCTCCGACTGCTCGGGCGGCAAGTGGTCGAACGCCCGGCGTTGGCAAGACGTGGACGGGCTTCCCTCGAACACAAAGCTCCAGCGGTCTCCGCATCATTTCAACCTCGGTCTGTAACACACTCCACCCACGCACCCACCCACCTGTGCGCTACAGCTGTTCGTTAGACTTGCTGCCAGCCGATCGTGATGTTGGACTCATCATAAGCGAAGGCGCCCAGCAAATGACAATCAGGACTAACGAACGATCGGTTTTGTGAATGCAGGCTCAGGCATTCAATTCATAAGATCTTTGTTCGTAAGTGCTTTTCGCCGTTGGCTGCTCGTTTCGCTAATGATATGTGCAGCGTCACAATAGGCTGAAATGTGCCTTTACAAACAATGTTATCTTAAGAGCTTCTTTCGTGGCCCGTCGTGGTGGCGGCGTAGTGACTTCGGCGTTGTTCTGCTAAGCCGGAGGTAGCGGGATTGAATCCCGGCCCCAGTGGGCGCATGTCGACGGGGATGAAATGAAAAAATAAAAGAAAAAAATAAACGTCCGTGTACCGTTCATTCGGTGCGCGTTAACGAACTCCAGATAGTCAAAATTAATCCGAAGCCGCCCGCTACCGCCTACCTCATAATGATCTTGGGTTTATAGCGCGGAATAGCCCAGGATTTAATTTTAGGAGCTTTTTGTGAATACGGGCCCTGAAACAGAGAGCGCGAGTATCCAGTCGGATAGCGTATACATTTACTTGCAAGCTGCGTTCGTCTCGTCTGTTTTCGCGCGCTTACATTAGTTTAATGACATCCTGCGACGCGGCGATGCGATGCCATTTGCAGCTCGTTGGACGATTGACGGCTCCGACTGCCGGAACATGCTAGTTATTAATTCGAACGTCAGCACGCTTACGCATTGAGCGACCGACCACCGCACTAAATAATAAGTACTAAAGCGGCTACCGTGTTCAGAATACTGCGCTGAAGGCTGACTTACGTGGCCGAGGTGACTACAGTTGCCCCCGAGCATTCTGTTTCAAACTAAGCTGCAAGGCAAAAGATATCCCATTCTTCGTATCGCCTCGCACCTGTCAAGCGCTCTACGGAGAAGTAGGAAATTGTTCACCGCTAAACCTAACCTTGCAAATACTGCAGGCAATAGCTCCGCCCTAGCGGAGCAATTGACTGTGGGCCGTCAGATCGCATACCGGCGGCGAGGACAGATTTGCAAGCCGGGGGGCGCCGTCCACTTCCCCCCTCCCTCGCCTTGCCTCACCCTCTCCCAGCTAGTCCACCCATACGTCTCACTATTCACACTCCGGCTCTGAATCGCGGAGGATTGTCACAGTGGGAGCCGAAACACCGCACTCGTAAATATCCAATGTCCTCGAGGGAGCAAAATCTCGCTAACGCTTGTATGCGACGCCACTGTACGCTCGAGTTACAGCTTTGAACACTTTGCGTTCACTATCATATTGAGGGCACTCTAAGCGGTAATGACCAATGTCATCAATAGTTTGACTGTCCATGCACGACGATTACGCGATGACTCCCGTATTGCACCGTCACTCTAGAGTTTGCGCTTATCTTATGTGGATGCGCACAGCTTGCGGGAAGCTTGTGGACTTGTGTGCGACTACGGATCGCACGTGTGATGGCACAGTTTTGACTCTTGCTTAAAGGAAAAACAAAAACAAAAACGCATGCTCGTCGGAAGCACCCGATGCGTTGGAAACCGTTCGGAGACGGGGAAAAAAGTGCCTACTCGTTGCTTTGAACTATGCTCGAACCTGTCGGTAACTTCTTGGATATAGTTATTGGAACGGTTAGCCGAATGACGGATCCTATGGTCTTCCCCTTCTTTAACGCAAATCTGATTCGCTGTTTCAAGTCGGAAGGGCGTGCGTGCATGGAAACCGCCGTATACCTACCCGTTGAACGATATTTCAAGAAAAAAAAAATAAATATGGCTGCTGGGGCTGTTCAAACTTGTTCGAAGTTTGCTCCACGTGATTATTTGTACGATTAATCGTACCGCACAGAGTTCCGTTTCTAGGCATAAACGTTTTACCCTTAATCGTTGGAATGTGCCGGAAAAACAAGGAAACTGAAAAAAGAAAAAAAACGAAATACAGGAAGCAGCGAGGTAAGACAAAAAAGAAATTGTGAAGCGAAAAGAAAAACGCTGCTGCGATGGAACATGAAGCTTCAAAAGAATGCTGAAAGTTGAACAAACGGACAGGCTAGCGGAAGCAAGGTCCCTCTGCAATAGGAAAGTACGCTAATTTGTTTACGAACAAGTAATATGAAACGAACGGTATGGATGGGAAAAGAGGTGCTTGCATAAAAAGAAAGAAGGCCCTTACACAGCAGCGGAAGCAGATAGTTGTTTCATTACGCTAAACTGATTACAACTCAGAGTCGGGATCCCAGGGTTCCTGCAAAAGAACGAATAGATTTGGGCTAAAACAGTCGCGACGCAGGCTTAGGGCGCTTGAGTGTTGTGACCTTTAATTGAACTCACTCAGCGGAAGGAACCGTAACAAAGAAAGACGCTTCAATTTGCGCGAAATGTCACAGGCATTCGCCAAAGCTAATGACGCGGATTATAAATGTCACAGCGGACGCATCTCCGAACGAAAGACAAATGAAAAGATATGCGCGG
Source organism: Dermacentor andersoni (assembly GCF_023375885.2). Lineage (NCBI taxonomy): Eukaryota > Metazoa > Arthropoda > Arachnida > Ixodida > Ixodidae > Dermacentor > Dermacentor andersoni. The sequence goes on along the minus strand of NC_092816.1, from coordinate 74,705,583 downwards.
TAGCAGGTAAAACAGAGCTAATTGTCGGAGTCAGCGCGAAACCTCTCCGATAATGGCACCGTACGGTAATATTTCTTTTTTATGAAGTAGAGCGCCGAAGAGATTAGAGTTACGGTACCCAAGCACTAACCGTTTAACTATGGTGCCTGCTAAAACGAAAAAAAAAACAAAGAACGCGCAATTCCCGTGTTGGTTTGTCCCCAGTCCATGCCGAGGAGGCACTCGTTTTAAAAGTATTGATTAATTATGGCAGTATTTAGTTACCGTTTTTCTTTGTCGTTTTATTTCTGCGTGTTCGCTCACTGTGTCTGGATGCATTATGCCTGAATTGTGTACGTGCGTGCCGCGACACATATCCGCGGCATGTGTCGTATCCCTGTTTAAGAGAAATTGTTTAACGCTGTCTCAAGCGTATGTTTAATTTTTTACCTATTGTAATGACGTAGCGGTATTCGAACGTGGCGTCGTCTCTGACCTGGCGTTACGCATCCTCCGTAGCGCAGATCCGAGCCCACTCAAGCACCACACCGTCATCCGGTTCCCCGCCCATCTCGGTCGGGTGCCGGGCGCCCCGCCAAATCTGAACGAGATCGCCCACAACGCATGTATGCACGCTTACCGACCGCGCCGTCCCCGGGCAACCACATCTCGTCGAGCTAGAGTACAATCGGGACGCACTCATTACGTACAGCGAAACTACAAAAAAAAAAAAGAAAAAAAGAAAAAAAAAGAAACACGCACTTCGACCTGGTGCGCCGCATCTTTCCGCAACCACTGCCCAAACCTGACAAGCCGCAGGCGCTAACACTATACGCTTACTACATACGCACACACGTACCCGAACCCAGCCAAATTACTGACACGTGCCCCTCATGCGGAGACATGGCGACACTCGCACACATGCTCTGGGAGTGCAGAAACGCTCTTTATTCTAATTTGCATGCCTTCGTGCCGTTCCCCTGAACGGCGTGTGTTTGCTTTCTTGGGTTCTATGCGACCTTTGTCGGGCAAAATGAATTGTCTTTCGCGGCCTGATATTTTTGTTAGTCTCGAAAGGCAAATAAATATTTAATTACGTATACGACGAATGATGCTCCCTGATGAGGGCTAGAATCGGCACGAGAGCAGTCAAGCTCAATGGAGCCCCTATTGAACCTTGGGGAGGCTTAACAAGGTTTCGCATCACGCGGGCGTGAAACTTTTTTTTTTAAAGGTACAGACAACCGTCCAGAAGAAGAATCGAGGTAACTCCGCTGATAGAACGATTCGCTATCGTAGTGGCTAAAACGAGCCATGTTTTTCTTATTAAACATGCATTTATACTCTTAATTCGTCACTAAAAGTTTCGAATTATGACCTTTGGCACCCCACGTGGCAAAAAACATGAAGCTGCATAAGAGGTCCACCACGTGACCTTCTACTAGAGTGTGCCGTTACTGGTCTTTTTATGAGTATTGAAATGCAGTATAATTTTTGTTATTGTAAGGTTTTCCTGATTTACAATATGCAGATAAACCTTCGTTTGTAGTGAGCAGATAAGTGGCGCTGCCTTCGCCATCGTTCTCTACGAGTTGGCTTGGCTCGTCTATCGACAGAACAACCACGACGGCATGAGCCAGCCATGACGTAGGCGTGTGCTTGGGGAAGGCGGTGTATAAATATAAGAAATGCCTGTACAACAAAGCGAACTTATTGCACCAGCTTTTTATTTTCAGAAGTGATTGAGAGAAAGAGAAAATGATAAATGAAAGGTAGGGAGGTTAACCAGGACTGAGCCCGGTTGGCTACCCTACACTGGGGAAAGGGAAATGGGGACGGAAAGATTAAAAGAGGAGAAAGTCCACTGGAGCTATCAGTCGGTCACTCAGTCCGGATCACAGACGCTGACTCAATCCGGTCGCTTTCAAATATCGCAGCAGCGCTGTTGTGGCCTTCTGTAGCTGCGATATGCGAGGCCATGGTCCCAAGATCTTGTTCAAGGTGAACGGCTTTCCATCTAGCTGATTGAGAGCTGTGCAGAGGTCTTGCCTTTCATTTTCAAAAGATGGGCAGTAGCACAGTATATGTTCTATCGTTTCCTCGACACCGCAGGCATTGCACTGATGTGGCGAAAATGCAGGTGGTTAACCACAGTTACACTCACTCCTGTGAAAGCAGAAGAATGAGCGCCTTTTACAACTTGCGAGGCGGGCTATCGACATCGCTTTCACTTCACAGCGGTGCTGGAGGAGGCACTCTTGCTTATTAGAGGCTGTTCGGATCGGAAAATTCTGCTTACTAATTATCCACGCGCTTTTGGAAGTAACCGCTAAATATGTTACACTACCGAGGGTGAGCTTTACGTTGCGCTATAAAAAACTGGGTCCTTGAAAATTGGTTGTCAGTAAAAGCACTTTCGTTATTATTATAAAGCATAACTTCGGTATTGTTTTGCCTCGTTTTACAAAGAACAAGGTGCTAGCTACTCGAGAAATCATAGATATTGTCCACAGAGTGCGTTTACACGTAGCGTATGCACTAGCTGATTGTATGAACATTCATTTTTAATATTGGTCTCCGGGCGGCCATCCTTATGCATGGTGAATGTCCAGGCATTTGGACATCGAGCACCAGCGCCATCTGTAGGTGGTGGGAGCTGCGTGGTTGCGTCACTCGACGGAAAACGTATTTCAAAAATTGTCTATAGAGCAACGCATCTTTATGCACCAAGGCCGTCAATATTTATAGGTTATGGTCTCACTGTGTGGCTTTATTGCGGTCACTTGGTTCGACGGCTACTTCTTATGTGCCATTGGAAACACCATAGCTATGCGTTTAGAAATTCATGCCACAGAAAAGCACCTTCAACAGCCCAAATTAAGTGAAGTAATCACTACGACTCACTCTTTGTACGTGTGAAGTTTGGCTTCATTTCGCAGAGTTTCCGAGTTAAAATATAGCATTTTGTTAAAGCCTCACGGTAGTGAAGCCACCTTGCGGGGGCACGTGCCTTTTATGAGAGCGTCAGACGGCCCGAAATACATGAAATTTGCTGCGCTTTTATGTAAAGTACCATTTGTGGAAGGTCAAAGCATGTCTTGAAAACACCACTGGGTAAGCAACTTCTTTCTAACGAGATTGACTTTCTTCCAAATTTTGAATCTACCGAACCGCAAAGCACTTGTGTAACGCAGTGAAAGCAACACATTTGATAGAGCTGTGAGCCAACAAGGGCCAACAAATTTCTCGGTAAATAAGTAAATCAGTAAAACAGTAGTCCAAACAGAAGCTATTGAAGAGATGCATTGGCTACTACAATACTGCACAGGCGAAAGAAATTTTTAAGTTGCTCACGTTGCAGAACATCCGAAGAAAACCCGATGTCCCAAATTCCTGAGTATGCAGGTTGTTATCACAGGCATGGTGTGGACATGTTTTACAGCGCAGCTCTTAAGCGCTCGTTCCTGCGTTGAGCGTCGGCGTCATACCTAGGCGGCGTAACCGATCGAACGAGCATAGCAAAAGATGAAAGCGAACGCGGAGCGCAGCGGGAAAGATGAAGGAAAGTGGAGGAGGACGGGACAGTGAAAGCATGAGGCGGATAAGGAGCGCAGGGGAGACGGCCTACGCATGCGCTGAGTTGCCGGCGGCCACGGCAACCGCAGCCGCGTGGGCCGCTGCTCGCTCGCCGGTTTTTGGGTGCTTTGTTATCGCTTTCGGGGCGGTATTCGTATGACTACAGATATTTTTATTATGCCGCCAGGTGAAAGAGAGGCCACAAGTGGCAAAAAAAAAACACAAAAAAACACTTCAAGTAAGCTTACACTGTTTATTGTCAATTGTGAATGAAACATTACATGCCCACAATTTTCGTCCAGGTCAGGTAGAGTTAACGCTGTCAGTCACTGAGCTTACAACATGGGGGAACATAGATAGTCATATATTTAACGAAATCGAAAGGTAAAATTGAGTTTTGTCATCATGTTCGGCTCAAGCAGGGCGAACAAAGCTGCTTACAATGATATTTATGCGGGGCTACTCTCGCATTTGTATTGCGGACAGTGCTGCTTGACGTCTTTCATAGTATATTGTCTTCGTTCAATGATTTCAGCTATATTAAAAAAAAAAAAGAAACATCAGAAGTGCTCCGCAAATATGTACTGCCAGCAAGATAAGCTCGAGCTGCAATTTCCAATTGTTTCCTTAACACATTGGCGAGAGGCACAGTAAAGTTTCGCTCGTCTGTTGTCGTTCTTGCTTCTCCGTTGGAGCTTGAAGTTTCTCGGACGATGATCGGCAGTTGTTGATCTAATGCATAAAGGAAGCGATGGAGATCAGATGGACAATAAATATTTATAGGTAAGCTTTTCTATATACGTGGCAGATAAAACAAATGCATTACAACCTGGACAACTGAGAAACAAGGTCTCACTCTTTGACTCTCTCAATGGCTGTTAGACCCCCGACTTGTTTTAACGTACATGGTACGGAGCCTCACTGATCTATCAGCAGTCCTGATTTCAACCCCAGTCTGAGTGACAGCCTATCGTCCCGGTTATTATAGCTCAAACCGACAAAGAAAAGGGATGGAAAGGCCGTTGGCCCGTCTCACAGATTCAGTTGCCAATGAGAGTCAAATGTTTGTTAAGCCACAACCCAAAGGAAAGGGCTTACTCTTAAAAGTAAGCATATTGGAAAACAAAACTCCCTTCTTCCTAAAACTCCGTTCTCTCATTTCTACGTAGTCAGTGACGGCCTCAGCACAACACGCCAGGCCCGTACAATTTATTGCTAGGTCGTCTCAAACCCTGATGGCGTCTCTAGGCCGTCTCAAACCTCGGTCGTCTAGGCCGTCTCAGACCTCTACCCCGCAAATGTCTCGGAAGCCGGGGCTTCAGCACCGCGTACCGCAGCTCCACTGAAACTTTGCCCGCGTGGGAGAATTATGACCGTCCATGCATCCGAACTTATTGTCTACAAGATGACTTTCTCCGAACGCGTCTTTACAAGACGACGTTCTCCGAATTTGCTCCTCACATGCGCACTGCATCTTTTCTCAGCAGTCGGCAACAAAGGCCGACGATTGCCTGCCGGACGCGTAGCGGAGTAGGCCCCTGCTCCGTACATGCAGCACGTGGTCAATATTGCTAGGCCCTTCTAAACTTTGGCGGCGTCTCCAGCCAGCCAGGGACTCGGGAGCCGGCGCCAGAACACCGCATACAGCAGTCCCATTCAAGGTTTGTCTGTGTGGACCTATTATGGCCGCCGGCGGAATGCGAACTCTGTGCGCACAATACCGCCTTCCCCGAATCCGCACCGCGCCCCCCTGGAGCGCGCCGTGACTCGTCACCCGACACCACGCGGGCCATCTGACCCCTCATAAAACGCAAACGGTTGCCCCTCGGACGTGGAGGGAAGTGGACCCTCTCTCTATACACAAAGCACGTGGGCGACTCGCGACACTTAGGAAGCACACAAAACCACCAGTGCGGCCCTACAGGCAAGAAGTGTAGGGGGAAAATACGTTATGCTAAATTTTGCACCACATATTGTCTGTTCTTGATATTTCTGCTGCACATTCAGCATCCAGGTGCGGCGGTAAAGGCGTCGACACAAGTGGAGTAGTTGTAGGAAAGGGAGGAATGTTGTGGCAACAACAGTGCTTACAAGGACCTCTGCAAATATTGTGTGAATAAACAACGACGCTAAATAAACATATGAGTAAGGCTAATTAATGCGCACGAATCCTTGGAAAATGCAGTTTACGGTTTCATCTTGAAAAAAACATCTCGGTTTGTGTATTCAAACAAGTCAAAGAGGCTGCAAGGAGATGGACGTTTCAATTGAGTAGCAGAGCTGAGCAAGGGAAGCCTCAGCGTGGAGCCAACGTTTCAACAAGCAAACATATTTGTGAGGGCCGTTACGAAGACAAGTTTCCACGCGGAGGCATCCCTTGCTCGTCCACTGTTGATTGGCTGAATGTTTGGTGAATGGTGATTGGCTGACAGCCAAACTTTCTCCGAGTGTATCTCAAATAGGTTTTGGGAACACACTGCTCAGCATTGTCACCTGCTGTTTGAAGAGAAATTTTTTTAGTGATTTCTCATGTTTGAGAAGTGTGGAGCAGGCCAGTTGTGTGCATTTGCTTTTTCTGGCTAACAAATGTAAAATAATGCGCGTATCCAATCTCATTATAATCCTAGCAGTTAAAATCCTAACAATATTGTCTTAGATTTCACCGTGTCATATAAATATCCTAATGTACACATTACAAATAACTTAAATTGGACCATTAATATGGAGTACGTCATTAATAATGCTAATCACATGCTCGGGTAAGTATGGCGCAACTT